>NC_138552.1:44551721-45151721 GCF_964273705.1 Natrix helvetica
TATGATTTCATTTTTAATGCTGTTTTCTTTGAAAAATAAATTGTAGACATGTGTACTGCTCAGTAGTTGTGAGGTAACTCCGGCATCAGACTTCCTTTAAGTTTGCTTGTTTTTATTTTGGTTTTCTATTTGAAAATGAACTTTGATTTAGTACAGAATCATAAGGAAGGAAGGAAATATATCAAGGATCCAACAAGGATATAAACTATTATATGTAACTGTACATATCTGAATTGAAATATCAGATACCTCTTGTTTACTATAAAAACTAAACCAAATGTATGTACAATATTTCATCGTATTTAATCTTAGTTTTCTACTTGAGAGAAAAATTAACACCACTGAACTGGGGGCATGTTGAGAGAATTCCAATGCTCTGAGATGGCTACATTGCATACAATTCAAGAAAGCTCATAGCTTTATTTTATCAAACCTGACAGTACTTCAGTAAGTAGCAAGTCAACCTACTGTGGATTAATTTGAAATGAAAACATTCCATTTTTTATCCTAGTATGAGCATTGGGCTATGTTTTCAGTTTCATAAAGTACAAGAAAAAAGAAAGTATGAACTCTAGAGAACTGATACATCTTAATTGAAGAAGAAATTTTTAAATGTTGCTTGCTTAGATTCCAAATGTATTTGTAAAAGCAAATTTTCTTTGAGGAATTCTACAATTAGAGAATTCCCAATACTAAATATACTTCACTGATCTATTATAGCTACTGAAAATACATCATTCTTACTGGTCTCTTTTATTTCTTTCCACAATCAACGGGCAATCTTGGGTGCTTTAGTTCAGAGAAAAATAAAAATAACACTCTACAGTCCTACATTTAAAACTGTGTGAACTGACTTTGTTACAGACAAACTGGTATTCTTCAAGATATAAATAAACGTAGAAAAATGGCACCTAAAAGGCAAATTTAAAAACCAATGGGCTATCTGCATTTATGACTTATTTAGTTATAGGCATTTATATATACAGCAGATGGAGCATTGTGCAGTGATATAAAATTTGTAACTATTAATTTTCATTATATATGCTTGTGAATATGTCTGGCAGAAATGCTACATGAATATTAACAAAAAGGCAAAGATACCTGCATGATAGCCTTGTTTTCAATTTCTCTGTCTAAAGCAAAACAGACATAGCATCAAAGAACATGAGTCAACTCTATAATGAATAGATTTGGAAGAATCATCTGAACATCTAATTCCAACAGCTACACTACATAAAAGTTTTAAGATGTGAGAATGGGCTAGATTTTAGCTAATTTAGCTAATGGATTTTGACAACAAACATTTCAGTGATGGAAGGCTTATTAAATAGATATACTTGCAATTGCTTCCCCGAACACCTATATGATGTCATTTCACTTAAATCTCCAAATCCTTTCTTAAAACACATCTATTTTCATGAAAACCTTAGTATAACTTTCTGCTGCTCATGCCATATTATTAGTCAACCTGTAGCTAAGCTCATTGTTTCACTATTTACATCTGCCTCCACTTTTGTTGATTTCCATGTTAAATTTTAGATTATAAGCTCCCTGAGGCAGAGACCTTCCCACTTATATTCAGTGTGCGAGATGTATACTGATGGCGTCATATAAATAATAGATGATATGTCAGTTCCTCACCCAAATCAAGCCAATCATATTATTCAAAAGAGAAAATAAGAAAAATGCAGTTGTTTTAGAGATTTAGTATTATTATGGAGCACATTAATTGTGAAGCATGGAAAAGCAAAGTGCTTGGAATCCTGGCATTCTGATTAAATTCTTAAGCAATCTCAAGACTCCCATTTAATAATTAGTGTGAGCAGGCTGTGGTACAATCTTCCACAAACATGTAAACAAAATTTCATTTATTTTCAGCCACAGGAGGTGACACTGATTTCTTTTTTGGAGTTATACAAAGGAATGTTTTTATTTTCTCTTTCGTACAGAGCTCCACTTTAGACGTTTGCTGATTCAGTATTCCAGAATAAAGTTTTAAACAAAACACAAGTTATGTCATATTCTGCTCCTTCTGTATTACTAATAATTTAAGGCACTCTTCTTACATTTAAATTGTTAGTTCCTGAGGTACTTAAAAGTTAGTTTTTAAACACCATTTGATACCGAAGATTTACAAAGCAAAGAATAGTGGTTCATGGATATTCCATATACATTGAAATTGGGCCTTTTTCATCAGTTTCACTTCAGAAGTTATGAGGTAGCCACAAAGGACCTGTCAAAACAATAATAAGATTCAGATTTACCAGCTACTTAATTATTAGTTAATTATTTCTAATTGAAAGGTAAATTTGTTTTATAGGGATTTGCCCATTCATAGGTTTGGTTAGTTAGAGCTGATAGAGATGTAGTACATTTATGATTTATATCCCTACAGTTCTAATTAAATTGGTTAAACATCCTGTTAGAAAAGCAGATCAAATTGTCTGATTTTGCAGCCACAAATTGTTCTACAATAATTACAATAATTCAAAATGTATTTTCCAAAACCTGCTAGTGCAACTGAAGCTACTCCCTGAAGTGTTAAAGCTTTAACACTTGGAAGACTCATGAAACTGCTTCAAATGTTTTAACCAATTGTTTTACTTGTTTGTGTGTTTATGCACAGTCACTTCACTATGTAAGCAATTTCAGCAGAAGGGTTGTCTGGGTATGCAAATACAGACAAGGGTCAGTATTTGAAACAGCTGCACAAACCTTCCAAAGGATGTAGCTGTTTAACATTTCAAGAAGAGGGGTGGGAGGAGGCTTCTTCACTTATCTTTTGCCAGCTCTATAAAATAATTGCAAATATGATACATTTTTCTACTATACATTTAATTTCAATATGCTGAGCTCTAACTTGATAACTGTTCTTATTTACAGAAAGGCAGATTTATCCTCAAGAGGGGCAATTCTTATATCAAGATACTGAATGCTGCCTTTTGTATATTGTCAAAGTTTATGCATTTAGCTTTTAAATTTGCATCTTAGTATGCTGTTTATGTACTAGTCTTTTCCTATAGTTTGAACATTTTTGTATATCCCATTTGAAGATTTTTTTTTTGAATTTGTTAATATTAGGTGTGTTATGTTTTGAAATTTTCTTTGTAACCTTGAACATGGTTTGGAATGTAAAAATACAATTAAGGATTTCTTAATTAAAAGATGAAAAAGTTTTCATGGCACATCATAGCCCATTTAAGAAGAAATTGGCACAGGAAAATACCCCAGACATTGAATTATTTACTCCAATTGTGGCATTACTGCTCAGAAAATCAGTAATTTTGCATAAAAATTAACAGAAATGTGTTATGATGTATGTAGTACAATAAAACTATACAGCTCAGGCAGAATTATTGGGAATTTCAGTCATCAATGATAATTTAAGACTGGAAAACAAAAGTATACATACTTAGTTGAATATATCAATTTCTATTGAAACAACTATATTAATAAAGATTACAAACATTACAATTTTTCTTTGGACACTCATTTTAAAAGATATCATTAATAGAGATCAGTGAAAGATAATAATAAAAGGCCAAAAAAGCAAAGGGTTCAAATTTATAGTATCTGCTCAAAATGATAAGAAAAAAAGGGCCTAAAACATAACAATGTAGCCTGAAAAATAAATCCTAAATAAATTTATCTTTTTCTTTAGCACAAAAATAATCCACTTTTCTTGTGTCTGCTAACTGTCACTGATATGGAGTTAATCTAATTTAGATTTAAAAGAATCATGTTAAACAAATAGCGTGTCAAACTATTAAAACCATATCTAATTTAACTTTCTATACAGTTCATAAAGACATAGAAGCATAACAAAAAGAATTACATTTTATTTAAAAAAGAAACATAGGTCTAGAGCCATATCCTGTTTCACTTTCAAATATAGATTATATAAGAACATATCCAGGAATATTGAGGAAGCTATTCAGATTTCAGTTATATGAAATATATGGTGCTTTTTACTTAATATTTACATGACAAAAATCCCTTTCATTTTTAGAAATGTTACATAAATTGTATGAGCACTGAGCAGCTGTTGTTTGTAGATTATTTCTGGAAAAGAAAACAGTACTTACAACTTGATTGCTAACATAATTTTTTTAGAATAGTGTGCCACTTCAAAGATGAAATGGTATTCCAGTATACCCAAAGAAGCTTATGTAGAATCTGCTGGCAGTAACTTAAAGCCCCTGTATCTTCTTCTGAGATTGTGTAATTGCACTGCAATGCCAGAAGAGACATGTTGACAAGAGAAGCTGCAAAGGCACTTTGAACCACTTTTTTGCCTTCAAATGTAAAATGCTGCATAGCCTTCTTCAAAGCAAGGTTCCAATTTTGACTTAAAGAGAACAATAACTCATTTGCTTTTCCTTTAATGTCAGCTTCTCTAAATAAATGCTTCCAAGATACGCTGGATTACCACCTCAGTAATTTCCGGGTTGAATGAATGGAAAAAACTGACACAACAGGAAGTACAATCTGAGCACCTACTAGGCAGAAACAAAGATTTTAGCTATATCTGCCTCTGCTCTTTGTCTGCTTATTCACTTTATCTTCATTAAGATTCTTTAGGTCTATTGTAAATGGTGAAGGATATAGACCAGACTGTTTCCTTCAGCAAAAGGAATACCATCTGGAATTTTTCCCAAGGAGAATCATGCTGATCTCCTCAGCTGAAGGTACAGCTTCTTCAACTGAACGTTTCACTGTGTAGATGTTTCACACTGCACGTTTCCTTGTTTAAATACCTCCTAGCATTTATTTATTTATTTACATTTGAGTAAAGTTTCAGGCTTTAAAATAGTTATTTAGATGAGTGGTTAAAACATGGCATTACCCTATCACACATACCCACTCAAGGATTCCTACTGTTATGATTTGTAAACATTCAGGACAGACATAATAGAAAATTGGTTTGGTCTAGTAGTTAAGCCACCACACAGAAGACAGTGAGCTCTAGTCCTGCCTAAAAATCAGCTAGATGACCTTGGGCCAGTCTTTCTCAGCCCAATCCAGCTCACAGGGTTGTTGTTCTGGGGAAAACAGGAAGAAGACCGTGAGTTGGATATGTTCACTGCCTTGAGTTACTTATAAAAAATAATAAAGGCAGCATTAAAAAAAATCTTTTAAAAAATAAAGATGGGATACGAATTTAGCAAATATATACATAAACAGGACAAACTAACATGCACAGATGGAAATTGGTTGGCTAATTTTTAATCAGATATTTATAATGCATAAACAAAATTACTGAGGGAAAAAGACTATTATTTCAGAGATTCTAAATAGAAGGAAAATCTCTCTACGCACTTAACACCCAAATTCTGGAGACAGAGAGTTTTACCTTTACAAGCTATGGTATCTGCTAGTTGTACCTATTAAGCAATATAACTTGCTTAACTGTTATGCTGTGATTGAATTTTGTTTTATTCTATACCTGCTGAAAACGTAGATGAGAAAAATCTCCAGGTATATTATACAAAAGTTCCGCAGGTTTTAGACACATCTTGTTTAGACACATCTTCATAGCAGCATTCTGCTGTTCTGACAATAGCCTCTTCACGATTTCTAAGCAAAAGGAGTCCTATGATATACTTTGAACATAATGCTTATGCAGCTTGGGGAAAAAAAGAATTTATATATATATATTAATCTCACCTCAAAAATACCATATTCGTAGGGTTTAATACTTAGCATTTAGTACTGAGTACTCAGCACTGAGATGATTGTATATTTTCCCATTTATTCATTGGAATGGACTAACTAATAATTGTTAAATGTGAAAACTCTTTATTGCTTTCACAGATACCTTTGTATTATATTCTAGAGAAAAGATACCAGCATTTACATCACTTGTGTTTAACAGCACAGCAAATATATTATGCAAGGACATTGGAATTCTAACAAATTTTAACAGTTTTTAAAAAATCAGGGATGAATATAGTTAAAAGTTAGAAAAATCCAATACAGATTTTAAATTATTTTCAGGGTCCTGATCATTAGCGCTTCTCTTAGTTTTTAAAAAGTTACTACCACCTGCTTGAACTATTAAAAATGACTTAATTAAATCATTTACAAAAAAAATCCCCAAAACATTGCCATAAGAAAGGAAAGCACAATATTGTAAAATAAATTATTCAAATGACAATGAATATTGAATGTTTTTTGCTTACAAATTAATTAAAATGTGTATTCTCCATTAAAAATGAATTACAAAAATACTTAATTTGTTCTACAGATAATCATTTATAAAAAAAAAAACCTAAACTGTACTCAGGGCCTCAAATTCTACCCTTTCCCTCAGATTTTAGGTTTAAAAATATAATGAAACATTAAAAAAAACTTTACTGAAAAACATGAATATGAATATTTTTCAAATATTTAATGCCACAAATACAATAATTAGACATTCAGAAATGTTAAAAAAGCCACAAAAAACTGCCTAAGAAATCTGCACAAAAATATTGACAGAACATTTATAAAATGTAACAGGTACATTTTAGGTATAGGATTTCCTGTATCTAAGGACCACAAATATATCTTGGCCCTTCTTATGATATAAAAACTTGATTTTATCATCTAGTTTTCATACATTCCAGATTGCATAGCTTATAGCAACAAACTACAGTAAACTACCATAAATCTATACAGAGGTTTAAATATATGTATCTTTATTTTATATAAAATGTTTCTCAGAGACTAAAAACAGATGCATTTTCAGATAAAAATCGTTTTTATTCACTACAAAACCATTTTTACAACTATAAAAGCAGAAGGGCAGTGATCTCTTTAAAACAGTTGTTTTGTTTTTAATTCCATTATACAATGTAACGTACATTCAAATTGAATTATGCAATTTTATGCAATTCTTCCCAAAAACCTTTGAAAAACTCTGCAAAAAGAGGAAACATAGAAAAAGCCACACAACATGGTTACGTGAAAACAATTTCTTAGCCACAGTCTTTTAAATCTATTTGAATTGTATGCACTCTCCTGCTTTATCTCTCTCAGGCATACTGGGTGGTCTCCAAGTGCTTAAATTATTTCTTTTTTTATTGGTACTGTATTATTACAGAAAAATTCTGATCTCTGATTCTTACATGTATTTAACAATTTTATTAACTTAAATCACTTCAGCAGTTCTCGCCAGCTTATATACTATTATTCAAACATATACCTTCTGCAGTAGTCTAAAAACAAACAATTATACAACTACTTCAGCTTTTCTATACAGCGATATCACTGAAATGAAGAGAAATTTCAAATTATGAGCAGGTCAGGTCTTGGTTTTCATGTTTTGATTCACAAAATCAATTTCAGATTGATTTTTGTCTATATATCATTATTGTCAGAGGATTAATTGATGAATTTTTCATTTGATGAGCTGGATAGAGTAAGCTTCAAGGCACACAGTGAGAATTCTAATTTAGTGTGCTTTTTGAACAGTATTATATTCAATCATAATTTAATACATTATCTCAAAATAAAGAACATATTTTTATGGTTTACTGTTGACTTCGTATAAAACAATTTGCAAAAAGGACAACTTTTTGAAATCCATACTCTAAAATGTATTAATGGCATATTAATTTCAAATTCACTTTCTAATTTATTTTTGATCTTCCACTGTTACAGTCAAATTGGGCTGTAAGGAATTTAAGCAAACAGTGTTTATCCTTTAATTGCGCTCACTTTACTTTCATTACTTGGAAGTATCATGCTAAGGGTGAGGGAATGTGTGATTACAACATTACTGTTTATTGTGACCATTGTAGAAGAGACAGATAATCAAAGAAGGCCTCTTAAAAAAAATCAGTCAGTCATAATTGATAATCAATTATCAAACTCTGGCAAAATACCTATAACTTGACAATGATGCAAAATTAATTTTAAGAGATACAATTCAGAACTTTAAAAGCACCCCACCATCTTATAGCTGGAAAGCTTTGTAACAGATAAAAATATCTAGCTGTCCTTGGATATTAAGCTTCATCTCTAGAATGTCCTTAGCGAATAACCATAGAGACCCTTGGTTTACCAAGGTCACAGAGATAATGAAATGGCTGAAAGATGGCTAGTGTGTGGTTGAGGACTGCACTAGACTGCATGGTGGAGCACTGCTTAGGAGCCATTAGAACATCTATGCCATGACCTTTGTAGCAGAGAATAAAACTTTTTTTCTTCCACCATCAGAGTATCTACTAAAAATTGTCCAAAGGATAATAGAATAGCATGGAACTGACCCAAGCTGTTGGGAAGGTTTTTCACGTGCTCATGAAGATATTTAGTTTTAGAAAGTTATTTATTTTGAGATAATGTAGTACATTATGACCAGGGGTGGGTTTTAGCCGGTACACACTGGTACAGGCGTACCGGTTTGTGAAATTTTGCGTGCCTTCCCGTACCCCTTCTTCCAGAGGCCCCGTACTGGAACACTCCCTCCCCTAACCTGCCCACCCCTCGATCTTTCTTTCTCCGAAGGTGTGTGGGAAAGCAGCCCAACTGCTCAAACGTGTGAAGGAGGCAAGCTGCAGGCTCCTTTGCCCTTGGCTACGCGCACCTCCTTTTGTTCTCCACCTGCCTCCTTCATTCATTCGGGCAGGCGGAGAATGAAAGGAGGTGCGCGTAGCCGAGGGGAAAGGAGATTGCCGCTTGCTTCCTTCACACGTTCCGGCAGTGGGGCTCCTTTCTCGCATCCCTTCTTTCTTTCTCCGAAGGCGTGCAAGAAAGCAGCCACACTGCCCAAACATGTGAAGGAAGCAAGTGGCAATCTCCTTTGCCCTCGGCTACGCAACCTCGTTTTGTTCTCCGCCTGCTCGAACGACTGAAGGAGGCACTCACTGGCCACTAAACTGCTCGTTAGCCATCATTCAAACCAGCCCACTTCCTCTCTCCCGGTATGGGCTCTCTGGAGGGAGAGAGAAGGTCCCTCCTAAAACCTTGCTTGTCCTGGTGGCACCCTGGCAATAGCAGCTGAGCGAGGGAAGGAGGAATTCTGGGAGTTGAAGTCCACAAGTCTTAAAGCTGTCAAGTTTGAACACCCCTGGGTTTTTTTTCTAAAGGGTTAGGGGTGCAAGCGTCTTGTAACTTGACAGCTTTAAGACTTGCACACTTCAATGCCAGAGTTCCTGAGCCAACATGACTGGAGGAGGAATTCTGGGAGTTGATGTCCACAAGTCTTAAAGCTGTCAAGTTTGAACATCCCTGGGTTTTTTTTCTAAAGGGTTAGGGGTGCAAGGGTCTTGTAACTTGACAGCTTTAAGACTTGCATGCTTCAAATGCCAGAGTTTCTGAGGCAACATTTTGGCTGCTAAGCAAGAGCATTGTTAAGTGAGTTTCACCACATTTTACAAGTTGGCCACGCCCACCCAGTCACATGACTGCCAAGCCACTCCCACAAAACAGGCCACACCTACAGAATAGATTCTAAAAAATTTTGAAACCCACCACTGATCATGACTAAGTGTAAACACTTCAAAATGATCTGGCCAGAAAGGACACTAAATAAAAATTCTCACTGTGTGAGCTCATTCTATCTAGTTCAGCGATGGCAAACCTTTTTTGGCTCGTGTGCCATAAGGGGGGGGGGCGCAGGGGGATCGTGTGCAGGCGTGTCGCACCCATAATGCATGCACGACCCCCAGTGCGCCTGCACGCACTACAGGCGCTCCCCCTCCCATTTTTACATGCTTTTTTCGCCCTCCCCAGGCTCCAGAGGCTTTATAGGAGCCTGGGGAAGGCGAAAACAGCCTCCCTCGCCCTCCCGGACGCCCTCCGGAGGCGTCAGGGAAGCCTCCGGACAGTCCCTGAAGCCTTCGGAGTGCTCAAAACGATCCTCTGAGCAAACCGGAAGTGACTTCTGGTTTGCTCGGTGGGTCGTTTTGAGCGCTCCGAAGGCGTCAGGGAAGCCTCCGGACGGTCCCTGAAGATATATATCTTCATAGTAGATAATGCAGGAGAGAGAAATATTTCCAAAATGACTTTTTCATGGAAGGCATCTGAAGAATTTGAACTGAGATGACAAAAGATTAAATTAACTCGGCTTAACAAATTAATAATTAAGAAATCACTACTCACCAAAGAACATACCTTCAAATGAATAAGTATATAATATATAACTTTTTTAAACAAAAATAAAAGAGATTTTTGAGGTAGGTAATAAAACATCAATTTTTAAAAAGGACAAAAGGGGTATTCAGGAAATGACACATAAACTTGCCCATGTATGAAAAAAATCAAGAAAATATAAAATGATCAAGAATATAGTGTAAGGATTGGAAATCTCACTGTACTACAGAATACAAGTGGGCTTCTGGTTGCAATTCAAGGCACTGGTTATTAGTAAAGCACTTCATGGCACAGGACCAAGTTATCTAACTATCTCCCATAGTTTCTGCCCATCTGTGTTGCTCTCACCCTGATTATATTCTGGAAGGCGTTAAAAACTTGGCTGTTTTCCCAGGCCTTGGGGTAAGGTAGTGATGGAGACGCAGGAGACTTCCTTTTTGTTGTTATTGTTCTTAACTGCCCTTATTTGATCTAATGATTCTGGCCAGAATCACTATTTTCTTTGCAGTCAAGCAGCCTGTAATCTCAGAAATAAATAAATAAATATAAAATAAATAAAATGAAATACAAATATATGAAATTTCAGGATTATGCTGGCTGGAATGACACTCTTTGTAGTCCAAAAATGTCTTGTAAGGTCATATGTTCCCAATTACAGATACAAATTTTCAAGCTGTTTTCCTGGGGAAAAAACACATGCTACTGATAATGATGGTACTAGGGATTCAGTATTTGACTTCATTTTGTATCATGGGTGAAATTTCTTTACGTGGGTCTTAGAAACCCATGTTTAGTCTTGTCTGCAAAATTCCTAGAAAAATAGATGTTACGAGATAGACTATTTTACACTTGGGAAATCATCACATTTTCAGGGTGAGGCTAGTTCATTTAACTGTTTACCTTCATATTTTGCTAATCTTGGAATAAACACTCATAGCTGTTTTAGAAGACATAGCCTCATGAAGCATTCTTTATTTCATACACAACACACTGTACGGGCAGCCTAAATGTGCCCTTTTTAAGAAACTGTTTTTAATGGTGAAGTCACACTTTACATCTTCTCCTAACACATCTTGGCAGACACTCTATGACATCTCATTCATGATCTTGGTGATGATGCAATCAGGGACTAAACTTTTCAAGCAGCTATGAGATACAACTCATTTCAACTTGGATTGCATGAGAGACTAGACACCAGGTTTCCACAGAAACATATGCCTTTTGATTCACAAGGTGCTACATAGGCATTAACTGGATTCTGGAATGGTAATCTGGTGGACAACCACAAACTGTTATTAAACATTTGTTCAGTTCTCTTTCAAATCTATTTTGTTTGATTGCTGAGTGGTAGATCTGTCTAAAAAGAGAGCAGCTGTCAATTTAAACTAAAAATATATATACTTATCACTGATTCTGGAAGACCCCTCCAGATATGGAGTTCATAGCTTCTAGAACAGAGCACAGTTTTCTAATACAGCAATCAAACAAAATAGATTATGTTTCAGTAATGCATGAACAACCCAGCAATTATTACAAATAGCTATTTAGAAGCAGAGCAGAAAACACTCTGACTGGTCTATTTTTCTTTTCTTTTCTTTCTTTCTTTCTTTTGTTTTATAAGTGAGAAATAATTAGGCAACATAAGAAAACAACAGGACAATGTCTGCATGTCTAATAGGCACATCTATATTCACAAAAGAAAACATACTTTAATAGAAAATAAAATAGACAAATTGTAGAAGGTAAAAAAAGGATGCTACCATTAAGAGTTACAACAAATAATGGATACCAAATTATACATTCATATTAGCAACATATTAAACAGACATAATTCTGAATTTTTAGAAAAATTGACATTCCAACATTTAATCAATTCTAATAACTTTATAGGTTGCATAAATCTCTCAAGAGCAACAGCTCAGATGACTGATTATCAATGACGCTAAAAAAACAGCAATTCATTTGAATGTTAATTTCCCAAACCTGTTAAGGTCATTTATTTCCAAAACATTCTTTCCTTTAAATCTTCTTTCCTTCATTTTCCTCTAAAGGCCGATTACAGAATGCTTTTTGCCCCTTTCAAATGCATTAATTCAAGCACAGACCTGGATGATTTGACCTGTGTACATTTAATACAGAAGATTTTCTCAAACATGGCCAAAAATCACGTCAGAATACAAATACTGCTGTTGCCTAGCCAAAATAAGATTTCTCTTTGGTTCCTTTTCCAGACATTCCAAAAAGAACAAGAACTAAGAAAAGCAATCTCTATCATGTAGAAAGGAAAAATGATACTTTAAAAAATCTGTAGTGATCTACTTCTTAACCCTTTTTGATTGTTTGCTGTACCCATTTTTGTCTGGCTCAGCTGGGTATCTGTCAGCTGGGTATCTGAAGTAAAAACCCTGTAGAGAGATTACCAGGGAACAGAAAAAAAATACCTAAACTTTTACTATTCCAAAGGAAATATTATGGGAAAAAATTCTGCTATATAGTTCTCATTCAATTCAAATTCCAGTAATTAATCCCAGGATATTTTCCATTTCAAACAATAACCAGTAATGGTCTAGTGCAGCGGTTCTCAACCTGTGGGTCGTGACCCCATTTGGGGTCGAACAACCTTTTCACAGGGGTCGCTGAGGAGCCTCCCGCGAAGAGGCTGGCGAGAAGCCGACCCAAAGGGAAGGAGTGGCTCAGGTTCCCCGCGCAGCGGAAGGATAGGAGTGTGTGTGGAGGGGAAAGTAGGAGCCGGAATAGACGTGAGGGGGAAAAGAGAGACGCGTGCAGCACAGAGGACGCTGGGTAAGCAGCTCGCTCCTAGTGATGGAAGTTGATGGGCAGAGCTACGGAAGCCAAGAAGTACCATTTCTGAGGCGTAAAACAAGGCAGGGAAAATAAAATAAAGGAATGTGGGATGCGCGTACGCTGTGATTCCCTATTAAGACTGTTACCTGTGCTTAGCATGGCTAACAGTCTTAATAGGCTTTGGCCCCTCTCCTGCGGCTCCCTGCTGACCCAATCACGTAATCTGCTCTCCGCCCCAAGAAGGCATGAGCCTCTCGCCTGCTTTTGCAATTCCACGTCCTTTGCAGGCAACTCAGTGTCGGGAAGAGCTCCAGCCCTTTTCTTGTGCTCATCTCTTGCGCGCGCAAGCAAAACACCCTCCTGGGCCAGGATCAAGGTGAAGGGACAATGACTCTCCTCCCGCTGTTGCCACTGCGCAATGAGGTGAGTAACTGGGTATGCAGAGCAGGAGACTCCTCAGCGCCAGACTCAGGTCAGCATGAGCCGCGGTCCCCTTTGTGTTGGCTCAGGAAGGAGGAGAATGGGGAACAGCAGCAGCAGCTGGTTGGGTGCAGGGAGGGAAGAGCTCCAATTCTCCTGGGCTCTCCTTGCACAGGGCTCTGGAACTCTTCCCTCTCTGCATCCAGAGACAATTGCTCCAGCTCTTTCCTGAGTAAACATGAAGGGGACCGACCTGAGTCTTATGCTGAGGAGTCTCCTGCGCAGCGCAGCCAGCTACTCACTTCTCAGTGGCGGCAGCGGAAGGAGTCACTGTCCCCGCTGCCGTGATCCCAGCCCAGGAGGTTATTTTGCTTGCATGCGCAACAAAGAGATGAAAGAGAAAAGGGGAGAAAGAGAGAGAGATAGAGAGAAAGAGAAATGAAAGAGAGCTAGAAGGAGAGAATGGGAGAGAAGGAAAATAGAAGGAAACAAATTAGAGGGAGAAGGGGAGAGGGAGAAAGAAATGAAAGAGAGCTGAAGGGAGAGAATAAGAGAGAGGGAAAAGAGAGGGAAACAAATCAGGGGGAAAGAAAGGAAGAGAAAAGAAAGAAAGAAAGAAAGAAAGAAAGAAAGAAAGAAAGAAAGAAAGAAAGAAACTAACTTTCTCAGACCCATGACGAAAGCAATGGCAAGCTAGATCTCTTGCCAAGAAAACTGCAGTTTGTCAGAAGGCACAAATTGGAAGCAAGTCTGATTTTTTAAAAAAGAAAATAACAGAGATGGCAAAAAAATGCATCTGAAAATAAGATTATTGATAATTTGGGATAACGTATTATATTGTCAAACTCAAAAGAAATCAAAATATATATCCTATTGCTGTTAGTACAATCTTGCCAGCTTCTATCAACTTAGAGTTCACTATGAAAATATTACGGAAAAGCAATTTTCTACAATTAATAACTTTATTTTGGATTTGCTATCATATTCAATGAGAAAGAAAAAGAAAGAAGGAAAGGGAAGAAAGAAAGGAAGGAAGAAGAGAAAAGGAGAGGAAAAATAGAGAAAAACAGAAATGAGAGGGAGGGGGAGAGAAGAGAGAGACCCTATTCCCACAGAAAACACTGAGGCATGAAACCTTGGCAGGCATGTCTGGGGGGGGATGTCATGTGACTGGGTGGGAGTGAGGTTTTGTGGCTCCTGGTGTTACATAGTAGCAACGAAAATAATTTTATGGTTGGGGGTCAGCACAACATGAGGACCTGTATTAAAGGGTTGTGGCATTAGGAAGGTTGACAACCACTGGTCTAGTGGTTAAAGCACCAGGCTAGGAACCAGGAAGCTGAGTTATAATCTTGCCATAGAATGAATGCTAGTTGGGTATGTTAATCCAGTCACTTTCTCAGTCCAACTCACCTCACAGGATGGTTGTGGGGAAAATAGGAAGGAGAAGATATATTAGATATGTTCACTGGCTTCAGTAATTTACAAAAATAATAAAAGCAGGATGAAAAAAATCTAATACCCTTTTCCCCCAGCTAATTCAGACAAATGAATAGATCGTTTTAAATGTTTTGTTATTTTTTGTACAGATTTCTTTCGCTACATTTTTGCTTTCCCGAATGTTTACATTATTACCTCTCCACGTGTTTTTCTAATTATTAGATATTTTTTAATACTCAATAAATGTAATTCTGCTCTTGATATGGTATACCGATTTTCTCTCTAATCCTTTGAAGGATACTTTGTAATAACTGTTTAGGTTATTTAAAGATGCTCAAAACAGGTTGCTAAGTTTTGCCAAACATATCCAGGGGTATGGACTGTTCAAAGATACTAATAATAATACTTTATTTGTCAGTGCACAACATATGTACAATGAGATTGGTAGAGCTCCCTTAGTGCACACACACCCAACACAATACAACTCACAGGGAAGACAAAAAGTCCCTAACCCAATAAATCATATTAACAAACACCCAGTCCTTTGCACTAGTGTGAACATGTTACATTGACTGACAGCTACCTCAAATTTCACACATTATCTCTCTTTTTTTTAGGGTAAGATGGAATTCACTAACAGGAAACAAAATTTAACAATTTTTATAATTCTACCTTTTTTATTAATATCACTTTATTGGAATTCTTTTCACTTTTCTTAAGTATCCTTATACCTCAATTTGTCCAAAGTCTATCTTCCTAAGAGCCTGATCAAACTGCTAATAGCCGCAGATAGGCTCCTATAATAATTGCGTGATGATGTTAATTCAAGATCTTCATTTGCTAGTTATGACTTATAAAGTTTAATTTAATCATTCAATTATCCTTGTTCAGTACGAGTTAAATGATTCAAGCATTATTTTCTGATTTCCCCCCAACAAAGTATTTTTGCATATGTTATGAATGTATGCCCATTAAACTACTTCATTTATTTTTAATTGATTTTTTACATGTAGCTACTTACTAAATTTCACCTTCTTTGCATGGTCAAAGGTCTATTAAAACATATACTTTAGAACACCATTCCATGGTTATAGATATATAGATACAAGTACAAATAGATATACATAGAATTGTCTCACCATTTATTCAAGAACATATCATATATCACTTATTTTTTCTATACGAGCATTAATGTTTACCACACTGAAGTTCTTTACTAACAAGCATAAGAGAGTAAATAAGGTTTGCTTTAAGCATGATTTGAGATTTTTTTTCAGGGTAGCCTGCAGAACAATCATATTAAGAGCTACACACATTCAAAGTACAATGACATTATTTGATTGTAAAGATAAAAATCACTGGTCATGACATTAGAAGAACAGCCTTCATGGGTCAGAAGACAGAGATATACTAGTTAAATATAATAATGTTTTACACAAATATAAAGCTTTAGAAGCTTTTTGAAAATGCTCATGCAAAACACTACAGCTCTCATTGTTAGTAGCTTGTATTCAGAGGCCCACTCAACAGATAGTTACATACAGATTCCGTAACTTGCAGCTATGTTATCTTCTACAAATCTGGCTAATTCTGTCTTGAAGTTAATGCAGTTAGGTACTAGATCTATAGTAACTTGTAGTAATTAATTCCATCAAGTAAATATGAGTAACTTGTATAGAAATTTGGAATTGAATTCATTTGCTGGCCTGGGATGTTGGATTTGAGGTCCATTCCCCAGTGCACTGAGGGATTTTCCCTCTTCTTGCAGGGAGGGGAAGTCCTTCCCCAGCCTGGAAAAACAGACCACAAATCTAGCTAAAACCCTAGCGAAGGACAGTATTCTGAGCCTGTTGATATGTTCACTAGCATTTTCCCTCCAAACATCAGTTTTCTGAAAAGCTCAGAACACTGGCCTTCACTAGCATTTTTCATTTCACCTCTGGAGGGGAGGAGTACTTAGCAATGAAGACTAAGTCTCTGACACTTCCAAAATGATAGTATTTACTAACGTTTTTGCCAGATGTGATGTCCATCCCTGCAATGCACGAAGGGATTTCTCCTTCAGAGGAAAAATCCCTTAGTACACTGGAGGCATGGATATCAAATATGGTGAAAGGCTAGTGAATGCCATCGTTTTTGCAATTGTTCTCCCAAGTGGGGCAGGGTGAAGGCCTGGATCCTTTTCCCTGCCCATGCTCTGGAGGCCCGAGATCACTCGCTAGTACTCTGTTTAACAATCACAACTGGGAAAGTAAGGATTGTGGTTGCTGAGTGAAGCAGTCACATGGTGTCTCTCTCTTACTGACTGTGATTCTGATCTCAATTGTGACCGTAGGTGAAGGGCACCTGCACTAAGCATGCTAATATACACCTTAGCCAGTGGTGGGATTCAAATAATTTAACAACTGGTTCTCTGCCCTAATGATTTCTTCCAACAACCAGTTCACCAAACTGCTCAGAAACTTAACAACTGGTTCTCCCAAAGTGGTGCGAACTGGATGAATCCCACCAATGATCTTAGCCCTTAAAATAAAAATTCCCTTAACTCATAAGACAGTTCTCTAGTCCAATTCTCACCATTTTTTTCTTAATGTAAAACACAAACTTTATAAATACTTACATTCTATGTTGAAGAGTCATCTAAAAGTATCACAACACCAGAAATTTTATTTAAATATCTGAAACAATTTTTCCAATCCCTAATTAAGCCTTGTACATTGAAGATACAGAAGGAAATATGTAGATATTTGTAACTTTCCTGCATGTCTCTGATTGGACCTATTCATTATTAAGCTTAGTGGTTAGATATGAGATATATTTTTAAGTTTATATCTTACTTTCCAACATGTTGAAAATAAAATACTAGGTAAGATAAAATCTCCAGATTCATCCGGGATTTTTGAATTCTGATTCAACTTCAAGTATCAGAAAAGAAATGATAAAAATAATGTCAGTAAGCACTTATCTTCTTTCCTCTCAAATATGAATTCCATTCTATTAAAGCAGAGTAAACAAACAGTTATTTTCCTGAGCCACCCCAAATTGTAACTGTTAAAAATCAATGATAGAATTTTCTGCTTATATTGGGCAAAAGCACAAACCAAAAATCTGCATGTGAAAATCATGAAACGAAGTTACAACTCCTCTTAAAATCCAGAAAAATATACACAAACAAAAATCTTGGCTAACGGATAGTTTGACAGAATATCATCCACTAGGGACTCCTTGCCTTCGAAATAGTGAGGTCTTTGAGTGTAGTCCACTTCTTGTTTCATCTTGTTCTTTGGCACAACATCATGAGATCCCCCCTACCCCCAAATATGCTTGTATCAATTACATATGACATTGATAGGGAACTATTTTTCACCATGATTGCCTGTGCCGAATAACATCATAAAATTAGATCACTACATTAAATGTAATTTGACACAAGTTATACAGGTAATCAGTTACATCACTTAAACATGTATGTATGCATGTATGTGTGCGTATGTGCACGTGGCATACACACACACACACACACACGGGCTATTTTAATCATAGTTGAGAAACATCAAGAACAGACACAATCTTTCCCTGCCTCTTATTTAGTTGATTTTGTTTCTTGAAGCATAAAAACTATTCAGAAACTATGGAGAGTCCTATTCTTTCCCTGCCCCCAAACATCTTGTAGTTTATCTACTGTTGCAAGTTCATAACTGGATCTGGAAGTAGATTGAAATTTGAGACTACATTAGCCTCAATAATTTTTCATGCCATTCTTAAAACTTACTTAAGAGAAAAAACTGATTTGTATTCTAGAAATCTCTTGCATAAGAAAAGAGTTTTGTTTATTTAGCGGAATAGTTTCACTGAAGTAAAGCAAAACCAGAATGAGATGGAATTTAAAGGAGTGCCAGGGAAACTGAAAATGACTTGGTGCACGTGCTAGAATCCTACCTCCCTTCCCACCCCCATCCCCATTTTTGGTATATATTACGCATTCAAGGAACACTGAAAAACAAGGTTTTGGGCTTTATCAATTTCTCCCAAACTTAACTATGTAGATAATATTGCTTGAATACAACACTAAAATAATATGTATACTGTGGTTCATTTTCATGCTTTACAGTCTAAATTTTCACACTTTATTTCCCTATGCAGCAAATTTGCAAAAAAAGCACCTTCCCTGGTTTAAAAACTGCACTTTCCCATAATTCAACTTTTTGATAAGTTTGATTTTAAAGCTAAGCCAATCTGGTTAACTATGATAATTTTATAGTCTTTCAAAATAAAACAGTAAGGAAGCTACTTCAGTGTTTAAGCAGTAAATGTTTTGCTGGTAACAGCTGAAAAACATATCAAAAGTCATTCAACTACCATTCCCTCCAAAACAAAGTAACTTGACTGACAAGATTGACATCAGGGAACTCATCTCTGAACGAATAGGCCAATAGCTGAATGGCAGAATCCTCCGTTACCACTGCCTGAATGTCAGATAACACAAAGAAAATGTTACAAAGGTCAAAGCATGGAGATGGTTCTTTATAGCTGAAAGTACAACTCGTTAGTATGGAAAACAATGAAAAAGGCCACAAAGCCCAAAATTAGCATCTCTTTTATCAGCTGCTAAAAAGAAATTATAGGAATGAGAAAAGCTTTCATAATATAAAATCAGTGGATGAGCTCCTCTACTTAGTGCCTTCAGCAATATAGAGTAAATTTGCCACAGTTCAATTCAAAAGTTCCACATGGCTATAAACTACATATAGATAGAGAAGGCAAAAGATTAAAACAAGAACTTTGATATAACAAAGCAAGCCCTATAATTATTAACATAAAACAATATCATCAGAAAGATTTTTAAAAGTAACTTTAATTCTTTTACAAAAATCAGTTTACTTGATTTTTATGTCTCCAAATGTTTTTTTCATTAATATTATTTTTAAAAATCCCAGATTCAACTATATTTCTTTTCTTAGAAATGTTGTAATAGTTAAAATGATTATTGCCAAGTTGGTTAATCTCTCTTATTGCTTCTTAGGAAATATACACCTTTTTATTTTACCTGAAAATTCATGAATGCCTAATAAGTGAAGCTTGAAGACTATATTAGAAAATTAATAGATTAGCTTTGTCCATTTAATCTATTTCTGCTGTACGCTCACCAATATAGCCTATATTTCAGGCAGAAAGCTTTCCTATCCAGGCTATTATGGATCAATTTCAATTTAAGGTGCATGTGATCCAGGTCTATTTATACTACATTTTCTACTATTTTCAAATTTCAAAACATTTTAAGTCATTAGTTGACTTGTAAATATTTATTTTAATTTAGTTTCATTCATTCAATATCATAGAATTGATAAAATATAGTTAGCAACCAGTATTTCAATTCTAATCATTTAGCTATTTTTAATGTTTAAAAATATATTTCAAAACCAAAATGCTGATGAACGTGAATTAACTAATCTCAACAAAGCAGAACTACAAGCAAAATGATTGTTACTACGTTCATCTGTATTATTAATAGTTATTAAATTAATTTATATGCTGCCCATTTTGCTATCCAGACATTAAGCATAATTTCTTATGTGTTGACCTGTAGTAAAATAAGATACCAACTTTCCTTAACTTAGAGAGAAGTTCCCTGAAAATGGGCTCCAGCACAAGTCCGAAAGCTCCAAAGACAAAACCTCTGGTCCCAGTGATCGACCCAAATTGGACACTTCCTTAACTTTGTATGCAATGACAATAGGATTTTAAAACTTAAATAAAAGAGAAAAGTAACTGAGATATTTGTGCAAAATAAAGGGAATGGCAAGTTACTTCTGCTTATCTATATGTCAGCAATTTACACAATATTAGCATCAGGCTTTACTTAGTGAATCATGAAAATATATCTAAGATTAGAAAGTGTTAGCTTTTAATTTAGAATCCCAAACTCATTTTTTTCACGTTTAGCACATTTATTAATATTCTTACATTACTGATTTTTCTAATGAAACTGAGTATTAAAGTAAGATTGATTTTAAATCATAAATTCACCAGATTAAGGAATGTTCAAACTTTTTGGTGCATAGTTATGAACAAAGGTAATTTCATGAACTAAGAACCCTATAATGTTTATATTTAGAGATTTTTTTTACAATTTAAAGTGTAACAACAATTTCTTACTGGACTATGCATCCTGGAAGATTGTTTTATTTAACCAATTCTAGAGATCAGCCTAAAATAGCATTCGGCTGACCTTCCCACTATTGTATAAAAAAAACAAATTACTTTTTAAAGAAACATTTTATAAACATTATAAATAAATGAAGTCTCTAAAGATTTGTGTTTCAATTTTGCTAAACCCCCATATTAAGCAATAAAAGGAAATAGTTAAAAAGAATTTTCCATTGAAGGTTGGTGAGGACGTTTAGGGCAGAATGAATAGCCAATTTTCCTTTCAAATAGTCTATAGGTGATTAACCTGAGAAAGGAACCAGATAAAAATATTTTGGTGGTGATTTAAGAAACAGGAGGGAAGATGAAACAGGAGCAATGACTTGACAGCATTCATGGCACATTTGTCTTTCTGTCTGAGAAGACCCTGCTATCTATTTGTACTCAGTGTAGTACGTGTAAATTTGTAGTAGTCTTGAACAAAATGACAAAAGTTTGGAGTAACAAACATATCAGCACACATCTGATGAGACAGAAAAAGATTTATCAGTTTAAAAAAAACTTGTTCTACAACAGAAATTGACAGTAAAAACAACTCTCCATAAGGAAGACTTCAAAACAAATGAGTATATATCAAGAAGTAAGAAACACAAAAAATCTTAGTAGCAATGCTGTACTGTATGAAGTAACAGTGACAGGAAACTTTAATTATCCCTTCATCTGCCAGGAGCCAAACTCTTTCAAACCTGGTCTTTGCAGAAAATGTCTTATTTGTCTTGCTGACAACGTTGTCTTTTAGAGAGAAGACATGCGACAATCAGCTATTCTTGAATTGATACTAATCCATAGAGAAAATTTAGTCAAAGGAGTTGAAAGAGCAGGAATACTGGAGTAAAGAGAATGCATAAACTTGGAATTAGTGGTTTTTTTTTACAGTTTATTCTACATGGGTCCAAGTACTGCATCCAATTCTAGATATCATGTTTAAATTTGATTTAAACACTTTAAAACAAGTTCTGATAAAACAAATGATCAATAATCATGTACTAAAAACTAAATCCTATAAAGAGACTGAAGGAACTGAACATGTTTTGACTATGGGTAAAGTTTTTGTGAATATTAGAAAATCATTATACGTGATGATTTGTCCTGTTGGGGAAATTAAAGCGGTTTTGCCAATTCTTGTAGAGTTGCCTTAAAAGTTCCTGAAAATTGCAGAAACTTAAGAAAGTATTTCCACTGTGTGTGTGGTGTTGCCTAATAGCATTACCAATATTCATATTCTCTGACCTTGATTGATTGCCTACTCACATTTCTAAAGCCAATCAACTTCTTGGGAGATATATAAAATACATTGAAAGTGAAAGAAATTGACCAGTATCAGAGAGAAGAGGCTGTCCGTCCAGTATTAAGCACAATTGGCAAACAAAATTTATGTACAAAGCCTCTCCCAACTCAGTGGCTAATTCCTCTTTGAGCTGGAACTACAAATCTGGGAAGACCCTCAAACTGCACATCAGTTTCACCTGGGGAACTGCTACTCTGGTTCAAACTAGAACTGGAACCTCCATGGATCAGTGGGTTTATAGCCACTTAATTTTGATAGCGTTGATTTTAAGCCTATTCCTTCTGCAAAGCTTTTATGCACTGGAACAATAACTTGACAAAATTACTCAACCAAGCTGGGTTGAACTATATCGCTAGGTATCACAAGTGCACTGATGGTCCCTGCTCTTTTGTTGACAGATGTGTTTACTTAGTGGCTTCATATAGGTGTTAAATAGGAGAGGCAAGAAAATAAGGTTCTGTGGCAACCAAGAGATCAAGGATTTGGGGTTCAGTTTGTTCTCCATCAATATAAATTGAAACTTGGAGAAAAGGGGACATCCAATACAACACCATATCTCCCCGAGTCAATTCCTACAGTCATTCCAAAAGGATACCATGTTGGTAACATTGAGAACCACTGGGAAATTGAGGAGAGAAAGGATGATTGCACCACCCCTATTCTTGCTATGCTAGATAAATCAATGCTGTCTTAGGGTTACGGTCCAGCATGAACTCTGATCGAAGAGTTCAGATAGTTCATTTCTTCTAGAATTTTCTCAAGCTCTAGCTAGACCTTTTCTTGTGATGGTCGGCTCAGGCTCCCAGAGATTGACATGAGCTCATGGGTGAAACATTCACATCGCCTGGAAGCTACAGTACATGTGGTGGGTGCGGTGGGTCCGGGACTAAAGCAATAGAACATAAGAGATCTGTGAGGTTTCTTACATGGCAAAGATGCCCCTTGATTATCTGTACCTGATGCAAATTCCATTTAAGAGATGTTGCTGCCCAGAATTCTCTATTTGGAACAAGTGTCCGGTCAGTTGAAACCCTCTGCTCCTTTTTAAACCATACCTGTTGATGATTTCACTACAACACTCTGACCCTCTGACTGCAATTCAGACTACATTTTGGCTCAGTTTTCTGGATTTCTGATTATGACCAAGCCCAAGCAGGAAAGCTAAGGGCAGTCTTACTATTTACCAACCTGGCATTTAATCAACTTAATATTAACTGCCAATGTAAAAGAATTTTGAATTCAACCTAATAGCAGTGGGTTTTTTTCTAGACAAAGAAATCAACAATATCACAATTTGAATATAACGTTATAAACTGCAAATGACCCAGCTATTTATTTCTGTTCACCTTTTTTTTTAACATTAAAACAAGTACCCCTCCTGGAAATATGTTGGTGGAAAAAGAGTTCCCAGAACTCTTTTCAGAAAGCTTCAGTGCCAAGATTTTCTAACCATAATTATGATAATTCATAGCAATATGGTTCAAACCTTAGGCGATTATAGTAAGAGTTATGGAATTTTTATTTCATAAATACATTTGGAGAAATATAATTCAGCTTTTAGATACAAATGGAAAACGTTATTTTATCCAAAGTTCATAGATAGATTTGAGATTTGGTAATCACCTTGCTAGGTCATTACACTTTGAGAAACTTTTCCTTAGTATGACTACTGTCCACACATTTCTTACATTTTCAACATTATTATTCAGTGAACTTCACTACTTGGGCTTTGGAATCATCTGTAATGTCTCTTAATCATATGTTCCCTCTCCATAAGCTACTCTTTTACTTTGTAAATTTGAAAGCAGGGATATTGCTTTCATGTAACATATGTTTTCTAGTTAATGTTCTTTTATTGCAAGAAATTTTAAAGCAATACCATTGGAATGTTTATAATGGAAAAGCAGCATTTTTTATTAATTTTGTATAAATTATCCTCAACCCTAGAGATTCCCTGGAGGGGAAGACCATGTCTGAATATCACTATACAATGCCACAGGCAGAAAGTGAGAGAAACTAAACAAGCCCATCTTGAAGGAGAAAAAACGCCTGCAGCTGCAAATGACCTATTACATGTCTCACTGGAAATGTTTTCATGTTGTAATTTGGTAATTTCAAGAGAGAAAAAAGTCAATTATCAACATCTACAGTTTGTTCTTCTGTTGTTATTTGATTTTATAAAGGGTTTTAAAATCAAAGATGACAGATTATATTTAAAAGGACATTGTTTTCAGATGATTATGATATTACATAATTTTTGTATGAGAATCCCTGTACATGATTTATTGTGTGATTAGTTACAGCAAGGAGTTTGCAATGGGTGATATATTTTTATTCCACAGGTAATATTCTAATACATGGGTTTCAAACTCAATTTCATTGAGGGACGCATCAGGGTTATGTTTGACCTCGGGGGGCCAGGGTGGGATGGGCGTGGCCAACTCAATGTCACTCATGTCAGGGACGGCTGCGGTGGTGCCAGCGCTCTGCCAGAGAAAACAGGCTCCCAAGCTCTGATTTTGGCTGTGATAGCCTCCTGCAAGCCTCTTCCAGCGAAAAGAGAGCTCTGGAGTGTTTTCGCTGGCAGAGGCACCATGGACCGGTCCTTCACTGTTTCCAGAGCAGCCAGATCTAAGCACCCCATGGGCCGGATCTGGCCCCCGGACCTTAAGATTGACAACCCTGTTCTAATAGATCAAAAAATGTTTTTCAGCTATACTTTTCAATCAGCATATTTTTATCTCTTTGTTGTATTCCATGGTCTTATTTTCACTTTGATAGCTGCAGAAAATCCTGAACATGGTTCATTGGGATTGGCATTTAAACAGCTATGAGAAATATTAGCCAATTATCAAATATTTTAAATATAGAATAAAATTGACAGTATTATAAACTGACAGTCTTCCAGATTACACGTCTGCCAAAGAAAGTTTATAAATTCGTTGCCAGAAATCTGATTCATGGCTTATTCATTCTGAGAAATTTCAATAAACACTTGCAAAAGGTCCGCAATGGTGAAGATGATGCAACTCCATAGAGAACAAGACAACAAACAATCTTTCTTTCCACTTTTTATATGGGGGGCCAAATTACCAAAGTATTTGCATTAAAATTCTTGTGTATTCCCCACGTCCAAAATTAATAAACGAAGGGGATTATTTAGGAGCTTTATATATAGGGGAATCCACAGGGTATGATAAAAAAAATTAAGCTGTGACAGTGTGATCAAAGCTCCCACTGTTTGTACATGCAATGCATATTAAAAACAGAAAAACTTCAATCACACTGTTCCAGCTGCCATCTTCAGTTTTCTGACCACATTCTGTGGACGGCCTTAGCCATTAAAAGCCAAAATGCAAATCCTTCCTGAAGCATTGCGAAAGAAAACGAAGCACTAGAAGTCACTGCCTGAAGGTATCAACATACCTTTGGAAAGCAGAATCTAATAGCATGCACAAATATCAACCACAACAACAAAATTCTGTGCAAATTATTATATCTGCTATACTATAAATATAGCCACCAGTTCTATGTGAAATCACCTAACCAGTGGAAAACATGAAACCCGTGCGACTGTGAAACTGTGTTAGTGTTAGCTTTCTGTCCTAAGTTATTAATCTTGTTATTTCTGATCTTGCTGTGCAATTATAAAACTGTGTATTACACTGGATACTTTTTGACAGGAAAGCAATGAATGTATGTATACTTATTAACTGTTTTAAAACATCATAGAGATAAAGCAATCAATTCTGAATCTATTAAATATTCATTTTACATATCTACTGAAGCATGCAAGGTTACATTAGTATTTTTTTTTAGTTTCTAAAAAGTGCAATATTAAAGAAATAAAGACTGGCAGGACTCTTTCATACTGAACCTACATTTAGGCAACAAAAATGGAATGCACAGGTACAGTATAGGCGATACCTTGCTCAGTAGTAGTAACTGTGAAAGGGATCTTGGAGTCCTAGTGGACAACCATTTAAATATGAGCCAACAGTGTGCAGCAGCTGCCAAAAAAGCCAACACAGTTCTAGGCTGCATCAACAGAGGGATAGAATCAAGATCACGTGAAGTGTTAATACCACTTTATAATGCCTTGGTAAGGCCACACTTGGAATACTGCATTCAGTTCTGGTCGCCACGATGTAAAAAAGATGTGGAGACTCTAGAAAGAGTGCAGAGAAGAGCAACAAAGATGATTAGGGGACTGGAGACTAAAACATATGAAGAACGGTTGCAGGAACTGGGTATGTTTAGCTTAAGAGAAAGAAGGACTAGGGGAGACATGATAGCAGTGTTCCAATATCTCAGGGGTTGCCACAAAGAAGAGGGAGTCAAGCTATTCTCCAAGGCACCTGAGGGTAGAACAAGAAGCAATGGGTGGAAACTAATCAAGGAGAGAAGCAACTTAGAACTGAGGAGAAATTTCCTGACAGTGAGAACAATTAATCAGTGGAACAGCTTGCCTCCAGAAGTTGTGAATGCCCCAACACTGGAAGTCTTTAAGATGTTGGATAGCTATTTGTCTGAAACAGTATAGGGTTTCCTGCCTAGGCAGGGGGTTGGACTAGAAGACCTCCAAGGTCCCTTCCAACTCTACTATTGTATTGTATTGTATTGTATTGAACCAGTTCTTGCATGATGTAATCCAGATTTAGTGTATTTTATTATTTTGAGGAATGAAGTATTTCTGAGATTTGAAAAACCACACACTTCATGTCAAGTATAGAAGAAAACAGAAGCTCTATGTTCAAACAAAGAAGCAAATATTTCAAAATGGGTTACCTTCCCATTTCTGTATTTCATATTGTATTTCATATTTATCAGTACAAATATCCATTTAAATCTTGCTACATGTTGCAGAAAATAATTTGTATTAGTTCCACATTGTATTTAGTGACAATGCATACTGCCATGTTAAAAAGTTTAACCCCTGAGAAAATTATCGTTTCTCTTGCCTTTGAAAGTGATTGATTGTCCATTGATTGTAACTGCAAGAAGGGTTATCTTCTGCCTAGAGATTCACTTCCTTTACAATCTTAAACACTGTCTACTTCCCAAACTGGCTTTGATTCATCAATTTAAGCCACATCAGATGATATGAAAGGCATAAGCAACATAGAAAAGATCCCAGCTGTTAAAATAAAATACAAATGCAGGAGGATCACAAGTCATGGATATCTTAGGACAAAGCTAGAGAGAAAAGCAGATTTGAAAAAGATTTTGGAGTGACTAAACATGAACAATACGATAGAAATTAAGCACAAATTTTATACTTGTTTTCTCTGCATTTAAACTTATCTTACCTACTTGAAATCTAATCATACCTAAATCAGCAAGGCTTTTTACATACCTACATAAATCTGCATTTCCCCCCTGATTTAATATCCAGAATCACTATGAGGTATCCCTTACGATATATTAATAATATAGAATTATAATATCTAAATGAATTAAGGAAAATGCCCTCTAATTCTTAAAACAATAAAAAATATCAGTAGTTGCTAGAAATATTTTTTCCGTATTTAAACATGAGGGTTATTAAAGCTAAAGAAATACTTTTAAAAACACCAAGACTGTGCAGAAATACTAACAAAACAATACTACAAATCACATCCCATTGTAACAGATTCACTAATATATCGAGAAAACACCATCATGTATTTATTCCCACTATCTTCAAAATCTGAAAGTTTACACCACTATTAAATTCAAGTACAGCTACTGCAATGAGCCTTATGCTACTTTGCACACGAATCATAGACAGTATCCCCAAACTTCCACAAAGTAATTGGATTTTCAGAACTACAAGTAGTTTTATTCCAATTCAGTCATGACAGGGCCAGGAGGTAATGATACATCTGCCGTGATGCAACAAGCAGACCTGTCTTCTGTCAAGAGTTGAAATCATAAAGGAATAAGCTGTCATTAACAACCTCTCTTCAAACACTAGAGCTGTCAACTCATTGTTTTGTTCTACTGGCTTGGGGGGCAATGTGGCTTCATATAGTCTGTCAATGAGAATTTAACTATTCTCCTTACTTTTTCGTGAGCCACTTTTTCTAAGCTTACCCAAAACTATGACAAATTCTCAACATAAATCCAATTGTGAAAAATATTCATGTAGCTGTCTTTTGGAAATTCATTAATTCAACCTAAATTCCACAGACACTGCAGTGTATTCCTAACAAAAACGTATTTATTGAATTGACACTTAATGCTCTGCATATTTCATGAAATTTATTTCCTTAATATTTGTAACTTGCTAATTGAAATGAAAAAGGTTTTTCTGGCAATGGAACTCCTTCTTAGTCTCATTACCCCTCTTTCCCACTCCCCCAACATTCATATATCCTCAAAATCTGTCCGTAATAACAATGGAGAATGTTTTTGGATTGAAAAGAGATAAGAAAATCTTTGTGTAACAAGAACAAGACCACATTCCTCCATTTATCAATGCATAAAATGATTATCTATCCCCAACTAATAATATAACAACTATTATAAATTAATTTAAGTCTCCAAAACTCCAAAAGTGTATAGAAGAGTATTTCAAGACAAACTGTATTATATGGACATTCTATGTAAATATGCAAAGTAAGACCGTTGTAAGATGAATGATTTCATGGAGGTAAAAACACGGGAACAAACAGGATTAGAGTAGATATTCTTTTATAATAGTTTTCCTACCCCAGAAGTCAGATTGGTGTCAACTCTGGTGTGTTTTGTGAAGGTTGCTAAGGCAGTACTATTCCATAGGTCCTTTGAGTTATGTGATCCAAGGCAAGTTAATACTACTATACTGTATCACTGCAGTGCATTTACAGTATGTCTGTTTTATTTTGTATTGATGTGATTTAGTTTATATTTTTGTAAGAGTATAAAGTATCTTGAATTATTGACTTTGCATTATACAAATAAATAAAATAAATAATATATTCTGCACAATCTGATTTTATGAGAAACACCAAGTATCTAATCTAATATTAAATTATTAGTGTATTATTTCAGCAATTCACCCCGAGATCTTGAAATGACAGTCTTGGCTGGGCTAGATATGCAAAAAGCATTAACATGTACAGACTAAATTTCTGGAGCATCTGGTGAGAAAGAAAATGGATTTCCCATTATTTCTTTATTTTATTTCTTCTGCTCAAGTCTTTACAAATTAAATAAGCCAAGGGACTTATTTTTGGGAGAGGGCTTATATTTTTGTCCACCTGAAAAATATGGCATGCACTGAACGTGCATTATAATTATTATACAGATGATATGTTGGGCCTTACTAATAATTACCCAAATGCTTTACCTAATCTTGAATACTATAACAGATTTTACTGGCTATACAATAGACCGGAATGAATCTAATATATTGCAATCAATAAAAAAGATTTTATAGAAATATGAAAAAATGAAGGTTGTTTATTTTCTAGAACAGGGGTGTCAAACTCAAGGCCCACGAGTTGAATCTGGCCGACGGGGTGCTTACATCTGGCCCACAAGGTCACCCTGGAAACAACGAAGGACTGGGGAGCTCAGTTTTTGTTGGCAGAGGCCTGCAGGAGGCCATCAGGGGTAAAAACGGAGCCTCAATGACTGATGTTGAGCTGGCCACACCCACCCCATGTCTTCAGGTCCCCCAAGGTCAAACACAACTCTGATGCAGCAGCCCTCAATTACATCGGGTTTGACACCCCTGTTTTTGAAGAAAAGCATTGATGACTGAAAATACAAATAAGTAAAAATGTAAGTAATATAATAAATATTAAAATGAATTCAAGATCAAGATTGTTATATATTTAGAAGGATACCTATTTTAATTCTACTTAGATACTTTGGAGAAAATGGTAAGCAAAAATGTTTATGGCATTTCATCTATCTAAACTGCAACTCCCAAGTTAAAATGGGGTATTTAATTTTCCCCATTTTCAATTGTACCTTTGGCCACATATATTCATTTCTATGTTATGTAAATGAGTTTGATATGAACTATTATACATACAATTAAATACTTATCACAATAAAAAGTCAGCTAATAATTCCAGCCCTTCTGTTATACCTTAGCTATGAAGAAGCAAGATAAAATTCTCCACAAGGAGCTAAAGGGGAAAGGCAGTTAAATTTCTTGCAGAGAGAAGTGAGTTTTATCCCCTTAGTCCCTTGCACAGTGTTCTGACTCCAGTCCCATGGAATTCATTCCTCATAACATCCTGGGATTCAACAGAATCCATCCTATTATATGGGTACAGTGACTGATGCAATGTATTCTTGCTTGCTAGATTTAAATTCTAGAATTTTCACTTCTTGTCAAATTTTCCTTATGGAGTAGTTATTGATCGCAAAGACATATTTTATACACCCATCCTTATTTAGCAATCAAGTTTTGATGCAGTGGCCAGGTTGTAAAGCAAAAGGGTTACTAAGTGATCATGTGACTAAGGGAGAGAGGGAGACTACAATGATCACTTATTTAGATAAAGCTTTCTCATACATCTATGTCATAATTATTTTCACTCCAGCAAGCATTGTTGTCAGGTGCATGAATTTTGTCATAAATTCATGCATTAGTTGATTTTTTTTATTACCTATGTACTTGCAAATGATTGCTAGCTGAGGTAGTCACTATAGGTGGGGTGGATATAATTTTATTTTCCTATCCCTAATTTTCCACCTTGGTATGTAGGGAATCTTTTTTTTTTTTAAACAGAAATTTTTATTAGTTTTACAAAAATTTTCAGGAAAGGGGATAGTGGATAAAGTTACAAATTTTGACAGCTACATTATGCAGGAAATGGCACTCCCCCCAATTCTCATAACTTTCACTTGTTAATACATTAAATAATTACTACTTAGCAATATTTTGACAGCATATTTTTACCTTATATCTTCAAGTAATTTCAATCTATTTTATATCAAACAGAAAAAATTCCCTATATTAGCAATTGCATTATTTTTCTAATTCACTTTTGTGATCTAAGTTTTCTCAATGTTGCCTCTTCTCCCCCCACTGGCAAGGCTCCGGCACCTCCCGTGTCGTGTGTATCCCGTGTGGTATTATCAGCTTTATCTAGGAGAGCTTTGTTTTTTTTCCATGAAGGCCTCGGCCTCCATAGTTTTGTTAATTCTAACTCTAGTGCCCTCCCAGAATATCAGCATACCTTCTGGCAGAAGCCACCGGAACCAAACCCCTTTCTGGTATAGTTTCTTCGCTAAAAGCGAATATTTTTTTCTTTTATCTCTAACTTTCTTTGGGATTTGTTTCAGGATGACTATCTCTCTATACTTGTATTTTAACACTTGCCCCCTTTGTGCACTCAGAATCTCATCTCTTGCAGTCTTTCTAAGGAACATTGTGTGTTCTAGCATAAGCTGAATTGACTCTATAGACCAGGTCAATATCCCATCCCAACTGCTGTCTGTCTTTTTTGATATATTCAGCCAATAGCGTTGTCATAATCTCCCTCAAATCTTCATCATCAGCCTCAATTACATTTTGAAATCTAAGGAAAAAAGACATCCTTTCAAACTCCATTTTTATCTGATGGTTCTCAAGTTCTTGGTTTCCTCTCTGGACCCCCCTCACCTCCCCCCTCATCTCGGCCATCCCCTCCTCCAAAACTTCCAGTCTTTGTGTATTTTGAGCCGTTCGGTTTTGATTTTCTCTGAGCTGTTCGTTCATTTCTTTCAGTTGATTCTTCAAGTCCTCCTGCCCCTTTAAGATCTTTTGGAGCATCTGTTGGGTTAGGTCCTCCTCCGGGGCCTTGGGCTGTAACAGAGATGTTAATGTCTGGGGCTGGACGTTGAGGATGTTGGAGCAGAGCCAGCAAAGCCTGGTTTCCCAGGTGGTGGTCTTTTCGGTGCCATTTTGATAAAGAAAGCTCAGAGATGTCTGTGTCAATACAATGAAAAGGCAGCTGTAAAAGGGGATAGCCAAGAGAGATCACGAGGCAGGCAGTCCAGGCAAAAATAAAGACCTTTTCTATAGTTCAAATCCAGACAATAAAATCCATTGTTCCAGGTCCAGAATACAGTATATCAAGAGATATCTCTGAGTGTCACGGAGACAAAGACAAAATGCCAGCAGGTTTCATGGGTGGAGTCAAATTTCAAAGTGCATAAAGACAGCGGAAGTGTGCCATCTTGTCTTGCCAGCACCGGGATCAGGAGGCAACAAACCAAAAGTTTTCAAAGTTTTCAAAAAAGTCAGATCATCACCTCTCTTTCACAATTGCACCAGGGTATTTATCTGCCTGCTTGCTTGCTGTGAGTGTGATTTCATTCCAGAGCTCTCCCCCCCCTCCTCCGAGGGTAGAGAGCAGTTCAAAGCCGCTTTTCCAAGGGGGGGGGGAAAATCCCCCTCCCTCCAATCACACTTCCCAAGAACAGATTGAAGAGCTTTAAAAAGCTGGCAATCCTTCTTTTAACAGTCAGAAAAGGGAACAGGGAGAATTTCCACCTCACCACATTGCAGCTGCAGCCTTCCAATTGTCAGATTCGTCCAGCTGTCTCGACGCGAAAGCGCGCAGAAGCGCACCCCCTTTCACCTCCTGGTGCCTACGGCAATGCAGGGAGCCCCCCCGCGGCTGCCGCCGACGCAGAGGACCCCCAGCTAGCCACCCCTTCGGCAGGGGCCCCTACAAGGCTCCCTGTGCCCCCCGATCAGGGGGGAGCCCACCAAGAGCGCGCAGGGCGAGCGAAACACGCCCGTCGCTCTCCACAACCGGAACCTGAAGCCTCGGTATGTAGGGAATCTAATCTTTCCTTCATGCTTCCTTTTATTGCTATCTCCTCCTATTATCTCCTACGTGATTTGAGTTGAATTGGGTCAGCATGGGTTGATTTTTTTGTAGATAGTAATAATTAGCTATTGTTATTATTCATGAGAAGTATTGCATTGCCTTGTTATTTTTCTGTTCATTTTATTGCTGGGCTTTGTTAATACAAGTGTTGCAAAGGACAGGTTTTAGAAAATTCAAGAAAATTAAGTGTTATTATCAATTTATCAGAAATTTGATTGCCACCAATCAGAAAATCCTTGGAACACGGTATTATAAATTCAATCACAGATTTTGTCCTACATAAATCAATAGCAACACATTACTATAAAACACTGCAATGCAAATTTAGTATTAAGCATCTGAAAATTCACTTGGTTCATTTGTATACTTCATATAAACATACTGTATTTAAATGCATTTCTTTATAAAACCGTAGCTTAACTGCCTGCTGAGATCAGCTTCTTATAATAGGTAGACAACATTTTTACTTGAGACAGAACTAAGTTAAACCTTTTAAACTAGTAAAATGATTTTTTTTAAAAGATCCAATTTAACAAATCATTACATTAATTTCTCCATTTTAAACCATACATGTAACAATGAATTTCAATACAACATTTAAAGATTCTGAAACCCAACAGAAATTGCATACATGACTTGAAAATAAAACAATAAGTACACATTTGATGTGTATTAAGACGACATACATATCCAGAATTGTGTACACTAATCCCCCAAATTAGCCCATTAAAGAGAGGTTCCCCTGAACCTTTTGAGCTTTGTATGGTCACTTAAAAAGCTTTATATACAGTTCTCAAAAAACTCTAAAAGTTGTTGTTAAATTTAAATCTGTAATATAAGTGGTTGCTTGTTAAATTTGTACCAATACAATAACTATATTAAATTGAAATTCAATTTAAATTCAAAACAACTACGTTTAATTTCTGTCCTGATTCTATCTAGCATTTTGCGAAGATTGGATTCCAATACAGTATAGGTAATCCTTGCCTTACAACAGTTCAATTAGTCACCATTCAAAGCTACAACAGCATTGAAAAAAAGAGATTTACGGCCATTTTTCACAGTTGTAACCTTTGTAGCATAATCATGTGATCAAAATTCAGATGCTTGGCAACTGGTTCATACTTATGACCGTTGCTGTGTCCCAAGGTCATGTGATCACCCTTTGCAACCTTTTGACAAGCAAAGTCAATGGGGAAGCCAGATTCACTTAACAACCAGATTACTAACTTATCAACTGCAGTGATTCATTTAACAACTGCGGCAAGAAAGGTTGTAAATTGCGACAAAACTTACTTAACAAATGTCTCATTAACAAAAAATTTAGGCTAAATTATGGTCGTACGTTGAGGACTACTGTATACCATTCAGAAACCAAAGCATAACACACAGTTTGGGATGAGTTGTGCATCTCTGTTTTAGGAAAACTCATAATTATCTTACCTCTATAGCTCTTTTAATATAAGGAATCTGAGTGCCACTATCCAGATCTTCATTTATAATAAGCCTCCTTGCCCACTGTCCTGCTCTGACAACACCACTGCCTTGAATTAAAATCATCAGTTTATCAGGATTTATCAGTGCATCCTCACTCATAAAGATGAAACTCCTAGGTTCGGTCTCTTCTGCATCTACCTAAAATAAGAACAACATTTAGTGAATATAAGCAATTACACAGGGTGACATAATAAATAGTTACTGGAAGAAAACAGTGGCTGCAACCAGCAATTCAGATTGCATTTATGATTGACATAAAAAATAAACTTCTAACCAATATTGCCTTATCGTAAGACAAGAGAGAGGGGGGGTGAGGGAGAGAGAGCACACCATCCTCAATAGCAAATAGCAGACCAAACCTATCATTTTCCATACATCATTATCAGTAGACATCTTTTTATTTGGCTGTTTGATTTCTACATTATCCTTTCTTCAAAGAACCACAAATGGAATATTGGAGGTAAGTTAGATTGAGAGAATGGCTAGGTTTACAGATCGTGCTTAATGAAATGTAGTAGTAGAGGTCAGTACTACAATAAATGGTGTGCTAAATCATTTATTAGAAATAGCAATATAAAGCTCTGAGTTGGGGGGATATCATTTCTCTAGAGATCCCCAATGGACCTCTATCTTTATACCTGTATTTACCTACATTGATAATTTGCTGCAGATTCCCAAGGAATGGAGTAACTCTTTAGTAGTTCCAATCTATATAAAAAGGCTGTCAAATCAGCTCATTACCATCTAATAAGCCTTTTGTGAATAAATAATAAATATGTGAAATGTTTCTACTACAAATTAGCTGACTTGATGAACCAAGAAAGAATATTAGCTATGGATTAAGCCAGGTTTACATCATGTTTGTTCAATCGTGAATCAACGTATTACTTTAAATTAGATACATAATGAACAATGTTACTCTCTCCTAGGAAGATGATGGAGGAAGAATATTTTTGTGGTGTTTCTTTCCACAGCTACAATAATCAGGCTGATAGTTGGCTGGTTTTAAAAAGTTGTACTTTCAAAGCAATTTTCGTTTTTACTTATACATTTTTTCCACTCCACCACATCTTAGAGCAGGGCTGTCAAACTCGTGGCCCGCAGGCCGGATATGTCACACATTGGCCACGCCCACATCTGATTTAATGAAGGAAAGAAAAATACTGATACGACACGTGATGACGTTTGATATCCCTGTCTTAGAGGTTTGCGAGCTGATCTTTCTTTATCTTTCTGTTATCCTCTGCAGATAGCTAAGAATTATGTTTATAACTTTACATACCAGTAATAACAAGAATTCCAATTAGAGAGCCAAATGTAAAATTATGAGAGAAATATTTATTACAAAGATCCATGCATTACAAAATGTTTACTTAATCTATCTGTACAAATAAATTAGTCAACATGTACCAAGGCTTAGAATCAGCCTTTACAACTTCAATCTTAATTACATTTGGAAATTCTTCAAGCCAAATTGTCTTCAAGTTGACTTCAAATATCAAATGAAACTTTCACTAAATTATAGCTATAAAAAGGTCGTAGTAGTAGCACACAGTCACACTTTATTGACAGACTAAACTAGCTTGGTGAGAATGTCTCTAGCAATTTTTATTTTCATGATATAAACTCACTTTTCTTTTAAATGATCCTGATACTAGGCACACGTTGTTATGGTCATGATTTCATTTTAAAATGTTTACATTTTTTTTTAAAAAAATCAAAGAATAATTATACAAATATCAGACATGTGCTCAGTCATAAAACCTATTGTCGTATTGTCAAAAACATCTTTCCTTTTGTGCCATAAAATTTGCAACAGTATCCATCATGAAGCTTCACCTATCTTAAAAAATGAGATTATCAAGTGATCTCAAAAGCCAAACTATCATGTTGATCACAGAGAAACAGATACAAGTTTGGATGAACTGTAGATTTTCTATTCACAACAGATAATTTAGAATATCCATTATGGATTTTTACAGCATAGCATCATTAATTTTAGTTGATTTAATGTCAAAGTTCACTTCATTCAAAAGCTCAAGACTATGTTCTACCCTCAGAATTTTTTTAGTTTAAAGCATATACAACACATTTGGAGCACGGCTGGGTTCTGAATCAAAGCAAATAGGAGAAAATGGGTCTTGCCATCATGAAATCTGCACAACAGTTGAGACTTAATCTGGAGACTTATCTGTACAATAGGTGCACATTACATCCTGTACACTTTACATTTGGAATAAAGCATTTAACCTTGAAGTCATGCTTCAAAATTATATATAGCTTGTATTACATGCATGTGTATAAATTGATTCTTTTCCAAACTAAGCTAAAATGAAGCAGCAATTGGAGGCAAGCATTGGTTGCATTGTACTCCCACCATTATCCAGAACAGGTCTTTGTTTAGTTATTAACAAAATGAAGGACTTCTATTTCCCAGTGAGATTCATAAAATTGAGAAAAAAATTCAAACGAAATGAGTTCTTCAACATGAGCAATAATACAATTTCTGAATTGTCGTTGTTCGGAAATGGGTTTTTTACAAGTCCTCACAAAAAAAGTTATAATAAAAAATTATTTCCTTACATTCATTTTTACAACTTAATGTACTTTAAGAAAAAAATAACTTACTGGAACGTATACTTTTTTCAAATGGCACTCTTCTTCCAATAATTCATATACATATTTAGTGATAATCTACAAGACAAAAAATTGTATAAAATTTACAAATGACATTTTTTATAAAGTTTTGTAAAAAAATTTGAAAATGGTTTATCAAGCTACTGTTTGAAAAATATAATGCATTCTGCAAAGTAAATAGTTTTTTAAAATATTCTAGTTAAGTAGTAAAAAACTTTGCCTTATAATAAATGTCTCTAGAAATATATATGATCTAGGATTCTGCTTCCGGCTGCTATGTGAATAATTTTGTTAAAAATGAAGGATATATATATATATATATATCCTATATATATATATATATATATATATATATATATATATATATATATATATATATATATTTGTTTTCGTAGATTTTCACGGGTGTAGGCTCAGATACGTAGACGACTCAGATACGTAGACGACACCTTCATAATCTGGCCACACGGGAAAGATAAACTGGACAACTTCCTCACACACCTCAACAGCCTACACCCCAAAATACAGTTCACCATGGAAACAGAAGCCAATAACCAACTCCCCTTCCTGGATGTCTTAGTCTATAAGAAATCCAATGGATCCTTAGGACACACCATCTACCAGAAGAAAACACACACAAACCGCTATTTGCACGCACTCTCACACCACCACCCAGCACAGATCAACTCTGTAGCCAAGACACTCATCTCCAGAACAAAACAGTTAGCTGACGAACAACACCTCAAAACCGAACTACACACTCTCACCAACGTACTAACATCCAACGGATTCCAAAGAAACAATATCACTAACCTAATCCAAAAAGAAAACCCCACTAAAATCCAAGACAGTGAACAAGAAAAAGGCAAAGCCCTCCTCCCATACATAAAAGGCACCACAGACAGAATCAGCAAGATCCTCCACAAACACATCATCAAGACAGCATTCTACACAAACCGAAAAATATCCACCATCCTAAGAAATCTCAAAGACAAAATAGAGTTAGAAAATCAAGGAGTATATGAAATCCCATGCACCAACTGCCCCACCGCATACATCGGACAAACCAACAGAAGAATAAAGGCACGCATTGAAGAACACAAAAACTCAGTCAGAAAGGAGGAACCAACTTCTTCCCTGGTCCAACACCTCAAAGCCACAGGACATGATATAGACTTTAAAAAGACCAGAACTATTGCCAAAATTGAACACTTTAACAACAGAATAATCAGAGAAGCTATTGAGATAGAAAAACGACCACACAGCATGAATAAACGAGATGATACCTCCCGCCTACCAGCCATTTGGAAACCTGCCCTCACTGACAAACGAGTCCCTAACACAAAGAATGATACCAGACCCACACTCACAAAAACCACACAGGATGTCACTATCACACATCCACGCAAAAAGCAAGCCCAAACCCACACTGATGATGACCACAAACCAGAAGCCCGACCACAAACCAGAAGCCAGACCACAGCTGCATTATTAGCCAATTTAAACCCCTCCAACCCATACATGAAGCAAACTGATGCCCACCACGGAGATGTGGCACGACCACAAACACGAAGCCAAACAACAGTAACGCAGCTCACCAGCTCAAATCCCTCTGCAACTCAGACTAACACAAGCACAACCAGGCCCCCACCCAAACAGAACATGCCCCCATCCAATCAGAGCACAGCCAAACTCCCATCCAATCAGAGCACAGCCAAGCCCCCTACCAATCAGAATACACTTCCACCCAATCAGAATGCAGCCAAACTCCCAGCCAATCAGCTCAAACCCCCACTGGCAGTTAAAAAGAGGAACCGGCTGAGATCTCACATTGCTCCTGGAAGCACCAAGCCGGAAGCACCAGCCTGAAGATGATGAATGAGACTTCATCGAAACGTAGTGAAGATACTTCCAATTCTACGCGGGAGAAAACCCGAACAACCAAAGACATACATACATACATGCATGCATGCATGCATGCATGCATACATACATACATACATACATACATACATACATACATATATATATATATATATATATATATATTGCATAGTCAATGGCATAAAGAGAACTCTTGCATTAATTTGTTAAAACTATTTCAAACAATTTGCAATAAGCATAGAAAAATTTCTTAGGACAATTTCTTTTTATTGTAGCATATCCAAATCTTGGCTCATATGAACAATGAGTAGCAGAGGGGACAAATGAAGGAAAGCCTAGATTAAAAAAAGAATTCCATAAAGAACAAAAAGATACTTTAATTATTTTTTCTTGTAAAGACATTCCAGATGTCACACTCTTTCAATGGAATGAAAACCTTGTGGAGAACTGAACTGTACAAAGGGCTGAGTACTACTTGAAGTATCTTTAACTCAAGCAGCCCTTGTTACACTTCATCTGTAAGATATACTAGTCCTGCCTCATGCATAGAAGCAGCTGATTGACTTTGGGCCAGTCACTGTCTCTGAGTCCAGGGAAGAAGACAAGGACAAACTTCTTCTGAAAGTGTTGCTGAGAAAATTTCAGGGACTTGTCCATTTAACCGTCAGAACTCCAGGATGACTCAAAAGCACAAAGAGAAAACCATAACCCAAAACAGATTAACAATACATATAAATAAGAATATCTACAACATTCTCATTTGGGACTTTAAACAGACACAAACCAAAAGCCGCCAGGTTGTAAGATACTAAACATAACCATGTAAACAACTACAGAAAATAACAATGGAAAAATATGTGTTTTTGTTTTAAAATCTAACTTCTTAAAAAAAAAATCTATAAAACTTTCACGTTCAAATATAAAAGACATTTTAACTAAACTTGTTTCCAAGCAATTATTCTGTCCCAAACACAGAACTGATTCATGCTTTCAGCTATTAAACCCAAGCGATTTAATCAGTGGTGGGATTCAAATAATTTAACAATCGGTTAACAACCGATTAAAAACCGGCTAGGACACACGTCTCGCTTCTCCCCTCCCAACCTGTCACCCCTCGCTAAAGGGACATTGGGGAAGGGAAGCAGGCAGATAGCCATTGGGGGGGGGTTCTTTTTGTGTAGGAGGGAATGGGGTGCAAGGTGCATTGCTGGCCTGCCACCTCCCCCCCCATGGTAACGATTGCCTGCCTGGTTCCCTTCCCTGCCGTCCCTTTAGCAAGGGGTTGCAGAGGGGGGATAAGCAAGATGCGTGTCCTAGCGCTACCAGAGACTGACAGCTCCGCTGCGTTCCTTGCCCTTTCATCCAGGGAAGCCTCTTATAAAAAAAAACCTTATGAGTTCAACTTGCAAGGTTTTTTTTACAAGGGGCTTCCCTGGACGAAACGGCAAGGAACACAGCAGATCTGTCAGTCTCTGGTAATGCTAGGACGTGCGCCACATGTTCCTCCCCAACCTGCCACCCCTCGCTAAAGGGATGGCGGGGAAGGGAACCAGGCAGGTTGCCTTTACCATTGGGGCAGGGTGGGAGGTATTGGGCTGCGAGGCGCGCCTCTTACCTTTGCAGTTCCGTTGCATTCCTCGTTATTGTGTCCAGGTAAGCCCCTGGTTAAAAAAAACCCTTTCTTGCGAGTTCAAGAAGTTCGATTGAACTCGTGAGAAGGGTTTCTTTTTTAACCAGAGGCTTCCCTGGACACAATGGCGAGGAACGCAACGGAGCTGGAAAGGTAAGAGGTGCGCCTCGCTTCTCGCCCACCCCAGAAAATAATAAGCCCCTCCCCGATAATAAGGCCAGGGTCATATTTCGAGGGTCAAAAGAAAATAAGATCCTATCTTATTTTCGGGGAAACAGGGAATATTGATATAGAAAAAACTAAAGGCATTTACTGTAAAATTAAGTTTCAAGTGAAGGAAGTTAAAGAATTAACACTTAAATCATGTCCTGTATCTGTAAGATAGAAAAATGGAACTGCTTCTACATGGAGGGAAGTATGCAATGGAGTTGGTGATGGGTTTCAAATATTTTTACTATTGGTTTGGGGGGCGTGGCTAGATGGGGCATGTGACTGAGTGGGCGTGGCCCACTCAACATCATTCATGCACACTCAGTCACATGACCCCTTCACCAAGCCATGCCCACCGAAAAGTTTTGAACCGGGGGGGTGCCACGCCGGGGCTCTTCACTATCTTTATTTTTGATGCCCAGAGTGCATGATCAGGGCAGCATGCTGTTCCGAGAAGCCGCAATAGGCCGGCACCTGCTGAAGCTTGCAGAGTGCTTCTGGGGGCTGGGGTAAGGCAAAAACGCCTCTGTTTTTGAAAAAAAAACAGCCCATTTTTTGCAGGCAGCTTTGGGAGGTTCCTTCTCTCAGTGGTTTATTTTCTTACCTCTAGGTGGCTACGCCAGCTTTGTTCTTAAAGGCTGCTGTTCCGCACCTTTTGATCTTTCTTGGGCGCAGAGAAAAGTGACCCTGTGAAGGGACCGAGCCTGCTGCTGAACTTGGAAGCCGAGATGCTTCTTTTCCACCCAGCCACTGGCACAAGGTGCCAAAAAGACCTCTGGTCGATGCTACTATCTTCGCGCATGCGCAGCTTTCTTCTCACCAGCTGGAGGACTTTTTGGAGCCTTGCAGCCAGCGGTTGGGTGAAAAAGAAGCTTCCGATCCTCTGGAACACAAAGAGGAGGCTGAGAGGTTTCTTTGCCAGCCAGCCGCTTCCCAACTCTGATCTGCTTGCCATCCAAAGGACATGAACAGCAACCAAGGGACCAGTTCGAGGGCATGGCCAGCCTGCTGGTACTACCAGATCGGAGAGCCAGCCCTGATTTTTACTACTGATTCTACTGAACCAGTAGGAACCTACCTCTGAGTGGAGTACCCCAAGGCTCTGTTTTAGGCCCAGTACTCTTCAACATCTTCATCAATGATTTGGATGAGAGGATAGATGGCAAATTCATTAAATTTGTAGACAACACTATGGTCAGGGATAGCCAACACTACAGAAGATAGGCTTAAGATACAGAAGGATCCTGACAGACTTGAACATTGGGTGCTATCTAAAAAAATGAAATTCAGTGGTGAAAATGGTGAGAAGGTCTACATTAGGCAAGAAAAACCAAAGGCACAGGTATAATTTAGGTGGTACCTTGCTCAATACTAGTAACTGTGAGAGATATCTTGGAGTGCTAGTGGACAATCACTTAAATAGGAACCAGCAGTGTGCTACAGCTGCCAAAAAGCCAACACAGTTCTAGACTACATTATCAGAGGGATAGAATCAAGATCACATTAATACCATTTTATAATGTCTTGGTAAGGTTACACTTGGAATACTGCATCCAGTTTTGGTCACCATGTTGTAAAAAAGATGTTGAGACTCTAGAAAAAGTGCAGAGAAGAGGTGACTGCAGTGGTGGGTTCCTACCGGTTCGGACCGGTTGGCCAAATTAGTAGTGGTTTGGCGGCCTGGGTCGCTGGAACCAGCAGCGACCCAGGCCTGCTATGCCCTCAAACCGGTTCTCCAGGTGGCGGCGTAGGCACTGCCATCTTGTTTATTACTTCTGTGCAGAACAATTTTTATTGCACTGTGCATGTGTGCGCACATGAGTGAACTGGCAGTAGTGCCTGCTGGAACCCACTCCTGGGTGACTGGAGGCTAAAACATATAAAGAACAGTTGCTGGAATTGGGTATGTCTGGTTTAATGAAAAGGAGGACTAGAAGTAACAGGATAGCTGTGTTCCGATATCTCAGGGGTTGCCACAAAGAAGAGGGAGTCAAGCTATTCTCCAAAGCACTTGAGGGCAGGACAAGAAGCAATGTGTGGAAACTAATCAAGGTGAGAAGCAACCTAGAAGTAAGAAGAAATTGTCTAACAATTAGAACAATTAACCAGTGGAATAACTTGCCACCAAAAGTTGTGAATTTTCCAACACTGGAAGTTTTTAAGAAGAGATTGGACAACCATTTGTCTGAAATGATATAGGGTTTCCTGCCTGAGCAGGGGGTTAGACTAGAAGACCTCCAAGGCCCCTTCCAACTCTGTTATTCTATTCTATCTCCTGTGATTTAACAAATCAAGCAAGAAGTAATGTTCAATTTCTAATGTACAGGTATATGGGAAAATAGTATATACCAACTTTAGATTAATCAAGCAATCGTTTTTTTTAAAGCATTGTTCCAAATTGTACAATTCAAATCTTTCATCAAAAGATGGAATTCATTCTCTACAGCTATCCTAGAGCTGCATGCAATCTCTATTACTTTCTCTTCAATGAATTGTTTCTACGATCAGTTGTAAGAAAGTTTAAAATTCTCTTGGTCCTAGTGGTTTTCTATTTCTCTGAAAAAAGCAGAGTGGATTTTAATCTTCTATTGGAGTTTTCAGTTGAAGATTTTTTAAATTGACTCTCATCTCTTAATGAAGGAAACATTTTACATCCCAAGTAAAGTAAGGATGTTAGTATTTGTATCAATTATCCATACATTTATTTGATAAATATGAATGCTTAGATATTAATAGCATTTTTGCTGATAGAATAAAATGTTTTAATAACTGTTTTGCATGCTGAAATGCTGCATTTACATATAATCATCAAGTTCTAGTAATATTGGATGCTTGAGACAATTGCTTAAAATAGGCAAAATCTGTAATCTTAATATCCAGAGAATCTTATTTCTCTCAATATTAAGAAAGCTCTCAATATATTTTCTGTTCAAAGTAAACAAAACTTAATATGAATTTTCTCAAAATTTTAAAGCTTACCTTATATTGAATTGTTTTATATTTATATTTATAAGTATAAAAATCTAAAACCTAAATCAAGCATTACTACTATGTGTTATCATTTTAAAGGTATGCTATAACCATTCCAATAATTTATTTTTATAAATGTTTTATGTTTTAATAATAGTTTTATATATGCATTATTTTAATTGATTAATGTTATGTCTCCCAGAGTAATTTCTTCTGAATTTTTGTGATAAACATTCACTATCTCCCTTTCAATTTGCATTCAAAATTTTTGCTTATGTTAGGACTCCTGAAAATATTAAAAGGAGCAAAGTATAAGATTCTGTTATATGCAAATGATATGTTTTCTAAGACAATGAGAAATGTTCATTCCTATTTTTATTTTGCTAACATGAGTTTGGACTCCTACCAGATTTGTTTGTAAAGTAAAAAGAAATCAGATTAAATATAATTGGTTCTCAGCAATAATTTCAGTAGGGATTTTGGAGAGTTAGGTTGTGTTCCAGCCCTTTATTTATTCATTTCTAGATTTTCTCTGCCACTCTGCACCAAAATAGCAGTTATTCCAATATAAAAATTCCAAGAAATCTTACTTCACTAATAAATTTCATGTTTTATCTTTGATTGGCATCAAAACTGTGGGTAAAATAAATATGATCAACAAGCATTTAATTCTGAGACTGATCTATAACATACTCAATACTTCCTCTGATAGGAGCAACTCTTAAGATATTCGCTGTTTGGATTACAACTGCCAGCTGGATTTTATTTTCTGTACTTTTAGCTTTATGTTGTTTTCAACTTTAAAACAGGACATAACGTCAAATAATGGAAGAACTGTGCAAGAGCTCAGAATAGCCTAATTCAAATACTTTTCTCCCCCTTCTTATTTTTCATTCCCCCAACTAGTTCTGTACCATCTGCAGCCAGATGCCTCTGCTCCCAGGCACTCCTAAAGCTATGGAGGCTTCAGCTGCTGCTGCTACAGCAAGAGTGCCTTATTTAAATTGTTAATTTTTTAGCATGCTACTAAATTATGCTGAATAATCTATAACGTAGTTTGAAACCTGTAGTTTGAAAACCTTTTAACTCATTTGCAGCCTACCATATTGCTAGGATGTAAACAAGTCACAGCCAATGCCATGGGAAGTTCAGTACCTGAGGTGAGAGATTTGCTATAAATAACAAATTGGTCAAAAACAAGAATCTTTTAAAAAGTAAAGTATTAAGTACTTTAAATAAAAGGGATCCTGTCCATTCTCCTGGAAAAGATAACTCCATCTGTTCATTCTTGGCACTTTTCCTAATACTAGGAGAAAAACACTACATTTTCAAAAATTAATGCTTCTGTTACATTTTTAAATCACTTTTATGCTTTAATTGATGGAGTATGTTCATCCATCCTTTATTTCCTCCCTCCCCAAATATAGTTAAGATTCAATTTAATATTTCTCAGCATCTCGAATATCAGAATTTTATGGAAGCTACGACGAGATAACGTATCCTGTTATGTTTCAGTTGTATCAACAGCAGGACAAGAGCCAACTTTTTTCATTGATATTTATAGCCTCCATATTAATGTTCAAACAAGGTACATTTTCAGCTTTATTTGAAAACTTTACTCCAATGAAAAATAGGGCTGTGTGATTTGATTTGAGGGGAAGTTTGTACACATTTTGGAACTTGCTGCCTGAAGGCGGCTTCTTATTTCTCCCATGACTACTTTCTGAGCCTGCTGACTGAAAGGTCAATGGTGTTCCATCTTGCAGACCTGACATAGCTCCTTCAAGAAGCCTACTTGACTGACCACATGGACATATTTACAGATGATCTTTCTGCCATACTAAACTGATGTCATCATACGTTCTTTATTTCTCACATACTTTCAACACAAAAACAAAAGAAAAGGTAACATAACCTTTGAAATTTTTATTAATTATATTCAGTATCAGATTTAATTTTAACATCAATGCATATTATCATTGCTCAGTCTGCCACTCCTCTAAACAACGAATAAGAGACTAACAACTGGCTGGCTATGTTAGAATTGATAGACTCTCTTGCATTATCCATTACAGATGGTCCTCACTAAATAGTCGCTCATTCAACAACCAGATGAACTTACAATGGTGTTGAATGAGGGACACTCAATTAGGTCTCTAATAGAGGCTGTCACAGTATTCCCACATGATCATAACTCTGGTAACTGGTTTCCAATTCCAATGTTGCAGAATCCTGCAGTTATTTGAAATCTTCTTGGTTAGCTTCCTACAAGCAGAGTTCGGAACGTTGGCAGGAGATTGCAAAATGGTGACTGTGTGACAACTTTGCTTAACATTCAGCAATGAATTGCTTAGCTACAGCAATTCCAGAATTTCTGTTGCTATGCGGCAGTCATGTGATGTTGCATTTTATGACCATATCACTTAATGACAGAAAGTTACACAAGACAAAACCTGATGATCACAGTAATGAAAAAGCTTAAAGTTCAATATAGAAATTTTAAGATCTTTTAAAACCATAAGTTAATGTCACCAAGGTCAATACATTATCTGGGATAAGTGCTGGTTTAAATAAAGTTAATATCTTACTAAAAATCAGATTTTTATAAATGAAATATACAAATGACAAAGTAAACTGCAAGTTACCCAAAATTTATCAATACTAACATGAGAAAACAAAATGAAAATAGAATCTAAAACATTATCTAACAATAATTTGACATTTGTTTGATATTGAATAAAAGTTAACGAGTTCAAAATCCATAAATGGGTTAAAAAACTATGCAACAAGCAAAGATGGAATTGCCTGCTCCTATTCATACCTGAATTTGCAACAAAAAAATACACAATATTTGTGACACAATAACTGCAAGTTTTTAAACAATACAGAGAACATGATATATTTTTTCTTATAGTTAGACATATACATTTACACCTCACCTTTAAGGGTTAGTTCACCCTTAAAGCAATATAGGTAAATTTATTCCTATGAGCAATACCTAAAAAAATATTTCTTGCTCTTAAGGCTAATCAGTACTACGCTATCCTTACAACAGTAAGGTTTTTTTTCCTTATTTAGCCAAATATGAAACAGGCACACTGTATACATTATTGTATCATTTGTAAATAATCTATACCTCTCCAAGAGCTTCATAGCGTTTTTGGTTCCATCTATGTAAATCTTCTCGGTAGTTAAAAACAAATGGCTCTCCAGTTTTTATATGCCTTAACTGCCCTTCTATAAAGAAAAACAGTAGTATTAAATTTAAAACACAACTTTCAAGATGATAATTCACTATAAAGACATAATACATCATGAAACAAACATATCCATTTTAAGTAGTTAGCTTAAGTTCCATAAGAGATTCAGTGTGATTAAGGCATTAGGCTAGAAAGCATGAGATTGAGTTGAAGTCGCACTTTAGCCATGAAAGCTAGTTAGGTGACGTTGGACCAGTCAATGTTTATACAACACTTATGAACTTATTTATGAGTGCATAATAGATAAAATCACTAAAAATAGATTCTATCTTCATTCCCTTTATATTTGGCATTGTATAATTTGAAATATAATTGTGCTATTGGACTGCCATTTTAGGTGATATTTTACTCAGAATCATTGGAGTTTTAAAAAGGTTTTACTGGATTTTATGGGTTTTTTGGTATGGTATTAAACTATTATCACTCTGATGGGAATGATAAATAAATAAGTGCAATAAATAAAATAATTTAATGGGGAAATATTGTAATAATTCTGTAGCACTGATAAAATTTTACCCATGTATGAAACTTGATAATTAAGGAATTCATTCTAATTTTTCAAATTAATTCATTAATGAATTAATAGTCATTTCAAACACTGTGGATCACTAATGACATGCCAATGCTCTTAATACTATTTTTTTAATAATTAGTAAATGTAGATTTGTTACTATTTTTCTCTCATATCTGCTTAAGGTAACAAAACACATGCAAAACACCTAAACAAAAACATCACAGTTAATTTATATCCTTCATTCAAATGTGGAACCAAATTCGAGAAATCTTAAAATAAGGGATCATTAAAATACTGACAAACATTTTTGTGCGATTAATAACTAAGAGTCAGTTTGGTACAGAACTTAAGGTACCAGTTCCAGCTAGAAACTGGAAGTCTAAAGTTCTATTCCTGCCTTAGACACAAAACTAGTTGGGTGTCCTTGGGTTAGTCATTCTCTCCCAGCCTTAGGAAAGCAACAGAAAAAATTTCCAAAAATCTTGCCAAGAAAACTGCAATGACTAGTTTAGGTGATCACCAGCAACCTCTCTCACGCACAAAAGAAGTGATGATTTTTCGTACAGTATGGATTTATTTTGTATGATAATTATTGATGAATATAAATAGATATAAGAGCAAAATTTACATTCATAGAAATTTTAATGAGTTGTATACAGTTCAATATTTTTGCCTAAAACAAGTAGATAATAAGAACTTTTGTTTGAGAAGATCATTTCTAGTATGAAGTGTGTACTTTATGCTGTCTTCGGATTGCTGCCTCTTAATATATTAATCAAGCAAAAGTATTCTTTCTTACAGTAGCCTTTTTATTCATTATCAATTTCAATGTATTTACTAACTGCAAATTAAATGGTCCACTCCAACTTTGCATCCAGTTCCAATATCCCTTCCTTAATGCCAACCATTGTTTCTTCTAGCACATCTATTTTTTTAAACCCCTGCTCAATTTTTGTATTTATTTTTAAAGCAGGATACTTAAGTTATTTCTCCCTAAGGAAATCAGAGCACTGTTTTGGATTGCAGTATATTCTGAAGTGTTCTTAATTTTCATCAAGTCATCATCTACTAGATTTTTTTTTATCACAATAAAATTCCCTCCAAATCACAAAACCATGAGTGATGATATTAAAAATGCCCCAATTGGATGACGTACAATAAAGAATTATTTAAAAGATAGCAATGTCTTTCAAACATACGGATGGTTGAACTTTTAACCTTCCAACATCGTTCATTAACATTTATGTGTTACTAGCTTTGAGCAAGCTAATATGCATTATTAAATGAGAAGTCCTAGAATGAGGCAGAATACTGTTTGAAATGGTTGAACTGTTTGTTTCAAAGAATTAAAAACTTAACAAGCAAGATTTTTTGTAATACTCTCCAATGAGACTGAAAAGCTAAGTGTTATATTTTTAATTGCGTATGCGTCATAAAGTCATTGTTAATGAAATTCTTCAGGATGAAATTTTGAAATTCTTAGAAATAGAAATTCTTCAGGATCATCTGTCACCAATCCGGCCCTTCAGGTCTTCAAACAATGCACCATTTTCTGATCTAATTGAGTCCATCCACCTTGTTGATGATCACCCTCTCCTTCTTTTCTTCCACTTTTCCCAAAGTTATAGACTTCTCAAGACAGCCAGGTCTTTGCACCATGAGTACCGAATATACAAAGTCCAGAGTGATCTTTCTTATGATCCATTTGTTTATTTTCTTGATTATCTATGGAATTTTCAGATACTTTTTCCAATATCAGCTTTCAAAAATGTCAATACTCTTTCTATCCTACTTCTTGAAAGTTCATCTTTTGCTTCCCCATAGAATCACAGGGAAAAACATTGACTGCATGATTGCGATCTTTGTAGGTGAAGCAAATCACAACATATGTACTTTTTTCCAAAGCCTTTATTGCTACCCTACCAAGTACTGGTCTGCAACTATCACTTTTCTTCTGGTTTCTTTATGATTAATAGCCAAATCTAAAAGCCAGAGACTATGTACTAATACATAATCATTGTTGTCAATTCTAAGGGTTGCTTTTATATCTGCTGTCCTTAGTTTGCACTTCTTTATATGTAATGTTAGTTCTATTTCTTCACTTGGCTCCCTGACTTTCATTAATAGGATTTTTAGATCACATAGACCAGGGGTGTCCAAACTTGGGAACTTTAAGACTTGTGGACTTCAACTCCTAGAATTCCCCAGCCAGCCATGCTGGCTGGGGAATTCTGGGAGTTGAAGTCCACAAGTCTTAAAGTTCCCAAGTTTGGACACCCCTGACATAGACAGACAATTTAATTGTAATTGACAATTCAAAGTACTATATATATTATTATATTTTTAACAAATCCTCCATAAATTTGGAAAAGGTGACATGTGAAAAGAAGCTAATATTTTTATTTTTAGTATCTTGTTAAACTAAAGTCTACATTATCTTTAGGATCAGTTGTTAAGGTATAGTTCACAATGTTATTTCAAGGAAAAAGATTCAGATTTCTCCCCAATGTACAGTATGTTTACAATTCTTTTTCATTCATGTATAGCAAGAATGTACTTTTCTAACTAGTGAAAATTTATTTCACAGTATTGCTCGTACTAATTATTTCATTCATCTGTAAAAGAATAATCAGTACCAAGCTATAAAAATAAAGTATGGAAAAATATTTATTTCTAAGTAATTTTTTTCTGAAACTATTACTTACTTTCATTAAAGGTGTATTCAAATCCTTCAAGAGTATCAGGAAACTCAAGAGGTGGTTCATCTTTTTTCATCAGTTCATCCAAGTCTATTCTAGACAACAAGTCTGGGGGGGGAAAGGTGGGGAAGAAGATAGTCTTTCTGTAGACCTCAAAGTTATTACTTTTAATAAAAATAGTGACTTTGAAAGACTTGCTATTTTACCATAAACATATTCAGCAACTTCCCATATTTATAAAACATTTAAGTTTAATAAAACTATAAAAATATTGACAATATATTGTTCCTACAGAGTTCCATCAAGTTATGCTTTTCTTCTTGCTACCAACACTAAAAAATATTTTGAAGCTGCCAATTCAAATGTCCCAATTTTCTTTTTCAACCCACATTCAATTTTTTGAGGCTACTGAGTTACTTTAGAAGAACTGCCCTTCTAACTTTAAAAACTTAATTTGGTATATTTACAAATGCTGGAATTTCCAAAAATATACTACGGTAGTACAGGTATGATTAGTTTTACAGAGACCTGATTTAGTTTCATTTCTATCAAATCTCATGACCAGCAAGAGTTTATTCTTCAAATAAATGACAACACACTAAGATTATCTTTTGCATCTGTATTTTTGCAAAAGGAAAAACTGGCCCAATCTGCCAGAAGATAAAGCATTGGAGATGGGGAGACAAGGGAAATGCAGGTCAAAACAGGCAAGGAACAGAGAACATCTAGGAGCTTTGAATACATTCAAGTTACTGGAGCCGGATGTACTGGATCACGGAGTGCTAAAGAATGTGCCTGAAGTAATCTTAAAATCACTGGCAGTAATCGTTGAAAACTCTGGAGTACAGCAGAAACAACATAGAACTGGATGAAAACTAACATTATTGCAATCTTTTAAAAAGAGAAAAGAGAGGACCCAGAAAATCAGAGACCAATCAGGTTGACATCAATATTTGGGGGGGGGGGGTGTCAAGAAAATATTGCAAGTACTAGAAAACAACAGCATATTTATTAAAAGCCAGCTTGGTTTGGTTAACAATAGGTCATGTTCAACAAATCATAATACTTCTCTGCTGTTATTGCATCCACAGAATGCCACCCAGTGGCCCTGTTTAGGGTTACCTGGACAGTTCTCAGGAAAAAGAGCCCAGAGGCCCATCTGCAGGGCCATGTGGAGGAATTTTCCATGCCTCTGGAGGAAAAAATCACTTTGATTCATTTCCAGTCAGACATGAAGCATAATGCAAGTACTGTCAAGATGCCCAGGGAGCAGATTTACTCAGTTGGATCTGAGGAAGTGAACAGGGTCCTCCAGAATTTAAACATTAGATCCATACTACCCCTGCCTGGTTAAGGCCAGCCAGGAGGCGTCTTGTGGATATGTCCAGGTGTTGGTGAATTCATCCTTGTTAGACAAAGTTTTCCTTCTCCTTTTGTTGTGCCCCCTCTCAAGAAGCTGTTGCTGAATCCTACCATTGTGGATAATTTTTGTCTACTCTCCCACCTCCAATTTTTGGGAAAGGTGGTGGAGAAGATGTTGACATTGCTACTCTAGAAGATCCTGTAAGAAATAGATTATCTGGACCTTTATCAGTCAGGTTTCAGGCCCAGATATGGGACTGAAACAATGGTCACACTCATGGTTAATCTCTGACAGGAGCAGGTGGAAGTAGTGCATCCATCCATGCTCTTCTTTCATTACCATCAACCATGGGCTGACTTGGGGAGTTGGGTGTGGGTGGCACAGTTATGTGCTGGTTCACCTCCTTCCTCTGAGGTTGGCCCCAATCAATGTTAATAGGGAGATCCAGTTCTTGGCCCCAGCTTTGTGGGGTGCCCCAGAGTTCTGTGTTCTCCACTCCGTTTTAATATCTATGTGAAATCACCCATCACTATGGGATGAAGTATCATCAGTATGCTAATGATAGCCAGTTATATATCTCCATCCCAAGTGAAGTAAGTGATGCAGTGGACATTCTTTCATGGTGCCTGGAGGTTATAGTGGCCTGGATGGGAAAAACAGACTTCAGCTGAATGTCCTTTTCTGGATATGGAGGCTCTCATTGGTCAATCATACCCTAGTCATTTCCCGTTTGGAAATGCAATGCACTTTACATGGATCTAACCTTGGAAAGTACCTTTTTTTACAACTGGTACAAAAGGTGGCCACACAGGCAATTTTAGGCACCCTAAGAAGGGATCCTATAACACTTCTACTCTATGAGCTGTATTGTTTGCTTCTGGGTCCAATTCAAAGGTTGTGAGTTACATTAGCCCATCTCAACTGGGGATGCTGGGAAGATACGTTGCAGGACCTATCAAAGAACTCTGGGCTGTTCAGAAATGTGAAAAATAAATAATCTCTTTGGATGAATGTAATGAGATTAATAAATTAAGAAACTATTATGAATATAATACACTTAGCTTCAAAACTTCAGTAAGGTTTGAGATAGGATTAGGCCACAGCCTCTTAATAAAATTGAATAGTGGTCCTACTACCAGATGGATTCACAGTTGGTTAAACAACCATGCATAATACATGCTCCTTAATGGATTTATGTGTACATGGAAAGGTTTCATCTTGGGCCCACCGCTCTTCAACATTTTTATGACTTAGATGAAGAAATAGGAGGGATACTCAGCAAATCTGCAGAGATCACATCACACTCAGGGATCAAAAAGGTCTTGATAGACTTGAATATTGTATCCTATTCAACAAAATCCTATCCAATTGTGAGAATGTGAAGTTTTGCACTCAACTATATTTTTAAAAATGCGCAAGTATAGAACAGACAGCACCTGGATTCTCAGTAGTACTTGTTAGGAGGATTTCAACAGATTAAGGATGAGTTAGCACTGTGCAGTACCTGCCAAGGAGCCAGTGCAGTCTTGGGCTGACTCAACAGTGAAGGGCAAATGAAGTGTGCTCTTGAAAGTGAGGATCTTGGAAGATAAATTCTATGAAGAAGGGTTAAAATAACTGATAGCAAAGAAAGGTAAGGGAAAATATGATAATAGTTTTCCAATTCTTGAAATGCTATCACAGAGAAGAGAGGTTGGGTTTATTTTTAATGTAGAAAAAACAACTGGTGGTAGTTTTAGAGACAGCTAAGGAATTTGTTGATTGTGAGAGTGGTAAAGCAACATAATAACCAGCCACCTGAAGATGTTGGTGCGCATTACTGGAGATTTTCAAACAAAGATTGAACAATGATTTGATAGGATGTTTGAGGAGTCCTATTTTGGCAGAAGGCCAGACTACCATGTTTTCCCGAAAATACAACCTGTCCTGAAACTAGCGCCTTGCCACATTTTTTGCGAGGGCAAAAATATAAGCCCACCCCCGAAAATAAGCCCCCTGGACAACCCCCCGGCCAGGCAGAGCACCGCTCACCAACCTAGGGGTATCCCAAAGGCACCAAGCCGCGGGAGCCGGGGGAGAAAGGTGCTCATTGCTTGGTGCCTTCGGGATACCGCTAGGTTGGGGAGTGGCGTTCTGCCTGGCTGGAGGGAGGAGTTGCCGGGTGGCTGTTCCCTTGCGAACTGGCTCCCAAAGAGCCGAGCACAGCCTCAGGAGCGAAGCAGCCAAGAGGTGACCACGCTGACGAGCAGCCTCTCTGTACAGAAGACTCTCTGTCCGGCAGCCGGCCCACAACCATAGAGCACACTCCTAGAGCAGCCGCTGCTGGAAGACTCGGCAGCCGAGTTTTGGAGTTTGGAAGCTGGAGAAGAAGTTATTCTCGGAGCAGAGCAGGAGCGGAACAGGCGCTCGCACAGCCCCCCTCTCCAGCCAGGCAGAGCTCCATGTACTGACCTATGGGGTATCCCGAATGTGCCAAGCCACAGGAGCTGGGGAGCGGGCAGAACGCCACGTGCCTTGGCGCTTTAGGGATACCCCCTAGGTCAGTGAATGGCACTCTGCCCGGCTGGAGAGGGGGTTTGCCAGGTGGCTGCTCGTAAGCATGGTCACCTCATGGCTGCTTTGTCCCCGAGGCTATGCCCGGCTCTTTGGGAGCCAGTTCGCAAGGGAGCAGCTGCTCGGCAACCCCAAAACAATAAGCATAATAAGCATCTCCCTATAATAAGCCCAAGGCCATATTTCGTGGGGCAAAAGAAAATAAGACTCTGTCTTATTTTCAGGGAAACACGGTAAAATACTTCCAAGATCCTTTCTGACCTGAAGAATCCATGAATCTATGACTAACAGCAGCAACAAAAGCTACTTCAACATTAAAAGTAAAGGAAAAGGTTGATTGTCCAATCATATCCAACTCTAGGAGTCAGTGCTCATCTCTGTTTCTTAGCTGAGGAAGTCAGCATTGTCCAAAGACACTTCTATGGTCATATGGCCAGCATGACTAGATGCCAAGGCACATGAAACATTGTTATCTTTCCACCGAAGTGGTACCCATTTATCTAATTGCATTTGTATACTTTTGAACTGCTAGGTTTGCAAAAGCTGAGGCAAATATCTTTCAACTTTTGTATTTTTGTTATTTTCCAAATGATCTCAGAAGAGCTTTAAATTTAAATTTGAACTGCTTTAAGATACATTACTTTTCTTTTATGGGAAAAAGTTAGGATGTTCTTTAAGTATGTGTTTACAGATTGATTTTATCCCAACTTAACACCTACTGGCAAGGAAAAGATTCACAGATTTTTTTTCTATGGCCATTGCAACCTTATGGAGTAGTCGCCTTCAAAAACTATGATTCCCCCCCTCCCCGCCCTATATTGTGATGCTTATCTTTTTAATTTGCAAGCCACCCACAGTAATTTTGAAGATGAGAAATGTGTCTTCCTAAATGAGTAAACCAGTAAGCACATTTGAATTATTCTTGGAAGGGTTTTCAAACAAATCTATGTAAATATTTACCACCTAACTTCAATTTTATACATACCTACATTCATTCTCCCTCCCTCTCTCCCTCTCTCTCTCTCTCACACACACACACACACACACACACACACACACTCAACAAACAAAGATAAGCAGTAATCATGCAAATCCACTGCAATAATAACAATAATACACGAGGCAGAACTTGCCCCTAAATTGATTGAGGGAAAGTGCAGAAGAAGACAGCATTATAAGAGTGAGGAGATTCAATTGCCCTGCCTCCTACAGAGTGAAAATGTCTGAAGCTATCATGTGAATACTGCCTCAAAGGAGCATATTGATTACATTTGTGTTCTGTCAGTTTTCTACAAAATTCGGGATATCATACATTGATTGACAGTTTATATGGCACTCTATTTCTGAAGACTGAAAACAGCATATAAAATGGAATACAGTATAGTATCCCATTTCATGTTCAGAGGAAGAAAAACAGGTATGTTGAAGACAGCTCAATAGGGATTAGGATTCAAAATCCCAAACTGTATCAGATTAAAAGTGATAGAAATCTAAAAGTGAACCAAGTAAGCAACAATTCATCCCAAAGAGAAAGAAAGAGAAATCTAATTCAACCAGGCTGCCAAGGTGAAATTTTGTATGTCCTTCCACTGAAATAATTTTGAAATTATTGTAATACATTAATTCAGTATCAACTTTTGCAAATAGATTATTACATAATCTTTAAAGCTTTTCCCACTACTTTGTTCCTTCTGTGGGTTGACTAATATGCATAAGTTGTAGCATTTTTCTTTCCATAATAGGATTTTTGCCATCAAGGGGATCCAACTGGCATCTCTATCACAGCTAACAGCAATCCTGTTGCATGCTGATATCTCTTTTTTGGAAGCAAAGAACAAAAATTTCTGGAATATGGATATATGTAAGAGATTTATTGCAGCCAAGAAATGTGGGTTGTATCATTTGCACTTGCTCACCTGTTTTACTAACCACAAAATTATAGTTCATCAGAACACAGTCTACGGAGTGCCTATGGAGGAGAAGTTCCAAATTAATTTGTACCCTTTAATGCTGTAGTCTTCTCTTTTTCATCAGGACCTCCTTGTTGGAGTTGCGCCATGTTAATCCAAACTCTCAGCAAGCTTAAGGCAATGATGAAAACATGCATCAATCTTGAGGTGATAAGCTGAAAAAAAATTATAAATTAGAATGCTAAATTTATTTTCTGAAATATCTTGACTAGAAAAAATCATTACAGAAATCGAACAGTTCTTTTTAAATCAATAGTATCTGAAAAAAAGGTGCTAGAATGGAATGGATTAGAAGTCTTGCTAAATAAACAAATAATAACTCAGGAAAAAATATTTCCAACATCTGTCATAAAACGTATCTCATGGGCATACAATTCTAGATATCCTCTCTAACAATAATTCTTAATTTAAGGGATTGTTTTGGCACTTTCTTTTCCATTCCCAATTTGCTTTGCAAATACACTCAGTTGCCTTTGTTCTCCGTCTTTACCAAAGCTTTGGCAGTTTTTTCAATAAAATCAGTAACAGTCAACATGATTTTTTTTATCCCGTTTCCCAAAATTCTCTGTCCTTGGTCATCTATCTTCATTTCTTAAGCATATAATAGCAATAGCACTTAGACTTATATACAGCTTCACAGTGCTTTACACGCAGTGCTTTATCCTCTCTAAGAGGTTTACAGTCAGCCTATTGCCCCCAACAATCTGGGTCCTCATTTTACTGACCTCAGAAGGATGGAAGGCTGAGTCAACCTTGAGCCGGTGAGATTCAAACTGCCAAACTTCTGGCAGCCAGCAATCAGTAGAAGTGGCCTGCAGTACTGCATTCTAATCACTGCGCCACCACGGCTCTTAATTCATAATTCAAAAATAATTCATTTTTAAAGAACCTCTTAATCAACTATAATAATATACTAAAGTAACACAGGAGTCATTGTTAATCTGTAATCTAGTATCTAGAGTTTGAGGGTCTGCTATGATTGGGATGACAACAGCTTCAAGTTTTGCAACCTCTCCACATTTCTCACTTCAATGTAATTTATTATTTTTTACAGTCTACAACCTACTACTTCAAAAAAAAATACTCATCATTGTAATTTGCCTGTCTCTGTAGTTGCTTTTCCTGATATATCAGACTAAACTGGCTTGATTCTCAATCACTTTTAAATCCACAGATCTGCAGTGCTTATTCTCAAATGTTAGCTATCTTTTCCTGGTACATCTAAATTACAGATATCTTCTTCCTCCCTCAAATTCAACATGCATTCATAGTAATAGAAAACTATCAACAAGAAGGATAAAGGTTTTTAAAAAAGAACAAATTCGATTACAATACTCCTTGAGAACCAGCACCCACCCACCCACCCACCCACCCACAGAACTTGCCAGCTCCTCAGCACCCAACTACAATCCTTGCTGGACCAGCTTCACTCTGTAGCATCCATCTACAGTCCTCACCTGCACTTAGCATCACCTGTAGCAGCCCCCACCCTGCATTCCTAGCCTAGGACGCCTACTATCAACCTCACAAGGTAAACCAGGCAGGAAACACAAAGAGATAAGCTAATTCTACTTTATTCTAAAGCTACATTAATAGAATCTTGCAAGTCTGAAAGTACAATCTGCCCACCATCACTTTTACAGCATGAGAAATTAGGGAAGCCTCTTGCTCTGCCATTATGAAGTTGTGGGCTATGCTGTCTCTTATCTGAGCATTCTTATCTTTTATCCTATCTCTTATCTGAGCATTCCCAAATTCATTCCCAAAGACCATTATACCTGGCTCTTCTCTCTTAATAACCCCATGGCCCTGACATTATGATGGTACCTGGGACTGGTACGATTGCTATCGCTCAGTAATGTGGTCAAGTGACATTGCCACATTTTTTAGTAACAGCAATCTAGGTCCCAATTGTTGTGGTAACTGAAGGGGCTACCTATGAAAAGGTGCATAAAATTGTATGGTTTAATATTGAATAAATTCAAAAGCATTTCCAAACATGTCAGCATCAGAAAAGTCAAAATCTTTGCTAGAAACTTGGCATTTTTTTGGCCAGAAACTATTTTTTTCAATACTGGGTTCAAGCTTTTATGATAATACATTTTCAGTAGGGATAATAAATATTCATTTTTAATCTTGCCCTGTGTGAAGTTTTAATTAAGTTCAGAAGTGAAAATAAATGTTCACATTGTTATGTACTACCAAACATTAAGATTCTTGTAGCAAACATATGCATTTCAACAATTGTAATAAGAATAAAAATCTGGAACACTAACTTCATTATATAGTACTTTTCTTTTAGCTGTTACACTGAATTTCAACAAGTTTCATCTCAATTATAAATGCATAGACTGTTATTTGTACTTATGATACTTTAACAGTAGCCATGTATGTTTATATCTTGGTTTTTTATGAAATTATAAGAGTTTATTAGTGTTGTTTTAATGTGTATAAGATTTTGAATTAAAATGTTTTGAAGCTGTTTAAGGGTTTCAGGATTTAAACAATATAAATAATATGTCAGATCACAGCCAACAACGATGGTATCTATAGTCACAGGCTTCCAAAAGCTCTTTATAAAACAATAATATATTTTGACTTGAGACAGATAAAAAATGAATTGCTTTTAAAATGACTGTATTCTAAAAAAGGAAGCTGACAATTGCTTACACTTTGATACACCATTTAAACATCAATACCAAGTGATAAATAGATACTGGGGAAGTGTTTATGCATTTCACAATGTATTAAAGATGAAAAAGTATATTAGAGAATGTTAATGTGGTAACTTCTAATTGCCTATTCAGACCAATTTTAATGAAGTTGTACAAGCGAAAGGTATGTGTGAATAAGCAAATTTCACATAACACTGTATTAATGTATATCATTTCAGATACATTAATCCTATTAAAAATGTTCTAATAAAAAAAGAAAAACCCAAAAGTACTAATTCTGGAAATTTTACAGAATTTAATTTTACAGAAATTATTTTACAGTGTAATAAACATGACAATCACCAAAGAATAAGATAGGGAAGTGTGTTACTTTTGGAAATTATAGAAATATGCAAGTAACACACTGCCTTGCAGGAACATACTGTGACCCACCATTTTAACAATTGCCTAATGTACAGTGAGTGTTATCCTTAAGTTTTTCAATTCCAAAGGAATTGAAACATCCATAAAGATGCACCCCTGCTACTTATATGTGGATCTATATAGGGTTACTTTCCATTACACCTTGTACTTTGGTGCATTATAAGAAAATAGAAAGACTCCAAGAACTCCACCTTTCAAAGTTTTTCTTTTCCATTATACCACTGGGAACCAGTGTCCCAGACTTTTCTCTATTTTCTCTGGGGATCGTGGAACAGTTAGAACATCAGATGTGCTTCTTGAAAGAGATGGCACTAAAGATGAAACTGCAGAATAGTTATGTAAACATTCATCCTGACACTATTACTATACTATAAAAAACCTCCATAAAAGCCTCTTTCCAATATCTGATTAATATTACTAGTGCCTCATGGGAAAAGGCATTAACATTTATACACCAGCATTGTTTCCTTATTTTGCTTTGTTGTTTTTTATGCTGTTAATTGTTGTGTCCTCTTGTTACAACACATATATGAGTAGTCCTCAACTTACAACCCCAAATGAGCCCAAATTTTTTGTTACTGAGCAAGACAGTTATTAAGTGAATTTTGTCCCATTTTACCACCTTTCTTGACACAGCTGTTAAATGAATCACCGCAGTTGTTAGGTTAATAACATGTGAATCTATGATCTGTTATCACCACCAGTAATATCTGGGTTCACAAGAATACAGTTCAATAACTTTTTTTTATTTTTTTAAACAATTTTTATTTATTTTTGAACAAAGATAAACAAACATAAAAATAAAAAAGCCATCTTCCATTACAAATTGTAGAAAGTGTGTCAGTTGGTTACAGTATTTCCATGCATCTCTTCCATGGTCATCACCTGCTTTTCATATCAAATCACATATTTTGAATTCACATATATTCATGTATATCACAATTATTATATCTCAAACTTAATTTGACTATAATTGTTTTACATCCTTTTATATATAATATTCAAAATCTATAATAGGATTATATGATAACATTCTATTAAATCTTCCTAAAATCATCCAATCACAATACATCTTTATAACATATTCTAGATAAAGCTTTAAAACCTCCTCTCATATTCTCCATGTATTGTTTATATACAATTTCATATTATCAAACTAATATATCTATATGTATTGTTATCATTATTAATCATTATTTAACTATAGCTATTGTCACTTCATTTTATACATACTACTAGTAAACTAAATGTAGCTTAGTTTTTATTATACATTTTCATTGCATCAACCTGTATCTTTCCAGTAATAGTGCAGTCTTATATCTCTTGCCATTTGTAGCATTAATATTCTAGTTACTTTCTTAATAAATCTTATATGAACTTCTCTTTGCAACGTTGTTCCTTTCGTATCTCATAAAAGCTCGAAACCCAGCATCTGCTCTTTCCATCAGCTTATCTTTGGTTATCACTGGTGCTTCTGTCAAGATTTCTCTCATCTCCATCAATTTTTCTCTCTTTTCTTCTTCTATGCTTTGAAGTCTGGGGTAGAGTTCCAATCCATCTATCTCCTCTTTCCATATTCCGCTCTTACTATTACCAACCACGCTCAGTGTGTTATCAGTATCCACAGATTATCTCTTTGCTCATTTTTTTCTTCCATTTTTGAACTCTGTCCTCCACATTCTTCATTTGATAAACATCCTCAGTTTTTCCATCAAATTTTTCTGTTTTGTATTCCATATTCTCCAATCTCTTTTCAATTCTCTCTGTCAAAACTAATAGATTTTGAACTTCAAACATAATCATTTGCAATGTTAGTTTTTTTCCTGCTGCGCCATTGTTCCAATTTTACAGACACTGCCACTATAGATTCAAGGCTTTTTTAATAAACTTCAAACAGGTTCATTTATTATCTTTCAAGTCAAAATGTTGTCTTCCCTCCAATAGCTAGTGATAGAACTCCCAAAAAGCACCTGTATAAACAACTTGTGCTCTTCCTACTATCACTCTCAGTAAACAAACTGAAAGAACCTTGTATCTCAAGTGATCAAAGAGAAAGAAGAAAAAACAATGAATCCAGCTTCCAGCCTCTAAGTGGCAGTGTAACTGCTTTTCCTCCTGTTGTTACAACCCTCTTTATAATCTTTCTTATTATCTTCTTTATATTCCAAGCTTAAGAAAGAAGAAAACCCTTAAATGGAGATCAAAAAAAATCCAATCAAGCATTATAAAAGATGGAAAATTTTAACCATAGATGTAAGCAAAAGTGAAAAAAGAAGAAAAAATTAATCAATTCAGTTTAAAGAATAGGGAGCCTTTGCAAAAATTCCATCCATGAAAAAAAATAGAAACAGGATAACACACTAAGTTTAATGTAGATTAATTTCGCCGTTTACAGTCTTCTATCTTCAATTTTAATTTAACTTAATTTTTTGTGGGTAGTCTCTTTTTTCTAATAATAAAATTTCCTCACCAATTCGACACCCTTTCTCTTTCTGCTTTCTTCCCGTTCCGGAGCTGTCCCAACTTCAGCAGCTTCACTAGCTGTGTTTCTGTCGCCGGAAAAAAAAGGCTATTCCTGGATCTTCCAGGGACTTTGCAGTGTCCCTGAGATCAGCAGGAGGTGCCCTTCTCAATCACCGTCTCTGTGGGACGGTTTAGGTCCAAATGGACCATCCAGTGGCAAAAATATCGACTGCGATCTCGGAGCACCAAGATCGCAGGTCGCGATGTCAGCTCCTTTCCCCTATACAGTTCAATAACTTTGAAAGATGCCAGGCTGGAGAAAAATGTACTAGATAAAATGATTGTGTGACATTATAGAATGGAATGTTCTTTGTTCTCTACTGGGATATTGAGGGGAAGAAAGCATAATCCAGTAGTTATCGATGTATCCAAACCTACATTCCACTTAGACCTATAGGGGTTTTTTTGCAACATGGACAGCTCAGTTTGCACAACCTACTTTTAGAACAGGGTTAGTCAATCAGACTACATTTTTTTAATGAATCCCAACAATCAGATTAAGTAAACAATGGTAAACAGATCTGTTAGAATCCTTCAGAATTACAACTGGTTTCCATAGCAACTGCACTGATATTCGTGCAGAAGATAATTACCCTTCTTTTTATTACTATTTTGCAAGTTGAATTAGGAACAGAATACTTTATTACACCACCATTAATTTACGCTGGCGAATATGACCTCCCAGTGAGGAACTTTGGGAGATCTAGTACTAAAAAGCCCCCACGTGGGTGAACCTTGTTAGTGACTGATCTCAAGGTGTTATTTATTATTCTGCAGGAAATCCGTATCCTTGTCTTTCTGGCACTTTTAAAACCTCCAGTTCGGCTTCAAACACAACGCAGGCCCATACTGAGTACAGCAAAATTGATCAGACACCCCCAATCCAGATACGCAGCTTTTTTTTCCTTTTCCTTTTCCAAGCAGAGTCGTCTCTTAAGCGCCTAGTTTTGGGATGCTCCTCGGAAGTCCCTGAGAGGTCAGTCAGGTTCGATCTCTCAAGAGACCCAGAAAAAGCATCTCTGGAAAACGCGCCAAGTGGGGAGGATTCCTGCGGTTCTCCGGGATACGCCCGCTTGTGCTTCCCGTTCGTGACAGGCGACCCACACCCACCCTCAAAAAGGGACACGGGGCCGCCCCAGGGGCTTTCTCCTCCTCTCCTGGGCAGGTAACCACAGCCGTGCCCGTCGTTAGCGCCGGTAGGCGAGCCCTCCGCTTCCCAGGCACATTTAAGGCCAAGGGCGCAGACCAGAAGTGGAGGGAGGGAAGCTTTCCTTCTCCTGCACTGCCCGTCCCTCCTCACTCTCAACGCGCACACCTGAGGGGGAGGGGGGGCGGGAGGGCTGTCGTCGCCCGATCGGAGGGGAAAGGGGCCATGCCTGCCGTCGGCTCACGCAAAAAGCAAAGCACAGCGGCTACACGTACCTGCAGTTCCGGGAAAGGGGGCGGGGCAAACACTGTTACCGAGAGACGCACCGCCGCTTCTCCTTCTTTACTGTTTGGCTTTGGCTTATCCCGCCCCTTCCGTTCCTCCTCCCCCCCAAATATCAAATCCCAGTTCCGGTTCCGGTGACGCGAACGGAGTCAAGCCGGGGCATCCAGGAGTTCGCGCTTTCCGCGCTCTTGCTCGCGTTTCCCTCCCTTCTACGGATCTTCCCGCGGAGCCTCCTGCTCTGGAGGGACGGGGGCTGAGTGGTGCCTCGAAGATTATGCGTGTTTTCTGTAGGTGCGGAATGAGACCCCCATCTTCACATTCGTTATCCCAGAAAACAGTAACTGGCAGCTAGAACTGATGTTCGATCGGGGAATCGGAAGTACTTTCTTCTTGGCTGAGTTCACGCGGCGTCCGAAATCTTGGGCTGCGGGATCTGGATTGCAGAAACACGGTCGGGTGCTATAGGCGGCGGCGGAATGGCAACGAAAGCCCTGGGGTTTTTGGGTTTGCCGTCTGGCGGTCAGCCGCATTTTTGCAGCCCAGATCCGATAAGACTTAGCTAAACCAAACCATAGTTTGCATAGCTGTGACTTATTGATAAGTCAACATTTGCAAATCTGAATACAATGTAAACTGAAGCTGACAAGCGGATTCAGTGATTGCCGGAACTAGGAATGAAAACGCTGAGTTCGGAAGTATTACTTCACGTTGTGTGGTGCCACAGGTTCTTTCTCCACTCCTGTTTAACATCTTGACTGCTGGGTGAGGTTCTTTGTAGGCATGGTGTGAGATGCACAATCCAGAGTCTTCTGGACTCATGACTCTTACTAAATGAGCAGATGGCACTTGTGGCTAGATAGTCTTCGCCCTTTGCCTGATTTCAGATTGTGCACCAGTTGCATCCATTACTACACCAGGAAGCCCTACACTCAGTAACTCATGCCCTGGTCACTTCTCACATGGATTACTGTAGCAAATACTATATTTCTGCCTTGATGAACAGCTAGAAATTTCAGCTGGTACAAAATATAGTGGCATGGGCGGTTATATTTGCCTGTATAGTCCCTAGCACCATGTAACAAAGTGAGCTTCTGTTACTTGTCCCAGCTTCTGCCAACCTAGCAGTTCGAAAGCATTTAAAAATGCAAGTAGAAAAATAGGAACCACCTTTGGTGGGAAGGTAACAGTATTCCATGTGCCTTCAGCGTTTAGTCATGCTGGCCACATGACCAGAGATGTCTTCGGACAGCACTGGCTCTTCAGCTTTGAAATAAGTGAGCACCGTCCCCTAGAGCCAGGAATGACTAACACATACGTGTGAGGGCAACTTTTACCTATATCAGCACACGTTACACCTCTATTCTGCAAGCTACTTTGGTTATCAGTATGCTTCCAAGTTCAATTCAAAATACTGGTAATGATCTGTTAAGCCCTACATGTCATGAACTGGGTTATGTGAGGGACCGGCCCTCTCCAATCACGTCCCTTCTGGATGGACATGTGGGTCCTATCCACAAAGGCATATCATGTGACAGGACCTAGGCGAAAAGTTTTCAGCCACTGCACCAGCTCTTTGGAATATCATTCATCCTGAGGTCAGGTTGGTCCCAAATAATGCTGGCCTTCCCAAGATTCTGAAGACATGACTTTGCCATCTGATCTGGTAATAAGTATGGAGGCTGCAGAGGCTATATTTCTAGGAAAATTTGTTAAAGATCCTTAGCCTGGCGTGGCTTTGCCAACATAGGATTTGAGCTGGAAAGGTATATTCATATTTATTTCTGCATAAGTAAAAGAGAAATCCCCCCCTGGATACAAGATGAGAGGCCTCTTCAAAAGGAAAAATCACTTTATATACTCCTCATATATATTGGGTTTGGAATGTGTTCATGCATGGTCAGCATAATTTGATACATCTGTGATATAACGTGCTTGTTCAGTAACTATATGTAGTTCATATCATTCCATAATATTCTTAGAATGATCTTGATTAAAGAACAACTCTTTGGGTAATTCTTGTCTTTGGCCAGTTTGGACCAGTCTTTATCAGAATTTCACATTCTTGCGTGTTACTTTAAAAAATTAGAAACATTAATCAAAGACACTCCTTGTTACTAAAAACAGTTACTCAAAGAGGGCCCCTTTCCTGCTCCCATCAAATTGTAGAAGTGATCTTCTACAGAGCATGTTTTTTAATGGCTTTAAGTGATTTTTATTTGGGAAGTTTCATTCCCCCAAACTGCCTAATGGATCTATATATTGCTTCGTGCACATCCTGTTTCATACTATCTCAGTCTGGAAAGTTTTCAGAGAGCTGGTGGAGCACAGGTTCACTTCGGTAGGGAACATTCATTATAAATAAACCTTGAGAAAATGATGTGTGCGCAATTTCAAAAAAATCCCTGTTCAACCCTCAAATAACACAAAATAGAACAACAATCTTGTTTTAAATACTTGGCTTTGGTGCTTTCCGGTTCAGAGAATTGATACTTTTATATCTGATATTATCCCAATGCTCAAGAGACTTCAGGAGGATTTCGGTCTTTTTATCCAGAAACCCATAGTATGTGCCAACTGCTTTGAAACTTTTTGAAGCTAAAATACTGCTACAGTTCCAATATAGAAGTGCTGCAATTTCCATCACTAAGTGGCACACTCGTGGGACATTGCTTTTTACGACAACAGTATTTCTTAGTCACGGAAATCCCGATCACAATTGCCATTTTTAACCAAAGATTACCTGTGTTCTTTAAACTGGGAGCCTTTCATTTGGCTGTAAAGGATACTCCAACTTGATATTCCAAATTTGCAGGAGATTATTCGAATATACAGTATATCTGAAATATTTAATTTATATTAATAGTCAATTATTGGTTTAGAGTTCCATAAAGGCCATCTCCAATAACTTTGCAGTTTCTAAGGTCAGGACAACAAGGCTGAGCAGTTTAGAGTTTTAACTGCCATTTCTATGTAAATTATATTCATTTTGTAGAGTTCTGATAGTTTTAAAATTATTGTTATTTAGTAGCTGATTTTGATGATTCTCTTAATTGCCAATAGCAGCCATTATCAAACAAGAAATACTCCAATTTCTCGTGAGAAGAAAAATCAAATTCAAATCTTCCCAATAAGGCCAAGGTGTGTCTAGCCGCTACCTTTCTACAAAAATTGTCCATAAGCAGGAATTTCCCCCAATTATGAAATGTACATCCTTGTAGTGTCTGAAATGCATATTACTTCAATATGACGAAAACGTAGCTTGTGATATTTTATCTTCTCAATTTTATCCTTTGTGTTCTTAAAATACAGAAAAAAATACACATAAGACACATGGACCAGTGGTGCATTAACCATTAAGCAGACTAAGCACGTGCTTAGGGCATCAGGCCTAAGGGGGCACCATCAAGTTGAGAAAGAAAAAAACAATGAAGATTTGTACAGTATGTACAAAGGAGGGGGGGCAAACCAAGATTTGTCAGTGTTTAGGGCACCAGTGAGCCTTAATCCGCCACTGACCTGGTTGTATATTGAGGACTTTATGTAAAAAGAAAGAAGTTACATGTGTGAATGTAACTATGTCAGTAGTCCTTGTTTAGGAACTACAAGCGGGACCAGCAACTTAGTTGCTAAATGAAGCAGTTGCTAAGTGAAACTGGCTGCGTTTATATTTGTACTTCATCTTTCCTTTGCTTTACAGATCTGTGAAGGTTGTAAATGTGAGGATTGATCACAAAGTTACTTTTTATCACTCATAACTGAATGGTCGCTAAACAAGGACTACTGTAATGGTAATGCCAGTAAATCAAGCAAAACAATTTATCTGTCATTCTTACTTTTGCTTCTAACACATATGCAGCTATCTAGAAAATATCCAGAAAAGAACATACAATAGTGGTATTTAGCTAAGAGCATAGAAGAAACAAGGAAAGGCTTCATGTTTAAGATATGCTTTCTAAATGTTCCAAAAATAGTACATATAACAGATTTAAAATATGTATGGATGCTACCTTAGATTTTAGTATATTATGCTGTGCACTATATATAATTTACTTTTATATTAACAATTGTTAAAACTGTCTCATATGTGACAAAATATTAGTAGAAAATAATCAAGAAATTTTTTTATAAAATATAAGATGCAGCACTAGAAAATACCAATAAAATAGAAAATGCACAAATTATATAGTTGGGATTGGGTTGTGTTTTGTTTTGTTTTTTTGCAATGCCATCTTTCAGGAAAAAAACTTTATTTGACATTAAGAATGTATAATTAAAAGATATTCTTGTCAAATTCTCTGTTATTCCTCATCTTCTGAAGTAAGAGAAGGTGGTATGAGATAATTTTTTTGTAATTCTTCTAGCATCACTCTTTCTTCCTCTTTCAGAGTTTCTGTCTCTTTCATCTCCCATCTGAAATTAAATATATGAGGTATTTATGTTAGCCACACTGGAATTTAAAAAAAATGTTATTCATTATATGGGAACATATTACAATTGTTAGGTTATTACTGAGCATACAATTCTTATATTTTTGTACAACCATTTTTGTTTACAAATCTAGCACGCCGATATGTACATAAAAATAACACTTTCATAATATTCCACTCTTATTATAAAAGGAACATAAACAAAATAGACCAGAATTTGTTCCTCTGTGTTTTGGTGCCTGTCAGCAAACACATAATAGATTTTGAGCTCTCTACATCTCTGACTTTGCACCAGAAGCCACTTATCCCTACAGTAATTACAGGCAGGAGAGATATCTTAGACACTTACGTCTCAATATAGAGAAGAGGATATATAAATAGTAAAAAAAAACTTCCATCCATGCATTTCTTTGCTGAGCTGCCATTATTAAGCAAAGGTTACTCATTCCAGAATCAGCCAGATTAGAAACTGCACAGGAGTCAGCTAAGTGTCCATGTTTAGCATTATTATTCTGCACACTGATCGACTTCACTTACTTCTGACCTTTGCAATGTTAGCTACACCAGCATAGTTGTGAGAGATACAATCTTCTGGGTACTCATTTTACCAAATTTATTAATAATGCATATATTTTCTCACTTATTTAATTCGTTTCTGTCAAGGCAGAACAACAAAGAAATACTTGTATATAACCTGCCAGACTTCTCCTGGGCAAGCTGGATTGAACAGATAGAAGGATACAAAGATACAAGATGAAATAATTTCTGATTTATGAAGAAGAAGAAGAAGCTAAATAGCTCATTACAAAATAATTTCAGTGACTGCTTTGTTTCTAGTTCTGTTTATACTGCAATGTTCAATTTTGTGCTCCTCTTTTGCCAGCCTATTCTATATACAGGGTTTGAAGTAACTCCCTTTTGGGTGGAAGGGACAATTTCCACCTGTCTATTGTTTTGGTAATGGACAGACTTAGAAACAGATTATGTGCATTTATTTACATTTTAATAAATGTATTACATCTATTTTATTTATTTATTAAATTAAAATTTTATGCTGCCCATCTTCCCTATAAAATGACTCTGGAGGACATTTGACTGAATGAAAACTAGATTTCACACAAATATCTTGTATGTTAATTTAAAGAAAAACGTACTTGCTCAATGAGCATGAAAATTGGGGAAAGAGAGCAACAAAAAAGCAGAAAAAAATAAGAATAATAAAGTCATAAAATGCAGACAGACGTCACATATTTTCAATAATTTCACATGAAATTCATTAATTTAACAGGCGGAGTTCTTTCTCCAGTCCTTGGTGTATCATAAGGAATGAATCCCACATGTCTAATAACCTTAATATGAATTTATGACTCAGGTGTTTTGAGATCACAAATTTAAGTATTTACCTTAATAAGATAAGTTTCCTGTTTTACATATAACAAACTATAAATAAAACATTGAAAAAATAAAATAAAACATTTAAATATTTGTGAAATTGAGTAACACAAATATGGCACGGAGATTCTCCTTATGTGACAAGCTGTTTATCCACTTAAAAATAATCATAAGAGAGTACAATTTAATAAGAACTCCATCTTCAGTAGCAGTTTTCTATACTTGTTGAAAAAGTCTATCATTGCTTGAATGATAAAAATTTGACTCTAAAATGAAAACCTAGGGGTATATCAAGTGCAATTTGCATGCGTCTTAGATGTAATTGCATTATCATGTTTAAAGAAATCCAGAAATATAAGAAACTCTGATGCCAAGAAGTTATTTTCATTTGCATAAAAAGCAGAACTTAGTATTGAAAGCTCCAGAGATGTCCACAGCAGAAATGTCTTTATTAGCATATCAAAAATATATTACATTATTTTGGAAGCATCAGCTGGCAAGATCTGATCATATACCAGCTCAAGTTAGATGAATCTATTCATTTTAAAATCCTGGCTCTGTGAGCTGAACTGCCAGCTTTCAATTTATATTATTCCAAATTAACAATGTGACTTTCAGATAAGTCTATTAAATTTGGAACTGGCACATACCTTATTTAGGATTATGTTAGCATGTTCAAAGATTAAATTAAATTTGCTGTCCAAATAAAGTAATAATTTGGTCCAAAACTTAGTGGCAATATGGAATACTTGGTTTATGATTAAAAGAACAATCATAACAACTCTGAAAATTTATCCCAGGCAATTTTATTTTCATACAAATTGTAGAATTAATTTTGTCATAATTTATAGGCATGTGCATATGCCTAAATCTTGTACTCATATGAATCAGATAAAATATCATGAGCTTGAGTAATTATTTTATTTTATGGTTAAAGAACAAAATCATGTTCTATATGCTGTACATATGTGAATACTATAAATAGCAATACTGTGTGAAAAACAGAAATGGAAAACAAATTATAAGAGATGTTCAAGATATTCTTATCTGTATAGACTGTAGTTAATGATTTAGCTGGATATCTGTAGATTGTAATTCTGAAAAATTAATGTCTTATATTTTATATTTTATATATATGTGGCAGCCTGCCTGTCCCTTTGAGGTGCTTCGACCCCCGGGAGGGAAGGTGTGGGGGGAGCATAACTCCAGACACACACACACACACACACACACACACACACACACACACGTTGCCCAGTAACCCTAACCTAGGTAGCATCAGTGCTAGAAGGAGTGGGGGGGAGGGGAGGAGGAGAAAGGACAAAAAGGAGAAAGAGAGGGAGAAAGAGGAGGTAGGGGAAAGTGGGATCCTTGCTGCTTTCTGAGCTTGGTGGTTTTCTTACAGACGTTTCATTACCAAACTAGGTAACATCAGTGCTAGAAGGGAGTGTGGGGGGGGAGGAGAAAGGACAAAAAGGAGAAAGAAAGGAGGTGGGGGAAAGTGGGAACCTTGCTGCTTTCTAAGCTTGGTGGTTTTCTTACAGACATTTCATTACCAAACTGGGTAGCATCATCAGTGCTAGAAAGAGTGGGATATATTGAGAGGAGGAAAAGGAGTGGGGGGGGAGGAGGGAGACTACAGTGGGGTCCTTGGTGTTCCCTGAGCTTGGTGGTTTTCTTGCAGACATTTCATGACCCAGCTAGGTATATCACACCAATGACAATAAAATATCTGCAAGCAAGCCATCGAGACCACAGGGCATTTATTTCTTCATTTATTAAATTTATATGTCTCCTGCCTCGTGGTCATCATGATCTCCTCATCAAGACCTTCCACAATGACCAGCCTTAGAATTACATCTCCACAATCTCAAATTTTATTTATTGTGTATAGAATATTTTAATGGTTTTATTTTAATTTATTGTGTATAGAATATTTTAATGGTTTTATTTTAATATATTATGTGTAGAATATCTTTTTTTTTAATTATTTTAGGGAATTTTTATTTATTGTTTATAGAATGTTTATTACAAGAAATTTTATTCCTTTTTGCAAATGTTTTATTTGTGATGCAATATGTTGCTTTTAAGTGTACAGGTTGCTGCATGGTTTATGTGTCTCAAAGTGGCTTCTTTTCTATGGGCAGGCCAGGTTGGTGCAAGGAAGCTTTGCCAGATTTTGTGTGTTTCTGTGTGATACCTGGTTGTTTGGGTAATTGTGAGGTGGTTGCTGGTTCTGTGAGCTTCCTGGCACTGTCCTTTATAATTTCCCACAATGCCTTGATGGTTTTTATTCCAGTGGCTTTGTCTTTCCTGTCCTTCGGGTTAGGGGAAAAAACTGGTTTCATCTGCAGTCTTTTTGGGGGAAATTGTTGATTTTTGATGTTTTCCTGGCACTGTCATAGTTTGTGTGTGTGGGTGTGTAGTGTCCCGCAGTTATCTACACATTTATAATGATCAAGTACTAATAATATTTCCTTATACATTTTAGTGACCTTTCCTTACATAATTGGTGTATTCTTCCATACTTTTAGATTTCTAATTGCTGTTTCTGTTAGTTAGCAATTGATAAAACAAATCCCACGTGAAAAAGTATTCGAAGCCTTCTTGATTTTAATTGTCAATTTATTCATTCCTGCACATTCTAATATTTATTCATTTTCATATCTTTGTTTTTCCACTGTTGTGCAAACACAATTCCAGCAGCTGTTAACATGTGTAAAATTTAATATGTATTGTATTCCCTTTGAAATACAAGTAGTAAGTAGTAGCTACTTACCATCTGTAAGTAGCTCTTTTATTGTTTTGTGTGCTTATTTTAATCTTATTTAAGTAGTAAGTGCACAAAATAATAAATTTCCTTTTTTATATCTTCTTTTTGTAGATCATCCATTGTGGCAAAGAATTCAGTGACATCGTTTTGGCCACTCCCACCCGGTCACATGGCTGGCAAGCCACTCCCACCCAGTCACATGGCTGGCAAGCCACTCCCACCTGGTCACATGGCCAGCAGGCCACACCCACAGAGTAGGTTCCAAAAAAATTTGAAACCCACCACTGCCATGTGTCCTACAGAATTCACTGCTAAGAGTAAGAACTACTAATAAGATTGGGCACGTTTTGCCAGTAAACCACAAGTGCAGCTGAAGCCTAGCTATACTCCAAGCTTTCTTGCCCATGCTGTTTCATGCAAGCTGGGATTTTTGTCTTAACCTTGAAAGCTGACGTACCTTGCAATGGGCTAAAAAATAAAAGTTAATGTAAAACTATTTTGCATGTTGTCTGAGTTTCATTTTAATTTCTTATATTTTGTTTTTTTCCAGCTAAGAGTGATTACATCCACAATTAATAAGCACAATTAATAAGCACAATTTACTAGATACATTTATTTGTATGTTCTGATATAGAAAGACTATATTAACACCCATCCCCCAAAGTTGCATAATTTAAAACAATGTAATGGCAGAAGTTTTACTGACACTTGAAAGAAACTTCATAAGATGTTCTATAGACAGAAATAGCCAGACCTTATTGAACCCTTCTTATGATTAATTAGAAACATGTCTTACATATTTTTCTCTCAGGTGTAATAACCTTGTTAGACTTTATCATTAAAAACTGATAAATAAATGCTTAGTTAAGCATAAATAACTTGACAGCAATAGCAAAGAATGATGATCTTGGTTTTATACAAGATACCCATGGTTTCATTTTTAACTTACAGGATCAAACAGTATAGATTATAAAATAACTTCTAAAGTACCAAATTTAGTTTTAATTTGCTAATAAAAACATCCAAAGAACAGCACTAAAACTATTTTAAGCTAAAATATTTCAGAATGTTATTTCTCTGTGGTAATTATTTTAAAAACAAAACAACTAAATTAAAAAATAAAACCACACCAGAATCAGTGGTTCTGATTTATACCCTTTGATTATAGAAAGCATAGAATTTTCTCCATTTTCCTTACTTTTCCCAAAAAAGCTTTGCTGGATCTGAAGTTAAATTGTTTCATAAATTTCACACTAATTCCTAACGGAAGCCCTAAGATCAAAGGCTTTTTTCTTGGGGATTTCTGATGGAGGGACACCTCTATATTTTGATAATCCCACAGAAGGAGGATTCAGGAGGATTGCACATGGCACAAAACAGTATCTGTATCTATCAATGGGCACATCTGGTCAATATCTACCTTCTATTTGGTTATAGTGGCCTTGGGGGAACTTTTAAGGACTAAGGCCTGCTGATCATAGTTGCATCCCTCTCCAATTCAGTTCTGAATATGCAATAGACATTATTACATTTACAGAACTATGCTTTTCAGTCAATTAATCCAAAAGCTTCTTGCAACTTTCCCAACCCATTCTTCATTTCTGAGTATCTGTAAATATTGTACCACCCAAAGTAATTTTTGTCTGTCCTCCAAAAAAATGGCCAAATTCCTGGAGGGTTTCATAAAAGAATTTTTTTTCTTTCCTTATTTGATAGCATTCACATAGCTTTAAGGGATAGTGATAGTCGCTTCAGTGGCTTGGATCTGTTTCAGTTTCAAGACATTGCAAAACTTCATTGTCCCTATTAAATCCACACAGCTTATAGTGTTCCCTCAGGTTATCTAGTTGCTTCAGTGTTGCTTGGCAGACTATTGCTTCAGAAATACACTTGAAGGAGTTTAGCTGCAGATCATAATGTTTCTCAGAATGGAAAGCCTCAATAGGTAGCAAGGTAATCCAAGGAAAGTGGTCACAACAGGAGAATTCAATTTTATTAATCTACCATAACTGACAGCCATTATCTGAATTAATAACACTTGAATACAAATATACAATGTTCTGATCTAACCAGAAATGACAACAAAGTGCACATTTTACTAGATGATGCTTCCAAAATACCCAGTAGAAACTACTCGTTTATTGAGAAGACAGACTTTAATTTGAAATTCATTTAATCGGAATATGTTAAATATCTCAAGCCATTTAGAATCTAACAGGTTTCAGGCAATGTGTGTGTGTGTGTGTGTGTGTGTGTGTGTGTGTGTGTGTTTGTTTTCGTAGATTTTCATGGGTGTAGGAATGCTGGTCTTGTTGCATTCGGGTCTTTTCCCGTGTAAGATTGAGGTTGTCTTGTCAATGTTTCGGTGAGGTCTCAATTAATAAATTTGGTTCTCAAATTTCCAAAACTGAACACTTCAATAAGAGAATAATTATGGAAGCTATTGAAATAGAGAAACACCCCCACAACTTGAATAAACGTGATGATACCTCCCGTCTACCAGACATCTGGAAACCAGCCCTCGTCAACAAACGAGCCCCACCCACTACCCAGGCTGTTACAACACAAAACAACAATGGACACACAGCCAGCACCAATCTACCAATCCTAATACAACCACACAACCAATCAATCCACTTACCGAAACAAAGCCAGTACTCCACACATCCCCACCAAGATTTATAGAAAGACAGCAGCTCCGACCATGCTTTAAGCCCAAAACCCAGCCTGAAGAGGGCGAGTGAGACCTCACTGAAACTTGCCAAGACAATCTCAATCTTACATGGGAAAAGACCTGAATACAACAAGACCAGCATACCTACACCCATGAAAATCTACGAATATATATATGTGTGTGTGTGTGTGTGTGTGTGTGTATGTGTATGTTTGTATGTATGTATATGTATTTGTGTTACAACCCCTGGTATGCCCAAATATGGGAGGAAGCTCACTACTCCCTCTTTCCGTCCTTTGGCTCATCACAGAAAACCATCCAGGCAGAAAACCATATTTTTTTTTAATGTTGCCTTTTTATATTTGTGTTGTATTTTGTGCTGATAAATAAATAAAGGGAGACTAGTATAGATCCATTTCAAGCTATTTAGCTCTCATCAGCTAGCCATACCCTTACTGGGATTCGAACCTGGGCTGTATTACATATTAGGCAGGAGTCTTAGCCACTAAGCCACAGGCTCTCCTCCTTTTATCAGCTGAGCCAGGGAAATAGGTATGTATTTGTGTTACAACCCCTAGTATGCCCAAATATGGGAGGAAGCTCACTACTCCCTCTTTCTGTCCTTTGGCTCATCACAGAAAACCATCCAGGCAGAAAACCATATTTTTATTTTTAATGTTGCCTTTTTATATTTGTATAATTTGTATATTTATAATGTTTTTATACAAATAAAAAGGCAACATTAAAAATAAAAATATGGTTTTCTGCCTGGATGGTTTTCTAAATAGGTTGAAATAGATCTATATTAGTCTCCCTTTATTTATTTATCAGCACAAATGCAGTGTGTGTGTGTGTGTGTGTGTGTGTGTGTGTGTGTGTATGTATATGTATATGAATATGAATATGTATGTATGTCCAGGCAGCTTGGCTGAGACACCAGTGGAGAGCTAATAGAGAAAACTCTTTTCATTCAGATGATTTTCTTTAATTTGTCATCAAGAAGGGACTCTTGACACTTAGACAAATTTGGCTAAATAAGAATTTACTGGTGCTTCTCATGTTTTCCTAATGAGAAGACAGTAGATGTTTACATGGTATCGTGGTTTGGGGGTTGCCGTATGCATTTTCCACCTCATTTCTGATTATTGCCAAGATAGTTCAAGTGAAAAAGTTTCACTGTGAGTTGGAGCAAGGAATGTTTGTGGAAGTTATCCATCAGAAGATAAGGTAGATCTATAATAGCTACAACTCAATAAATGGAAATTAAAAGATTAAGGCTACCATAGAGTAGTCTGCCTCAGCCTGTAATAAGACTGTCTTAGCATTAAGACATCCAGCCATCCGTAACATTTACAAAATTATTTGAATTCAACTATTTGAAAAGCCAATGCCTTTCAAGTTGGAATTTAATGGAGACTTTGTCAATACTTCCCGAAACCAACATTACTTTTGAAAACTGACAAAATCTCCATTAAATCCTAACCTGAAAGATAATAATAATAATAATAATAATAATAATAATAATAATAATATTTGGATTTATTAGCCGCTCCCTTTCCAAGTAGGACTCGGGGCGGCGTACAATGGAGCATATAACATAAAATACATAACAACACCAAACGTACATACATACACAACACATATACATATACACGGAGGAGGAAACAAATTACAACAATAGACAGTTCAAAATCTACTTTAAAATACCCCAATTGTAAAAACCCAATAAAATTAATATTTAAGAACAATTTAAAAAACAGTTTGGAGGAATGGGAAAATTACGATTGCGATTGAGCCAGGCCGGATAATTGAAAGAGGTGGGTCTTCAGCTGTACACGGAAGGAGCGGAGATCGGAAGTAATCCTGATGTCACGGGGGAGGTCATTCCATAGGGCTGGGCCCATCACAGAGAAGGCTCTGCTCCTGGGTGTCGCCCCCCGACACTGTTTGGCGGACGGCACCCGGAGAAGTCCCTCTCTGTGTGAGCGAATTGGTCGTAGGGATGTGTGGGGCAGGATGCGATCCTGCATATAACTAGGCCCTGTGCCATGGAGCGCTTTAAAGATCATAATCAAAACCTTGAAACGCACTCGGTAGACCACAGGCAGCCAGTGCAGCTCGCGCAGGAGAGGTGTTACAGGGGAGTATCTGGTCCTCCCCATAATCACCCGCGCGGCCGCGTTCTGGACCAACTGTAGTCTCCGAGTGCATCTCAAGGGAAGCCCCATGTAGAGAGCATTGCAGTAATCCAGGCGAGACGTCACTAGCGCATGGGTGACTGTGCGTAGGGCATCCCGGTCCAATAAGGGGCGCAATTGGCGCATCAGGCGAACCTGATGGAACGCCCCCCTTGCCACGGCTGTTACATGGTTATCCATGGACAGCCGGGTATCCAGGAGGACGCCCAAATTGCGCACCTGTTCCATGGGGGCTAGTTGGACGCCCCCGATGGCCAGAGATGGAAGCACCTGGTTGAACCGGGAGGCCGGAAGCCACAGCCACTCCGTCTTGGAAGGGTTGAGTTTTAGTCGGTTGCCATCCATCCAGACCCGTACGGCCTCCAGGCACCGGGACATCATTTCGACGGCCTCATTGGGGTGGTTCGGAGTGGAAATGTATAGCTGAGTATCATCAGCATACAGATGATATCCCACTCCAAAACCACGGATGATCTCGCCCAGCGGTTTCATATATGTGTTGAACAGGAGGGGCGAGAGCACCGATCCCTGTGGCACTCCACATGTGAGTGGCCTCCGGGTCGAACTCTGCTCCCCTGTCAACACACGTTGCGTCCGACCAGAGAGGTAGGAGCCAAACCACCGTAAAACGGTGCCTCTGACTCCCAGCCCCTCTAGCCGGTGCAACAGGATACCATGGTCGATGGTATCGAACGCCGCCGAGAGATCTAATAGGACCAGGATAGAGGAACAACCCCTATCTCTGGCCCTCCAGAGATCATCGACCAATGCGACCAAGGCCGTCTCCGTGCTGTGCCCGGGTCGGAAGCCGGACTGGCGCGGGTCTAGATAATCATTTTCCTCCAGGTGACGTGGGAACTGCTGTGCTACCACACTCTCTACAACCTTCGCTAAAAAAGGAAGGTTGGAGACTGGACGATAATTGACTAGGTCCGTTGGGTCCAGGGAAGGCTTCTTGAGCAGGGGCCTCACCACCGCCTCTTTCAAGGCGGCCGGTAGAGACCCCTCACCCAACGAGGCGTTCACCAGGCCCAGGAGCCAGTCGCGCGTAACCTCCCAGGATGCCAGTACAAGCCAGGAGGGACACGGGTCCAATAAACATGTGGTGGGTCGCAGACGTCCACGCAACCTATCCAAATCCTCGATGGCAACCGAGTCAAACTCCTCCCAAAGCGGTCCCTCAAGACTCGCAACGGGCGTCTCTACTGAACCACTGAAAGGGGTCCATCCCATCCGGATTTGAGCGACTTTGTCCTGTAGATAATTCCCAAACTCCTCTGCTCTACCCTGTAGAGGGGCTTCCCGTGGTCTCTCAAACAAGAGGGAACGGGTCACCCGAAACAGGGTGGCAGGGCGGTTATCTGCAGACGCAATAAGAGCGGCGCAATGTTGACGTTTGGCCGCTCTTAGTGCCACAAGGTACGTCTTCAAATAAGCTCGTGCCTGTGCTCGGTCAAATTCGGAACGGGAGGATCTCCAACGACTCTCTAGGCGTCTCTTGTGGCGTTTCATCACCCTTAGCTCCTCGGTAAACCAAGGTGCCAGGGTGGTTCTTCGCCGCAGGAGAGGCCGCAAAGGCGCCACCCGGTCTAGGGCCCCGGTAGCCGCACTATTCCATGCGACTACCAGGTCCTCTACTCGGGGGCGGGTCAGGTCCACAGGAGGTGGCCCAAGTTCCGTCTGGAACCTATCCGGTTCCATCAGGCGCTTGGGGCGGAACCATCTAATACCTTCCAGTTCCGCCTCCTCGCGGCGGGGGGTAGCACCAGGGAAGTCCAGCCGGAGAAGTGAGTGATCCGACCATGACAGGGGAATAGTGTCTAGATCCCCTATTCCCAGATCACTCGTCCACTGGCCAGAGACAAAAACAAGGTCCAGGGTGTGGCCTCCCTCATGAGTAGGGCCCTGAGTTAACTGGGTCAGGTCCATGGCTGTCATGGAAGCCATGAACTCCTGAACCCCCTCAGACGCTTCTCCCATCGACGGCAGATTAAAATCCCCCATCACTAAAAGTTTGGGGGTCTCAACCGCCACCGATGAGATCAGCTCAAGGAGTTCGGGCAGGGCCGCTGAAGTATAGCGAGGAGCCAGGTATACTATCAGCAGGCCCAACTGCCTCCCTGGGCCCCATCTCACGACGAGGGACTCACACCCGGATGTCTGCGGCACAGTGAACTCTCTCGGCTCTAAGTCTTCCCGGATAATCACTGCTACCCCACCGCCCCTTCCCTGGGCCCGAGGCTGGTGAAATGCTCGATAACCTGGAGGGCACATTTCCACAAGGGGTAGACCTCCCTCGTGGCCCAACCAGGTCTCGGTTATTCCGGCGAGGTCCGGGTCCCCCTCCAAAATTAGATCGTGGATGAGGGGGGCCTTATTGACAACGGACCTCGCATTGCATAACAGCAGTCTCAGGCCTTGGGTCTGTAGATCCTGACCACCTAGTATGCAGGGGTTGGTACAAACGACCGGGAATGACCAAAAACCCCGGTCTCCCAACCGACTACGTGCTCTTAAACTGTCCTCGCACCTGCCCCTCCCTACGACCGTTGGTATTAAAGTGCCCTGCACAGGAATGCTATCTTCCTTCTCCCCCACTCCGCTCCCTCCTCCTTCGACCACACCTAGATGCCTGGCTCTACCATCCCTCCTGACCTGTTCCCCCCCCTCCTCCCACCCCCCAACCCCAGGATCCCTACAAATTCTTAAAAAATATTTTACTAAAAAACCCCTTAATTTGCGCTTCCTCCACCTCTCAGGGTTAATAAACCCATCCTCAAGGTGGGCCCTCGAAAGGGCTGAAGGCCAGACCTGCGAGAAAGGGGATTCCCGCAGCCGCAGTAATTCCGGCTTCGTGTACATAGAAATGGAATCATGGGGTACAGTTAGTTGGTAACTGGTGCTGAAGAAATAGATGTAAAATCATTTGTTTGTCGAGAAGGTTTTCCTGACCCAAGATGAAAAGGGTGAGTTAATGGGCTAGTCGCCTCCCCGGGTTTCATTCAGGAGAGTTTCAAGATGGTGTAGGAACCGGCAAAGCAGATGTTAAAACGATGTTAAAAGCAGATATTTAAAAGATGTTTAAAAAGATGTTAAAAGCAAACGCCAAGGTCACAATCAGAATAGTATCAAGGATTCAAACCTAGGTTCTAGGTTTGCCATTTAATTGTGTCTGCTCTGCTCTGAGAAACTTTAACCGGCTCACCCCTCCTATAGCTGCTTCGTTCAGATCTTCCTCCGTCTCCCTTCTCGCCTCTCACACAACGAGGCAGTCCTCCAGGTTTCTGGCCAACGCCCCGGCTAGCACGCCCACACGCCAACACGTCAGCACGCCAACAGACCGACATACTTGCAATCTTTCTCATCATCTTCCTGTCTCTCCAGCCTCTCCGCGCTTCTCCCTCACACCTCCCACACTCCGTTCTCTGTTTGGTGCCAGATGATCCGTTCCATGCTCCACGTCTGGCGCTCTCACCAGCCAGACGGGCAACCACAGCCAAACGAGACCCACTTCGTATCTCCGTTCTTCTCCGTTCCTCCGTTCCTCTCTAGCCGCCTGACACTCAGCTCAGCTCCACACTCCACACTCCACACTCAGCTCCGCGCTCCACGCACCACGCTCAGCTCCGCGCTCCACGCTCCCCATCTGGTGCTCTCACTAGCCAGATGGGAAGCCACAGCCACAGCCAGCAAACCATTCCATAACTCCTTCTCCACTCCATTCCGTTCTCCTTCTCCACTCCATTCCATTCTCCATTCCATTCTCCGCCTAAGCGCTGGCGCGTTCGGCGTCCTCGGCGTCCTTCGGTGTTTCAGCTTCTCGCTAGCCAGCTGACCGCCCCAAACGCCCTGCCCGGCCCCTCCTGGCCAGGGCAGAATCGGGGGGTGGTCGTCGACAAAGCACGACCCTCAGAGTAGCATTAGGGGTCGGCAGCACCTCTCCCAGATGGAAAACCCCTCCGCAATTTTGCGGAGCTCACACGGCAGCCGCCATCTGCCTCGGAAGCTCCTCCTCCTCCTTCGATGCCCACATCCACTAGAAATATTTCCATTGTATGCTAAAATATTATTTTGGTCAAGCCATTGAGCCACTGCAGCAATACGGAACACCAGAAAAAGAAAACAAGACTGCTTATACAACATTTTTTACCAAAATGGATAGCCTCACAACTTTCCCAAAGTGTCTGATCACTCTACAACATAAATAAATTGAAAGACCCATGAACCCAAAGGAAAAACCAAGAGTAATCTATAACAACATGAAGACTGCAGCAACCACTTTGTATGACATATAGACAGAAAACTACAGAACACTTCCATGAACACGAACTAGCAGTCAGAGGACACAGTGAAAACTCCTTAATTTCACAACACATAGACAGAGAAAACCATAGTTTCAATTGGGAAACTGCCATTATCCTAGACGAAGCTAAATCTAAAAGCTCTAGAGAATTCCTGGAAGCTTGGCATTCAGACAAATCAGTCATAAATAGAAAGAAAGAAAGAAATCATAGATCAACTGGGACCAGAGGTTTAATCTTCCAAACTTTCAGACTTATGCTGGAGTCTATCCTCAGGGAACTTCTCTCTACTGGAATGTGTGCTTTGGGCTATTCTGTAAGTTGTATTTGTGTGGTGCCTTCCAATTGGCTGATTGGTGTGTTGATGGTTGGCAATTGGATGGCAAACTGCTTCTCAAGGGCCTTCTGGCGTCTAGATGAATGTCTATCAGAGGCAGCTGATGACTTTTTTTGTGATAGACCCTGATCCTTGGGATTTTTGGAATACCCCTTAGAAGTGTTTTTGGTCTTGCTAGAGCCTGGTCTAGGTAATTGTGTACCAGACAGGCTGGGCACTCTTTGCAGAGTGGCTATCTGCCATATTGGAGGCTAAGGCTTGCCACATGTAAAATGGATATGCCCCTTGAATAGCAAACTCACCACCTGGACAATGATGACCTTAAAAGTAGCAGATGATGGCGCTTCAAGATCCCCAGGATGTGACCAAGTACTCGGACAGTCACCTTGGGGAGAAGCGCTGTGCCTTATGCGTGGCTGTTGTTATGCAGGTTGGAGTTCCCCTGGGCTCCCTCAGCATGGCAATTAACTAACACAGCGTGGTCACAGTCCATGAAGAGCAGATGTTGGTGCTTCGGTCTCGCCACAATCTCCTAGAACGAGATGTGGTCAGGTGCCTGAGAGACTCATCGCGGCAATGCCGACTGCAATAGGTATTGACTCGTGAGGTTGCAGAAATGGCAGCTGCAAAATGGCGGTGGAAGGAAATCCAAAATGGCAGTGATGGGGGAGGATCTGGTGCGAAGCCAGCAAGCCAACCATTGAGCGCCTCAACTCCTCGCGGCAAGTGACCGCTTATCCTACATGCTCTCCGGTGAAAGGAACAGCAGCGGTACTTCAAGAGCTGTGTTTGCAGCCGCCTGCTCCTTACTGCTGATCCCTCTGCCAACAGGCTGCCAGGGACTCCCAAAGGAGTGCAGCGCTCTGCAACGTTGTAATTTCACTCACCTGTGCTTGTATGCTAGCTTTGGAGAATCTGATGAAGGCTTAGATGAAATTTTTCTGTATTTCTGCTCAATAGTCAGAGAGAAGAGTTAGACACATCTCTTCAGGCTAGAGTTAAGAAACTGGAAGCAGTCGAGCCAAGGAGGCATGTCCAAAGATTTTAAACTAAGTCTCTGGGCAGATAGACAGACGTTATACCCACGTTTGGATTTTCCAAGCAGCACACAGGAGAACTACTGTGCCTCATAAAAAATTATTTTAATAAGGAAGACTCTGAATTAATAACTTAGCAAGTTTATATTATTATGGTTTTTGCAGTCAGATGATCAGAGTGGATTTGGCATTTTTATCCATCTATTTAGTCCTTTTTAAGGATATGGGATAGGCAGATGTGGATATTTTGTGGTGTTAAGGGTATCGTCACAGGGTGTAGTCTGTTCCAAGTAAAGCTGCCTTTTGCAGTTGACTGATGGTGAATTTACCAATGCCAATGCTGTCTAAGTGATGCTCCAGTTATTTTGGGATTACACCCAATGTGTCTATTACTATTGCTATTACCTTTGCTTTCTTTTGCCACAGTCATTCTATTTCTATTTGCAGGCCTTTGTATCCTCCCCAAAAAGATGACTGTGTGGTTCATCTAATGATGCTCATGATCATACCATGTTAAACTGGCAGCCAACAGACTAAAGAACATCCACTAACCCCTGAGCTGTGGAACAATACCGATCCATGGCCTGTTAGGAACCATGCTGCACAAGCAGCGGGTGAGCGAGTGAAGCTTCATCTGCGCATTCATGCATGCCCTCAGTCCATGGAAAAAATGTATTCTATGAAACCAGTACCTGGTGCCAGAAGAATTTGGGGACTGCTGATTTATGATTCCTGCTTTCAAAATTACTCAATGGAAGAATGGGAAGGGAGAAAAAAAACAACCAAAGTTTAGTCACGTCTGACAAGGAGACTAATATAGTGTTGTCGTTTTCCTCTGTACCCAAATGGTATTTTTGCTGGATTAGCCTTCCCAAGGCTTTTGATAGCAGTACAAGAAAAACCTCTGGAGGAAAAAAAAAATCCCATCTCTGCATATTTTTCTTTTTGTTAAAATATCCCAATCTGTATGGGATTTGAGTTTACCACCTTTGGATCAACAGCTAGGAGCTCTTAACTATTCTGTTCTTTAAGCAATTGGATTTGAAAACCTTCTTCAAGAGTTTAGCTTAATTCCCTCTTCAGAGTTCTGAGAATCTCAGGGGATAATGGCTGTCAGTCACAGCTTCAAAAGCTTCATCTCAGTGTCCTAGCCATCTTCATCCATTGCTTTGGAATCTGAGCAACCATGCTCATATTATTCGTATCAGCTCTGTACATAAGGAGCGGAATCAGGAAGACAATCAGCAGTTGAAAAAACAGGAATGGAGGCAAGTTAAGTCCAATACTGATATAGTGATATACAATTGTCAGTGAGTTTTCCCTTTACTGATTTAATTTCTTCTACTTCAAACTTTCTGCCTCAGTGGAATAAAATAGAGAATGGGCCTCTAGAAAGAAAATTTTATGTATTAGGCCCAAGCCTGCTTCTAAAAGAATGTTTAAATCATGTTTTTAGATTTTTTATCTAGCATATCATCCATGTCAGTGAAATCAGAGCCAATGTTCTCCTTCCTATCCTGTAAATAAGAAGTAAGGAATGTCTCTTAGCAACTAGAGAGGACACATTGGGAAGGGCTCTTTACATGAATTTCTCTTCAGTTGGTTGGACTTGATACCCTGCAATTATTGTTTTACTCAAGAGCAGTGTTTCTCAATCTTTTTTTCGCCATGCCCCACCTACGCATCTCTAAAATCCTGACATAAAATTCTTAGTTTACTCAAAAAGTGAACTCTACTCACGCGGAGAAAGCCTAAAAGGCCATTAACTTGGTGACTTTTAACTCTGTTTTCTAATTGTGATAAATGTGTTTTTCCAAAAGAAAATAACATTAACTTTGGAGAATTATAAATATAACAGGTTAAGTACTTATCCAACTTGTGAAAAACATTTAGAACTAGGTGCCATATAAAGAAACCCCTGATGCAACAAAAAAAGTTCAGTTTTATGATAAAACAACAGGGAGCACCATATAGCCATAGAAATACGTAGACCCAGGATGGCAAGCCTATGGCACGCGTGCCACAGGTGGCACATGGAGCCATTTGTCAGGGGCGTTGACACAAGGCGTTGCCCTGTCAGCTGGCCAGCATTCATGCGCGCACTGGCCAGCTGAGTTCAGCCTTTTTTAAAGCCATTTTTTGCCCTCCCCAGGTTCCAGAGGCTTTATAGGAGCCTGGGGAGGGCTCCTTCAGGAGCTTCCCTGAAGCCTCCGGAGCACAAACCAGAAGTCCAGGAACAGACTTCCAGTTTGCTCGTAGGGCTGGTTTAAGCCCTCTGGAGCCTTCAGGGGCCTTCCAGAGGCTTCCCTGAAGGCTCCGGAGGATGAAAACCAACCCTATGAGCAAACCGGAAGTCCGGTTTGCTCGTAGGGCCCTTTTTAGTCCTCCAGAGCCTTCAGGGAAGCCTCCTGAGGGCTCCTGAATGCTCCGGAGGGCTAAAATCGGCCCTACAAGCAATCCAGAAGTGACTTCCGGTTTGCTCATAGAGTCGTTTTTTTGCCCTCCGGAGGCTTCAGGGAAGCTCCTGGCCTCTGGGGGTGGGAGGCTGTTTTCGCCCTCCCCAGGCTCCTATAAAGCCTCTGGAGCCTGGAGAGGGCAAAAAAAGCATGGGGGTTGCAGCTGTCATCCATGCATGCACGCTGGGGGGTGTCGCGCATTGCACAACCCCCCTGCGCTGCTCCCACTTGTGGCATGCAAGCCAAAAAAAGTTCACCATTGCTGGCCTAGACGGATACACTAGAAAGAATAAATTTATTACAATATTCTATGCACAAAATATTTTATATATGTTTGAAAAGATGCTATGCATAATATGTAGTACAAACCTAAATCAATTTTGAGCATTTTCTGTTCACATATGGGTACATTATATTAATCTTTATCTGAATGAAAACAATACAGATTTGTTACATATTAGAAAATTATACATATCCCTAAACTGCCAAGTCAATGAAACATATCCACCAAGGGCTTTAAGTAAAGGTAAATTGTTCTATGTGTTTACAATTGTCTAATTACTTTACTTTGCCAAAAAAAGATCATTAAAATAATTTTGAAACTGAATTAAGTTTCAGGATTAACTGTATGCTGTATATTCTAAGTAAGTTCCATTTAGCACATTTAATAGATGTAAAAGCTCACAAGTGATGATATAAAGGATAATTTACGCTTGCAATGCATTTTTATCCAATTAATAGATTGCCTGTGTGTTGCATATTTTGCATGACAAAAGAGGTGAATATTAAACTGCCATTCATAATGAAAATGCACTTTGCAAATTAGAAGTGCCGAAACAGAAATTTTTCACCCTGTTTAGGAAATAAACAGTCCTTAACCAATTAAACTGCATTGTAATAATTCTATGATTTATTGCAAGTTGTTTAACTTTCAAAACTTGGCTAACCCATATTAAGGTCACAATCCATCATGTCTTGCTTGGAAAGCCAGCAAATAATGGCTGTTGTATTAGCTGCTTTTGATGATAGTATGAAAGAAGTATTAGCACTTGTCAACAAAACTGCTTACAACATAACATTAGCATGCATGGGCTGCTGTACCTATTTATTATTCTGGCAGCTTCACACATATTGTTACAAGCTTATAAAACATTTTGTTGGGTAGAAACCAATGTACACTGTTGATTCTCTGATAGACTGGCAGCAGAAATGTCTAGACTGACTTAGTTCAGTTTAAGTGTAAATAGAGACAAAAAATTTTCAACCTGTTCCCTTATTGATATTGAAAAGTGCTGAATTATTCAGCATCTAACTCTTCTGTTTGTGTCTATCACAGTTATCAATTACCCATCAGTCTACTTGTCAAAACAGAATGGATTAATGTAGCTGAAAACAAGACAAATAAATAGATACTATAACAGGGGTTCAGAGTTGACAAACTGTCAAAGGGAAATCCAGGCAATGACATTTACCGTCAAAAGGGGGATGGCTGGCTTGAGAGAGCAAACCATACTCATTCGTGAGCCAAGAATGCACATCTTATTGTAGCTAAAGGAAATCTGATTACTCTACTAATACATTGACAATACTGATGCCACAATAATCAATATAAGTAGGTACTCTGTTGTACAAATATCTTCAAAATCTTATACAAAATATCTTGTACATTTTTTAAAAATGGAACAATATACTGTAAATACAATGTCAATTATTGTGAACATGTTATGGATCTTTAGGGATAGAATTTAAAAAGTGCTTGCCAAGATAGAAAAATAACATCTGGCAAAACCAGTCTTGCCTCCATTCTGATCTTCAGAGAACAAAGCATTTGGTTTGAACCCTTTGTTTCCAAACATCATACAATAATTTGATTTCTTCAGGAGGAAGGTTAGTAATGAGTACTAATTTAAGTTTAGTTTTGGATCACTGTAAAGATTTTTTTACTAATAAATGTCTCCCAGACTAGTTTAAAATAATTATAATCACTACATTCTTGAAATACTACAGAACTATTGCTTCAGGTTACCAATATTTTCATTTAGATGTTATTATTCTGTAAAATCAATGCACCAGCACTTACTGGTATCCCATACAGCTTCTTTGGAAAAAATAACACTTTTAAATCAATGAACTTTTAAAAATGTGTATCTTAACATTTCATATGTTAAAATAGTTATTCTTAGATAAATGTGTATATAATTGCACCTTTTATCATTTTTAAAGAAGATCATTAATTATTACAGTGCTCTGTAGTATAATACCATTAACATGATTGTTTGACAAGTGCCAAATCATTTCATTTTGTGGAATTAACAACTAGAATCAGCTAATTTAAACATGGACATACTAAGTAAGAGGAAGAAGGTTATAAAGAAATCTTTATAATGCATGTACAATCAGGTATGCTAGATGTGATAAATGTTAAAAACTGCTTATAAAAATGCTGTATCTGCTGGAATGGGATTATGTCAAGCTTGTGTAAAGAGCCAATGTTGTTGTTTTTTACTTAAATATGTTCTGCTTTATTAGTTTCATGCAAAACAAAAATAATATCCTATTCTATACTATCTATATCTATCTATATCTCAATCTCTCTGTAGATAGATAGGGATAGATAGACAAAATCTTGCTAGATTGAAGACTCTACTATCTGCATCTTTGTGAACTGTTAGGGAGGGGCTACCTTCATCCTTCCCTCTCACACTGAGTCTTACTCTTCTAAAATGCATTCCTGTCTCCTAGGAATCCACCTCTTTACTACATTCTCATTGTGGCCTCAGCTCCATTCCAGCTCTGAATAAGCACTAAATGTATATTGCTCTACAGTTGCAACCGTAGGTGCTGATGTGCAAGATGGCTGGACCATTCTCCCTCCTATAATCCATAAATGCAGGTACTAATCCCACCTGTCCACTCACCTACCCACCCACTCACACAGAAAGACAGGCAGCAATAGGATGGTCTCACAGGAAGACTTAGATTTATATGGCACTTCTACTGCTTTACAGCACTCTTTAAGTGGTTTATGGAGTCAGCATATCGCCCCCAACAATCTGGGTCCTCATTTTACCAACATCAGAAGAATGGAAGGCTGAGTCAACCTTAAGCTGGTCACTACTGAACTTCTGGAAATCTGTGGATATGAAAATTATAGGGAAAATTGCATGCAGCTCTGTGATTGAAGGAAACAAATACAGTTCTCACCTGTGAGGGCTGGGTGTAGCCAGATTGACATCACTTGTGTCAGGGACATCTGTGGTAGCCCAAGTGTTATGCCAGTGAAACCAGGCTCCCAATCACCGTTTTCGACTGGAACAGCTTCCCAAGCTATGTTTTTGTTGGCAGAGGGTTGCAGGAGACTGTCCCAATAGAAAACAGACATTCTCTGCTTCTCTGCCCCAATGCTATCCGGTCCTAGATATCTCACTTTCCGGCTCGCTCGCCCCGCCCTACAGTCAAGCTGATTTGCGTGCCTCTTCCATTCTACTAGCAGGTGTGCAGGAAGCTACCACCATCAAAAAAGCCTTGTTTTAGGTGTTGCATGCAAGTGCGGAAGATGAAGCGGGGTGTGTACAAGCACTCACATTTTCAGCGAGCCAGTTGTTAAAGTATATGCAGCCCACCTCTGCTCTGAGTCATAATTTGACTACTTTAGAATTGTTATTGCTAAAATAATGAAGATTTATGCACAGTAAAGCAAATAAAATAAGCAAAACAAAGCTCAAAAACTGATCTATGCTCCAAACTCTTAACTTTTTTTCTTCAGTATTTCTGAATACCGTATCTTTTGGAGTATAAGACGCACCTTTTTCCCTCAAAAAAGAGGCTGAAAATCTGGGTGCGTCTTATACACTGAATACAGCATTTTTTGCATCCCGAAACCCCACCCCCTTCACCAAAATGGCCGTGCATAGCCTTTAGGAGGCTTATAGAATGCTCCTGGGGGCTGGGGAGGGCAGAAATGAGTGCAAAATGGGCCTTTTTTGCTCACTTTTGCACACACACCCCAGCCCTCAGGAGCACTCTATGAGCCTCCTAAATGCTATGCATGGCCTTTTTTTGGGAAAAAAAAGGCTGGGCCCATTTCTGCGAAAAATGGGCCATTTTTTGCTTGCTTTTGGTGGGGCCCAACTCCCAGGAACACTCTACAAGCCTCCTAAAAGCTATTCATGCCCTTTTTAAAAAAACAAAACGGGCCCGTTTTCACAAAAAACGGGCCCTTTGTGGGAGGTCTGCAGAGTGCAAAAATCTTTTTTTTTAAATTTGCCTCTGCAAAATCTTGGTGCGTCTTATACTCCGATGCACCTTATACTCCGAAAGTACGGTATCTGATTGTTTTTTTTAATAGCCTTGCAAGGGACCTAAATATTATTTCTCTCCAGCCTGAGAACTGCTATTAATTTATATATTCTAATATAAATCCTAGATAAATAATTTATGTTCAGGTAGATAAGTTATTGAAGAAATGTATTGAGGAAATATTCTAAACCCCTAGGTTTTCATAAGCTAAATTGACTTTATCTATTGTGGATTAAGCTTTTAATTGATCAGATTTTCAAAAATAGCATTGGACATGTATCTTATCAACCACAGTAAAGCTTTGGCCAAATGCATCCATTCCTCCCAAATGTATCCATTTCTCCCTGCAACAGACTCTAGACAGAATGTTCATAAATGTTTCAAGATATAACTCCATAGTGAGTTTCTCATTTGCACACAGAAAATCTCAGTCTTAATGTTGGCTTCTCTACCTAAGCCTAGGAAAAATTTATCTGAATTCTAGGACAGTGGCTGTCCATATATAGATAATGCTGAGCGATTGAGATCAGTAGTCTATGCTATAGGCAGCTTCCTACATCCTAAATTAGGACATAAACTAATTTCCTGACAAATCATGTAACCTTAACTACTGAACATTATATGACTGAGGAAGTGTAAAAAAATCAAATAAATAAATACTGAGTAATTAACTGAATGAAAAAGGTAGTGTTGCAGAAAATACACAATATATATTTAGGGATTGCTGTATAATGTTTCTGTCATAAAATACGACATCAGTGGAATTAATTATATTTTACACAATGCTCAACATAAAACAAGGTAGGGTACAATAACAATATCCATGCTATGGTAGCATTCCCAAATATTATAAAGCATCCAATTGACATTAAATCTAAAAAAATTAAATGTATTTTAAAATACATACAAAGAAAATAAATGAATAAAACGTTGGCTGTACTTAAAACTATGATGCTAGATAGTGGGAACACAAATATGGACTATAATATCCAGTAAATCTAAAATATTTTATATTCTAAATATATATTCTTAGAATATAATCCTAAGAATATTTAATATTCTTTGAAACAATGTAGTTATTCATGTTTTGACACTGCAGGTAAAATAACAGTATTTAGAAATATAGAATGAGTCTTTTATTGTTAATCTACAAAGCAGCCCCAAAACGAATAAACACATAATATATGCACAAATTACAATCAAATCCCATTCATCTAGAGAATACTGAAAAGGATCATAGTGATGGGGAATGTTGCACTGTGTTGTGGGAAAAAAATTAAACAAAGTAGGGAATTTAATTCTGATTAAATTAAACAAATATTTAAGTGTGAAATGCAACTGAAAAAAGTTGAGCAGTTTTCCATCTTTAATTCTCAAAACTTATATTTCAGATAATCTCTATACTTAATCTACTTGAAAAATTAAATTGTAATACGTTAACAATAATTTTCAGTAAGTTATCTTTATTATATAATTCACGTTAGTGTCATCACAATTAAATGTGTTACTACTGTAAACAGATTCTCTCCAGCACTGCTTAAAAAGTAGTGTTTTGTTCAACTGGATGCTAAGGAACAAATTTAAACATCTTTTTTTTTTTGGTACTGACCTAATATTTAAATAGTAAACTTTATTATTCCACATTGCTTCAGATAAATGTATTTTAAGCCAGTGCACTTAAGAAGTGGTATTGCCATCCCATTTTCCATTAAGCTGCTATGAATTATTACAATAATGCATTTCATGACAAGATTGTTCTCTGTGCACAACCTGACTTTATTTTCATAACTTCTTTTTGATCATTATACAGTTAAATAATACTACCTATGAATGAACTGTAGACACAAGAAGAGATTTTCACTATAAACTAAACTGCATTTTCAATTTAAAAAGTGCAAAGAAGTGCAACTAAGATGATTAAAGGCCTGGAGACAAAAACATATGAAGAATGGTTGCAGGAATTAGATATGGCCAGTCTACAGAAAAGAAGGACTAGGGGTGACATGACAGCAGTATTCCAGTATTTAAGGGGCTGCCACAAAGAAGAGGGGTCAATTTATTTTCCAAAGCACCAGAAGGCAAGATAAGGGTCAATGGATGGAAACTAATCAAGGAGAGAAGGAATCTGGAATTAAGGAGAACCTTCCTAATAGCGAGGACAATTAAGCAGTGGACAGCTTACATTCAGATATTGTAGAGGCTTCATCAGTGGAGGTTTTTAAGAAAAGACTCGACAGCCACCTATCTGAAATGGTATAGTGGCCCCTGCTTGAGCAGGAGGTTGGAGACCTCCAAGGTTCCTTCCAGCTCTATTCTGATTGAAATTAGAATACAATTTGTCGTAATGAAATGTTTTATTTGGCATACCTGGTTAGGAATTCCTGTGAACCTATACTAGAGGAAAGAATAGATTACTAATTTAATTCAGTTCAGGACTATTTGTTTATCATTTTCCAATTCATATAGTCACCCATCACAATTTGTGACTCTGGGTAGCTTGCAAACAATTAAAAACAATATAAAAATACCAAAGCAATTCAACAATTTAAGAATAATAAAACAATATAAAAGCCACATACAAGCTGGACACTACCATCTGTCCTTTATGATTAGCCATATTTTACTATCAGATGCTGACCTTAGTATGATTTAACCAATAAGACATATTTAACAGTAGGATGATAATGATCTATCTAAAACTAAGACTCAATAGAATTTGCTTGCAAAGATCTAAAAGAATAAAAGAGTGGTTTTCCTAGTGGAGATGGTTCATTTGAAAGAACAAATACCATAGTTCAAGAGACAACAGCAATGCACCCACTAAAAACAAAAATAAAATATCTTCTGTAAGAGTGTTTCGACTGTTTTCTGCAAAAAAAAACAAAAAACACCCCTTAATGATCTTTTTTCTTCAGGTTCTCTTTCAGTATTTCAGCTTTCTCAAGATGCCTCCACACAAAGCAAATATCATTCATCAGAAGTTTCATTTGGTTCTTTTTATCACAACTTATGCTGCTTAATTTTTATTCAATGAATTCACTTTCTTATTTATTAGATGCAAGGTAGCCGCTCTTCCCTAAAGGCCTTGTATGCAAAACCTTGCTTGTAATCCTGTCATTTGAAACCTCTATAGGCTTTTACACAGCTTCAGGAATTAGGAAGAAAGAAGCAAACAATTTAGATTCATTCATGCAGATATTAAATTTGTATATGATTAAGGAAATGAGAGGAATTTACACAGAAACCCTAACATAGCTGCTGCAGACCAGTGGACTATATTAATCCATGTATATAAACAAATTAGCAAATTTATTTCTGCTCCTAAAAGCAGCTCAATATAATGTATTTAATTTGACAAATTTCTGCTTCTCATATGTGCTTTCAAAGTGGATTTTTTTTACTGTTCAAATTACAAAATATCCAGTTACTAGAACAATGCCCAACATTTCTGGTAAAATGCCTTATATTTCAAAATATGCACATTAAAAAAACTATTAAAGGCAAAAAAAGAGATTTGAATTAAAATTGCTACTAATTATCAAATGTTTTGTACTTTTAACTGTCTCTTTAATGCTCATTCTGAGAATAAAATTATCATAATACTTGATGCCCTAAACTTTAAAGAGTCCCATATATTTCAAATTAATCTCATAACTTGATACCCATGAACATCAATAATATATGAATCACTAACTGAATTAAATATATTTTCAGGTAGTTGTAGCCTCCAACTTGTAGGACAACTATAAATGTATAACATTATCTACAGAATAATGCACATTCATTTTATTTTTTAAAAAATAAAAGCATACAAATTCATAAAGTAGTAGTAAAATTATAGGCAATACATTAATGTTCAGTTTTGAATTATTTATTGTTTATCTGAATAGGGTCCAAAAACATAAAACATTAGTTTTTACTGGTATAAATACTTTTATTAATTGGTGTAATTTTAACTTTACAAAGTTGTAAATTGGAAATGTGGCACTGCAGCATTCACTAAAGACAGCAGCAATATTAATAGATAAATCAGTTCAGAATTCTCAACAAACTGATGCAGTCCCAAACAAGGGCAATTGAGTAAAAAGTCACTTTTTAAAATACCTAGTCTCAATACAAACTTCATAACACCATGTAATTTATAAGTTGGCCAACGAATGCAAGTTTGGTAAAGATTTAAGTACGTCTAAAACGCTTTATAATTCATATCTGCTTTAAAGTAAACTGAAGTAGCAACAGATGACATTCTTAAGCATAAGTGTGCTGAAAATTTAATTAAATGTGACAAAATTTTAACAATCCACTTCCTGAATAATTAGACTGTCTGATATCTATATTCAGATTTCAAGATCTGCTGTTCATATGACTTATAGAAAAATCCAGCTTATCAGGTTTAATACACACTATTTGTATATGTATGTCATTATGATTTTCATATAATTTGCCACTGATCAGCCTATACAGGACTTAATATAGATTGGAAATTGTAACAATCCCTTAAGTCCATTACTAATAATGATATACACATTTATTGGTAATATGTACACTGCCCATTATTTTTATTGCACAACTCTTATATATTTGCACTTGGAAATTTTAAAAGTCATTCTGTGATTTTTACAGCACAATAGTAAGCTAGATGAAGATATTTAAGATGTTACAATAAACTGCTTCTGTTTTCATTTTGCATTTAATTTCAGTGCCAGACTCAAAGCATAAATTTTTTATCACCTGCAATGCTATGAATAAAAGATTAAAAAAAGATATCAGAAGAAATTCTAACACATGTGGTGCATGCAGCACATTGTGCAGTCACAGTGTGCATAACTAGATGTTTAATTTCCATCATTTTCCCCTATGTCAGGAACATTATTATTAGGGTTAATACATCATGGAGTTAGTTTCCAGTATTCCAGCTCCAGTATTCCATTAAATTTCAGTTTGCTTGTTTCTCAACAGGAAATCTATTGAGAAGCTACAGAATTTGAAACAGGTAGGTATTCTGTTGGAACTCTGTATTTTTTTAATATAAAAATATAAATATCTTGTGGGTTTAATGTACATACTGACATATTACAATACCACTTTTTGTTTGTTTCATGAACTAGAAAATAAATCCATTTGCAAATGCAAAGAAATAAACCATTTTAATGGTAACTTTACTTATTAAGGCTTACTTCCTATTTTAAATCAAAGGAATGTGATGGTATGAGTTCACTCTTAAGACTTATTACATTTAACACTTAAGGGCAGAAGTGCATTCTGCAGTAGCATGTATTTTCATTTTAACTTCCTTAGCATGCATCCAGATGTAGATGGATATATATTGATTACAATATTCCCTTTTGAGATAAGCAGTGTTATGCAGACTGAAGAGAAGTGAGAAATAATAAATTGGCTTCAAAAGTATCATGAATGAATGGACAAAAGCCAATGATTATTTATTTATCAAATGTATTTGACATCCACCTCACAGTTCAATGTGACTCTGAGAGGCTTACAGAAAGATAAAAACACAGATATCTGACAATTATTAATATAAAACCAAATCAAAATTACAAAAAATAAAACAAACTAAACAAAAATACTCCCCAAGGGTTTAGAGGGGAGAGGGTAAAGCTGCCTTGTGTGTTAGTCTAGCCAACAGCTGCTTCTTTAGGACCGCATGCCAGTCAGGACAATCAGATTTTAAGGCTTTTCCTGAAAAGACGGGATAGGGATCTTATATCCTGTGGCAAGATGTTCCAAAGGGCAGGAGCCATGGCAAAAAGGTCTCTTTTTCTGGATCCCACCAGGCAAGATTCCTTAGCTGATAGGATCTGCAGTAGGCCCCTTTTTCCAGCATGAGTGAAATGGGCCAATCTCATTGGGAAAACACAGTTCTGTATCCTGGACCCATGCCATAAAGGGTTTTAAAGGCAATAATATACCAGAAGCAGATGGGTAGCCAGTGCAGCTTGTCTAACAGTGCTATTACAAGTGCCATCCTAAGGGCATCCGAAACTGCCACATCACTGTGTTCTGGACCAATTCCTTTTCAAGGGTAGCCTCACGTAGAGCACATTGCAGTAATCCAAGCTGGAGATGACCAAGGCATGAGTAATTAAGTACAGGGCAAAGTTGTGCAAAGGTTCTCTTATCCATGATTGCCACCTGTTCTTCAAGTAGGATTTGTGAGTCTAGGAGAACCCCCTAGTTGAGCACCAAGTCTATCTGGGTAGTGCCACTCCCTCCCGAACTAAGGATAATAAATCTCCAGATGTGAAGACTCCACATATCCACAGTCACTCCATGATTGTTAAAGCCTGTTGGCTCTCATCAAGGCCCCCACAGACTCCAGACACAGTGAAAGGGCAGCCACAACATCACTTGGATCACAAAGTTTACCTGAATGTGAAAGCATATTTGACTGGTAGCATGTGGAAAACTACTTATAAAATTCACTGCAGACATTACTCTACTTACGAACTTTCAAGTTGTGAACTTTTGCTGATATTAACATACTTGTCTTGGACATTGGGGCAAAGAAGAAAAGGATTAGTTTACATTATGCTGCATACATATGCTTGTTAGTGCCATTGCATAAGCCTCCTGTTGAGAAGGATATGTCTGGGATGAAATCCCTTGGCAAAGTGGAGGCAGGAGTGAACTTATCCAAAAAAGAATCTATGTGTCCCAGGAGAAAAGACAGTCACTGAGGCAGGGAAGAAACTAATCTGCCTAAAAGCTGATCCAGAAGTCTCTTCCCCAAGATGACTACACAGTCTGTGATTGTAAGGTGGACAAAAAGAAGGGAAGCCTCCTGAAGGTCGCTGAAGCCTCTGGAGCGCTCAAAACAACGCTCCGAGCAAACCAGAAGTCACTTCTGGTTTGGTTGGAGCGTCATTTTAAGTGCTCCGGAGGCTTCAGGGAAGCCTCCTGAAGGTCGCTGAAGCCTCCAGAGCGCTCAAAACGATGCTCCGAGCAAACCGGAAGTCACTTCCGGTTTGGTCGGAGTGTCGTTTTGAGTGCTCCGGAGGCTTCAAGAAAGCTCATGAAGCCTCCGGAGGGCCTCAGGGGAAGGAGGCTCTTTTTGCCCTCCCCAGGCTCCTATAAAGCCTCTGGAGCCTGGGGAGGGTGAAAAATGGCTTCAAAAAATGGCGAATTCAGCTGGCCAGCGCGCCATAGGTTCGCCATCCTGGATCTAAGTTAAACTGTATTCATAGAGTTCAAAAAAGTTTATTTTAAATTCTCTGATCAGGAAGAAAATACTGATAAGGACTTTCTGTGCCAAATAACGACAAGTTCAAAAGGCGCACAACTGTGACAATGATAGATTTCCAATACTTTGACATTGCTGCCAAGATGCAAGAGATCCAGTAAAGAATTTTACTATCATTGAAATTTTAATTATCAGAAAATAAAAGAGGAGGAGGAGGTCTTCTATCTTGGACTTAATCATTATTAACAGGAAAAAATATAACATACAATATAAGGACTGTAAGATCCACTATGTAGGGCAGACAGGCAGAAGACATGATGAAACTTCCTTAATCTCATAACACATGGACAGACTCAACCAGAGTTTCCTAGACCAAGATACATTCCTTAAAAAAGCCTAGGGAATTTCTGGAAGCTTGGTACTCAGATACATCAGGCATCCACATAACAGACACATAAAGATAAACTGTGTTTGCACACTATTGAAAGGGATAATAAGCTAAGAAGGAAACGAAGAGACCAGAACACATTCTCTTGAGTAGTCAACACCAGACAAACAATCAAGCAGAAAACAAAACCACAAAGAATTACAAAGGAGAAAACTATTCCGACACCTACCATGGCAGGACAAGATCCTGTATATAAACAGGAAGCAAATCCCACTCTCACTAGCACTGATGATGTTACCTAGTTGGATAACGAATCATCTGTATGCAAACAACAAAACCCAGAGCGCATCAGGGATTCCACGGGTGTGTGTGTGTGTGTGAAAAAAAGGGTCACTGGGATGTGTGAGAAAATGCTCATAACTATATTATGATATCAAGAGGAACAGGAATACAGACGAGTTAATCTAGATTTCAGAAGAGAACCTTTTGCTGAATTCACAGGGATGGTACATTAGATCCAATGGCTTAAAATCCTTAAAGCGTAAGATGTCTGGGAAGGACAGAAAATCCTGTGAAAGTTAAGGCTTGCAAGAAATGTTGAAATGAGAAACGAAGGATTTTACAGGTGTGGAAAAAATAAAAGGAAAGGCAAAGAGACTTGTCAAGCTCCACATCACACAAAGAAACAAATGCTATACAGATTTCCGTAAATTATCATTAATGCTATAATCCTGAAAATTATAAACTGAATTTCAGATTTTCATTAATAGTTAAACATTTCAAATGATTTAAAATGCGCCATCCCACCTGGAGTAAGTTACCATTCAAAAGATAAGCTATGGACTGCCTATCTCTTGATTGCTTGCTTCCATTTCCATTCTTTTTCTAATCTCCTCACAGCCATTCATAGTTGTGTAATTATTAACAGGTGATAATGAGAAAGCAGAATGTCCTAGGTCATATTTTATTTCTCTTAGAAGGGAGTTGATGCCTTAAGAGTTGAGGCCTGCCGGATATGGCCCATGCAGGTCACACCCACTCCGGCTCCATAAAGGCAAAAAATATCCAAATACGTCACGATGTGGTCCTGATATGTCGTGATACACATGTCGTGATACGTCCCACGATGTGATTGGGTTTGACACACCTGCCCCAACTGGTAATGTATTATAGTGGAGGGAAGAAGCTTTACTTTCATTTGTATTTTATGTTATGAAAGTTAATAAAAATAGAAAAAAATCTGCATGTTTAAGAAGACAAGCAAAGCTTTCAGACGGAAGGACAACAAAGGTACATCCAGATGCAATATAATGTCCAAACTGAGAATTGATTATTTTCTGGACTTTCTTGGGGTTTTCTTTGAAAACATTTTGCTTCTTATCCCCCGCAAAAATACCACCTTTGGTACAACCATAAACTGGATGATTTTTTCATATAGAGAGTCAAAATGTTTCCAGGCAAACAGTCAAGATGCAAAGAAAGTTTATTTTCACACTATGGGAAATGTATCTAATTCTGATTCTACATTCATAGAGCTACAATCCTAATTTCATGACTTCTGTGTTAACACTGAATTCAGTAAGATATTATTTATTTGTTTGCTTATATTTCTAAACCTCCCATCTACCCCAAAGAGATGGTTATTGATTGTGTTATTTATTACAGATCAAATGTCATCAGTAATATGTTTACTAGAGGAACCATGCACTGGTCCAACATGGTGGATCCACACTGATTCATAGGAGTGTACTTAAGCAATTAAAAAAGGTAAAATCACTCATTTTCAGTAGCTCATGCTTCGCACCACTAAAAGTAAAGAGTCTCATGCAATGCACAGTATATACCCATGATGGCTAACCTATGGCATGTGTGCCACAGGTGGCATGCAGAGCCCTCTCTGCAGGGATACCAGCCATCACCACCGCCCAGCTCCAACGTGCATGCACCTTCCGCCGGCCAGCAGGTCTTTGGGTCTCTGCTGTGCATGCGCGGGGAAGGACGTATGCATGGGACACACGTGCACATGCATGGGGGGGCAGGATGCATGCACGGTAGGGTGCTTGCATTGTATTTTGGGGGCTCACGCAGTGCCCCTGCACCCCATTTTGGCTTCCAGATTTGTGCAGAAGGCCTTTGGGGCATGGGGGCACACATGGCCCCTCGCACCCTGTTTTGGGCCTGGAAGTCCTCCTGCACCAACCTGGAAAGCAAAAATGGTGGAGGCAGGGCAGGGCAAATGGGAGGGGGAGGGTGCATGAGGGGGTCATGCACGCATTGCATTATGGGTGCAGGCACACACTTTCGGCACGTGATGACAAAAAGATTAGCCATCACTGGTATATACAAAGCAACTCACTTTCAATTAATACTCTAAATATTCTACCTATCTACAAAGCAACTTTTTATATTGTTCATTAATTGTAGTTTCCCCCAGGTTTCAAATTTTCATTGGCTCACTATGTTATAGTGTTGTGCAAAACATTCCACAGAAGTGTAGTACAAATAAAACCCTCTCACTCGCTCATTAAAAGCATTTGCAAAGCTCACATACTTATTTCAAAATACTTCCACTGGGACAATATAATGGGAGATGGAACAGGAAAACAAATCAAGTTTATATTTTTGTGCTTCTGTTCAGTTTTAGCCGTAAGTCAAAATTGTAAATTACAGTGAAAAGATCTTACAATAAAAACACTGTGGAACTTTTAAAAATGAGAAGGAAAATATTTGTTATTAATATATAGTGCTGAAACATTAGGAGGATTTGAAATTTAAGTAGCACTTTGAGTTTAACATTTTAATAACTTCCTTTCCCTCCCACACAGCATTACTCAGTTTTATGTATACCATAAACATTATCCTTCTTAAAGAATATTCTGGATTAAATGTAGTTTAATGATACTTTGTCAAATATTTTGTCAGGCTTTTTAAACTTTTAAAAATTAGTATTGATTTACTTTACTTACTGTTTTTATTTTATTAATATTAAGCAATTCTAGAGCTTCTAGTTGCTTAAATTGCAATTGTTCCTCCAAGCACTTTTATGCTGAAGGGCAAGAATAGAAAATAACAAGTTAATTATGATGATGACAATGTTGATAAGAATAATTATTATGGCATTTATACTTTATCTTCCTAAACAATATATTCAAATCCTTTCAGTATAAAAACAGCAGTACTTTTTTTAGGACAGCAAAAATTAAAAAGTTTGATAGCCATAGTCAACGGCCTTGAGCTCCTGGCAAACATTACACATAAAACTGAAGGCAGGCATAATATCAGTCTGGATGGTCAAAGGCTTATAGGTAAAAGTAGATTAGAAGCTTCAGCAGACTAACAAAGGTGAATCTGGTATTAGGACCACAACTCTGCTATCTGCACAAGCAGGTAACTAATACTGTAGATAAGTGAAATCTCTGCCTAGTGTAGTGATGGCTAAACTTTTCCAGACCGAGTGCCCAAAGCGTGCACAACCCAAACCCCCAAAATGCAATGTGTATGCATCCTGTGCAGGCGCATCCCCCGTACCTGCCCAACATGCGGCTTGTGCATGCATATGCACCCCCTGAATGCGCCCCTCATTCATGTGCACATGGCCTGCCTGCACACGAATTTCCTCCCGTGCATGCACTCATGCCTCTGCATAACCCTCACCCCCCGTGCATATGCACCACACCTGCACATGTGCAGCAGAGACCCAATGACCAGCTGGCTGGTGGGAGGTACGCACACATGCATGGTGGAGCTGAACTAGGGTGACAGGTTGTGTGCCCACAGAGAGGGCACTGCGTGCGACCTGTGACATGCATGCCATAAGTTCGCCATCACGGGCCTAGTGGAACCACACAGAGAACAGCTATAAATTATATTGTTGCTTGTAAGCTGAGTTATGATCAGGAATCAGATCAGCAGATTTTTGGCACAGGAACGTTTAAGATCACTTCCTCAGTCTTTGAATCCCAAACTGAACAAATTATGTGCCAGAGAAGTTAACTAAAGGAATCTTGGAGAGGAGAGCTGACGTCGCGATGGCACGACATGCGATCTTGGTGCTCCGAGATCGCAGTCGAATTTCTGCCCCCGAATGGTCCATTTGGACCTGAACCATCCAGCAGAGACGGTGATTGAGAAGGGCACCTCCTGCTGATCTCAGGGACACCGCAAAGTCCCTGAAAGATCCAGGAATAGCCCTTTTTTTCCGGCGACAGAAATGCAGCTAATGAAGTTGCTGAAGTTGGGACAGCTCCGGAATGGGAAGAAAGCGGAAAGAGAAAGTGTGTTGAATTGGTGAGGAAATTTTATTATTAGAGGAAGAGACTACCCAAGAAAAAAAATTAAGTTAAGATTGAAGACAGAAGACTGTAGGCAGCGAGATTGATCTGCATTGAACTTAGTGTGTTATCCAGTTTCTAATTTGCTTTTCACGGATGGAACTTTGGATTAAAATTCTCCTTTTTTTATAATGCTTGATTTGATTGATTGGATTGTTTTGATCTCCATTTAAAGGTTTCTTTCTTTCTTAAGCTTGGAATATAAAGAAGAAAATAAGAAGGATTATAAAGAGGGTTGTAACAACAGGAGGAAAAGCAGTTACACTGCCACTTAGATGCTGGAGGCTGGATACATTGTTTTTTCTTTCTCTTTCATCATTTGAGATTCAAGGTTCTTTCAGTTTGTTTATTACAGTGATAGTAGGAAGAGCACAGGTTGCTTATACAGGTGTCTTTTGGAAGTTCTATCACTAGCTATTGGAGGGAAGACAACATTTTGACTTGAAAGATAATAAATGAGCCTGATTGAAGTTTATTAAAATAGCCTTGAACCCTATAGTGGCAGTGTTTGCAAAATTGAAAGAATGGCTCAGCCAAAAGAAACTGTAACACTGCAAATGATTATGTTTGAAATTCAAAATCTATTAGTTGTGACAGAGAGAATTGAAAATAGAAATTCTCATTGGAGAATATGGAATACAAAACAGAAAAATCTGGTGGAGAAACTGAGGATGTTTACCAAATGAAGAAAGTGGAGGACAGAGTTCAAAAGACGGAACAAAAAAATGAGCAAAGAGATAAGAAAACTGTGGATACTGACAACAAAGTGAGCATGGTTGGTAATGGCAAGAGAATATGGAAATGGGAGATAGATGGATTGGAACTCTACCCGAGACTTCAAAGCACAGAAGAAAAAAAGAGAGAAAAATTGACGGAGATAAGGAGAGAAATTTTGACAGAAGCACTAGCAATAACCAAAGATAAGCTGATGGAAAGAACAGATTTTGGGTTTCAAGCTTTTATGAGATATGAAAGGAATAACATGTTGCCAAGAGAAGTTTATACAAGATTTATTAAGAAAGTAACTGGAACATTAATGCTACAAATGGCAAGAGATATAAGACCGTACTATTACTGGAAAAATACAGGTTGATGCAATGAAAATGTATAATAAAAAATTAAGGTAAATTTAGTTTACTAGTAGTATGTATAAAATGAAGCGACAATAGCTAAAGTTAAATAGTGATTAATAATGATAACAATACATACACACACACACACACACACACACACACACACACACACACACACACACACATATATATATATATATATATATATATATATATATATATATATATATATATATATATATATATTAGTTTGATAATATGAAATGTTATATAAATAACACACGGAGATTATGAGAGGAGGTTTAAAAGTTTTATCTAGAATATGTTATAAAGATGTATTGTGATTGGATGATCTTAGGATGTTTTAATGGAATGTTATTATATAATCCTATTCTAGATTTTGAATATTATATATAAAAGGATGTAAAAACCATTATAGTCAAATTAAGGTTGAGATATAATAATTGTGATATACATGGATATAGGTGAATTTAAAATATGCGATTTGATATGAAAAGCAGGTGGTGACTATGGAAGAGATGCATGGAAATACTGTAACCAACTGACACTTTCTACAATTTGTAATGGAAGATGTTTTTTTATTTTTATTTTTATGTTTGTTTGTCTTTGTTCAAAAACAAATAAAAATTGTTTAAAAAAAAGCTAAAGGAATCTTATAGTTATGATTGACTTATCAATGTGTTCCAGATCAACCATAAAAACATTTGGGTCTAGTAACTTCTAAATGGAAATAATACTTATAACGTGATTATCTATAGTAACTGTAATCTAGTCTCAAAGTAAGTCACATACATCCATAAAAGTTCAAGTTGTAGGCTAATAGTAAATAAGACATTAACTTTCTGATCCACCAGGCACAGATCTGTACTGAGGACATGGGGCATCATCTGGATTGGAGAAGTGCTGTTGGATGATAGTCAAGAGATGGAAAGTAGTTGAGAATGATGGGATGAAACTATCTGCAGACCACACAGCAGACATATGGACAGTTACAAGTACTTTGGTATCCAATAGTCACATGGAAACCATGATGAGGAAGTAAGGAAGACAGCAGCATGCAAGTATCAACAAAGGATAAGATAGGTCCTGAAAAACCATCTCAATGGGAAAAACAAGACACAAGCCATCAATACTGTCTGTCTGTCTGTCTGTCTGTCTGTCTAGATCTAGAACTGCAGTTCAGTAACTTCTTTTCCACCCTTGCATTAAACAATATTTTACTAAGATTACTGTTCCTTTCTTTTAAAGAACTTTCCCCTCATGGGCCCCCTCAATATGTCTCAGCCCCACCACTGCCATAATTTGTATGCTTGGTCACATAGTGCAACAAAAAAATACTTTACACATAAACATAAAAAATATTGAGCTAACTAGAACTTCAGCTGATGGTCCAGCTATTCTATATTGCCATTTCAAAATGTTATGCCACATATCTATTACATTATCCATTCATTGATTAACCCTTTTATGTTCCTTTTCAATTTTTTATTCAAGCAGGCCAACTCATGCATAAACAGCTAATAGCATATTCCAAATTCATATTCCTCATGAGTGGCACAGCCAACCTTGTAATCCTTCTATACATACAGAACTTCTATATTAAGTCTTCCATTTGTAATGCTGATTCATATCTTAGCTTATAAATATGATTGAAACTGGAATACTTCTATATTTTCTAAAAAAAACCACCAGCTGTTCTTTAAACAGATGCAACACAAATGTAACAAAGGCAACATTTTAAAAAATGGCTTTCTGCCTGGAAATTTTATCTTAGCTGATAAAGGAGGAGAGTCTGTGGCTTAGTGGCTAATACAACTGCCTGATATGTAATACAGCCCAGATTCGATTCCCAGTAAGGGTATGGCTAGCTGATGAGAGCTAAATAGCTTGAAATACATCTATACTAGTCTCCCTTTATTTATTTATCAGCACAAATATATGCATGTATGTATGTATGTGTGTATGTGTATGTGTGTGTGTATATATATGTGTGTGTGTGTGTGTTGTATTTGTACTGATAAATATATATATATATATATATATATATATATATATATATATATATATATATATATATATATATATATATATATATATATATATATATATATATATATATATATATATATATATATATATATATATATATATATATATATATATATATATATATATATATATATATATATATATATGCTGGTTTTGTTGTATTCGGGTCTTTTCCCGTGTATGGTTGAGATTGTCTTTGCAACGTTTCGGCAGGATCACACCTGCCATCTTCAAGCTGTGGGCTTAAAAAGCCCACAGCTTGAAGATGGCAGGTGTGATCCTGCCGAAACGTTGCAAAGACAATCTCAACCATACACGGGAAAGGCTTGGTGCTTCCTTGGTGCTCCTTGAAGCACCAAGCCTGAAGCACCAGCCTGAAGATGATGAATGAGACTTCATCGAAACGTCGTGAAGATACTTCCAATTCTACGCGGGAGAAAACCCGAACAACCAATGACATACAAACACCCGCGAAAACCTCAAAAAACATATAATATATATGTGTATGTATATTTATATATGTATGTATATATATATATGTTTTCGTAGATTTTCACGGGTGTAGGTATGCTGGTTTTGTTGTATTCGGGTCTTTTCCCGTGTAAGGTCTCAACCTTACACGGGAAAAGACCCGAATACAACAAAACCAGCATATATATATATACACACATACGTGTGTGTGTGTGTGTGTGTGTGTATGTATGTATATATATATATATGTATGTATGTATGTATGTATGTATGTGTATATATATATATATATTGTATATATATATATATTATAATGTTAATATGACACTAGTTCAAGTATGAAATTATACGTGTGCAAAATATCTGAAGATTAGTTACCATTATTATTTAGAAATTATTAATGTCTTTTTCTATAGTCTATATGGGGGTGGTGCCTTTGGTTGATTCCTCATAACCATCTGGACTAGTCCCTGTAATTCTCATGGCAAAGTTTCAAAAATGGTTTGCTATTGCTTGCTTCCTAGGGCTAAAGGAGAATGACTGGCCCAAAGTCACTCAATTGGCTTTATGCCTAGGATGGAACATGGTTTCCTGGTTTGTCACTTGGTGCCTTAATCATACATCAAACTGGCTCCTTTATTTTCCAATCCAGAGGTGTCAAATTCACGTCGTCACAGCATCGGGACTTTTTCTCCCTTCGCTAAACCAGGCAGTGCCGGGGCCAGCACATGACGCATCCAGGCCATGGGCTGCGAGTTTGACACCTCTGCTGTAATCCATTAGCCTTTTATTTTCTTAATATTAATAAAGTCAACTATAATAACAATAACAACAATAATACACATGTAAATACAATTTACAAGAAACAATTTGTTATGATGCATTATTACATATGACTACACCATTTTAAATATTTAAATAAATTTATGAAACATAACATGGTGTGTAAAATGAGGTCGATATAATTTTTCAATGTTGTTTATATGCTTGTCCACTGAGTACTCAAAGATCCTACTTCTTTCAATACTTTATAACACAGTTACAAGTGCATTGAAATTCATCTTGTTAGAATGGTAGTAATATATCCCACCAGGACTACTGTTCCTAGTAGCAATTTAAAATAATTATTGTGAGACTTGATGCTAGACATCAGGTTTGCAATAGAATTACAATGAGGGAAGTATATTAGAGACAAAACATTGCTGGAAGAAAACTTCATAATGGCACAATTTGGAACTAAGCTTCAATTTGCAGTAATAGATTCTCTTTATGATGGCACAAAGGAATATATGCACTTAGCAAATTTAAATCTATTATTAGTCATGCTTTGTGGATTGCAGTGAAGTAAGGAGAAAAGAAATTAGCTTTTTAAATATATTTCTTACATAAACCAGGATCTACTCTGAAGAACACTATACAAAAATCTCCTTGTTACTGTTCAAAATATACTTGGCAGCTTTAAGAAGCAGCTGCATGCGTCCATACATTATTTTTAAATTTTTCTGTTTCTCAGCTACATTTCTGAACTTTCAACAACATACAAAATATTCCACTGGAGATATAATTATGTAATTCCTAATTTCCTAGAGTACCTTATTATAGGAAAATTGGAACAGAGAAATATTTACAATTCACACTAGTAGAATGAGCTCCTCTAAACAAGTATCTATATTATTGTAGTGGCTCGATGTCTCTATTTAAAATTAAAGGGAATAAATCTCTTCACTGTCTTCTAGAGCAAAACTCTGGTAAAAAGAAAAGTATCTTTTAGAACAATATTTTGACTGAACCCATATTGATTGATCCTAATTTTCAAGAATATTTCCTTCCCTTCTACCATTGCAAATCATCTTACTTTGTTTTCTTTTTTTAAAAAAAACTTTTTGTAAAAAAATAATAAAAAGCAACTTGCAATAACAAAAGCATGTTATAAAACCAAATTCAAGGAAAATTTGACTTATTTCATACTATTTTTATGATGCATAGTTACAAAACAATTGGAAAAGTAGAACAATAATATTAGTACCTTGGTAATATGTTTAATAAAGATAGAAACTAGAGAAATTGTAAGATATTGGTAGAAAATGGCAGATAGAATGTGGTCTTATGCAAAAAATGTTTTTATAGAAAGAAGTGAATGTATCTAAGAGCATGTTTCTGCCTTTTTTGTTTATATGAATGTGCAACATGTCATAAATTATGTCATAGACAAACATGTTGAATGCAGTGGGAATATGTTACTTAAGAACCTCTGTAGTAAGAAAGAAGAAATAACAAAAGATCAGCAATTAATGTATGTTGAAAGTCACTGAATGCAAAAGTGACTGACTGTAGAGTGATTTGGTTGTCTTGAGTGAGAATCAAATCACAACACAAATATGAAGGAAGAGTGAATTGGCTCAAAGAGTAGGGAAGACAGGGGAAATTATGATTGAATAAAATTAATAAGATCCTCAGAAAAAGAGCTGTGAGCAGTTCAATGAACAAATGACAATGTATGAATCAACATATGGACCTAATGCAGAGATGTCAAGCTTGCAGCGTCATGTTGCCATCATGTGATGTTTTGTGACATTTTTCCCTTTTGCAGAGTTGGGGTGAGTGTGGCTTGTGCAATACACCAGTTTGACACCCCTGCTCTAATGGAATAATATGTTGAAAAGATAGAAAGATATAGAGAAGTACAACAAGCAATGTTGATGGAAACTAAGCGACAGCAAGCAGCCTAGATATTCTGTGACTGGCAGCCATCATACTAGTCGTTTTATGAAGAGACATGTTCTAGTATAAGAACATTTTATAGAGCCGTGATGGCGAACCTGTGGCACGCGGAGCCATTTGTCAGGGCATGCGAGGCGCTGCCCTGTCAGCTGGCCAGCGCGCATGTGTGCGCTGGCCAGCTGAGTTCACCTTTTCAAAAGCTATTTTTCGCCTTCCCCAGGCTCCAGAGGCTTTATAGGAGCCCGGGGAGGGCGAAAAAAGCCTCCCCCATCCCCCCGGAGGCTTCAGGGACCGTCCCTGAAGCCTTCGGAATGCTTAAAACCACCCTCCGAGCAAACCGGAAGTCACTTCCGGTTTGCTCGGAGGGTGGTTTTAAGCGCTCCGAAGGCTTCAGGGAAGCCTCCGGACAGTCCCTGAAGCCTCCGGAGGGCCTCCGGGGGGTCGGGGGAGGCTCCTTTTGCCCTCCCCAGGCTCATATAAAGCCCCTGGAGCCTGGGGAGGGCAAAAAAATGTAAAAATGGGGGGGTCGCGGGTTGTGCGCGCATGCGCACTGGGGGGGGTCGCGCGTTGCATTATGGGTGTGGCACGCCCGCACTCGACCCCCCTGCGCTCCCCCCACTTGTGGCACGCGAACCAAAAAAGGTTTGCCATCACTGTTATAGAGGATTTTCAAAATTCCTCCAAAGTCCAAATGTTACCTACTTCTGAATATCCACCTGAATAAGGTGGAGGAATAGCTTTTCTGAATAGGCTTGAACAGATCAATACTAACATACAGTTATGTTGCCGTTAGTCCTATTTTTAAAATTAGTGTTAATCATACAATAAAGTAATGCCAAGATAATGAAAAACCATTTTATTTTTTACAGTTGTCATGTGAGAGAAAAACCTAATCCTATATTATAAACCCACAGATTTTTAGTGAGCTTTTTCAGTTATCGTGGTTTATCATACTTAAAAACATTTAATTAGGGGAAAAATGAAACAGTCAATTATTTTCTGGGAAATTTCTTGATGCTACCTCATTAATTTTTGATGACTCTATAAACACATTGAGAAAAGAAAATGAGTTGAAGGCTGAAGACAGAACTTTCATAAAACAGAGTAAAGACAATCAGAAAAGACAATCACTTAAAGTGGCCATCCATAAAATAATCATATCAAGTCATAGCTGTAGACTATATTATATCTACTTGTGTATCAATTTATAAATGTGTTATGAACAGATATTGAAGTGGGGCAGTTAATGTATTCTTATGAACAGTATAATGTTAATGTATTCTTATGAACAGTATAAAATGTTTTCAGTTTACTATACGTCTCTTAGAGTTTAGGATTATATAATGCTACATAGTTATATTGCATGATAATATAGATTTAGTTACAGATTTGATAAGAAAACAGTCAGAACATACTCCAGCAACATCATACAGCAAATATGAAACTAAAAATTTCCTTTTATATTGTTTTATAATAAAAATTATATTTAATAAATGTCTCATCCTTATCATTTAGGAAAGTCCAAAAATACACTAGTTGAGCATCAGCTTCTGTGTTAACTTCTAATAACATTCACACACGTGTAAATAGTATCTTTAAGTTACAGAACTTCCAAAAAAACTTGTAACTCAGATTGCTTAAAGTTTCTTTCCCAAAATTCAGTAGACAACTATGTGATTTCTTACTCAATATTTATATAATTTAAACAGGTAGTCCTCGTCTTACAACAGTTCATTTAGTGACTGTTCAAAATTACAATGGCACTGAAAAAAATGACTTAGGACTATTTTTCACACTTATGACTGCAGCATCCCCATGGTCATGTGATTTACATTTGGATGCCAGACAATTGGTTCATATTTATGATGGATGCACTGTCCTGAGATCATGTGATAATCATTTGGGACTTTCTGACAAGCAAAATCAATGGGAAAGCCAATTTCACTTAACAACGATGTTACTAATTTAACAACAGCAGTGATTCACTTAACAAATATAGCAAGAAAAGTTATAAAATGGGGCAAAACTCACTTAACAATTTTTTCACTTAGAAAAATAAATTCTGGATTCAGATGGCAAATAAGAATATCAACCGCTAGCAAAATAAATTCTGGATTCAATTGTGGTTGTAAGTCGAGGACTACATATTCACTTTTAACATGAAGTATTCTGTTTTACTTCCTGGATGTGTATGCTAAATTTGTTATTTATCAGTTTTGGTTCTGAGATTGATCATTTGCTCCTGATGGACATCACATAACAATGAGCCCTCAGCCATTAGTGTGTCTGGAAGTTTGTTTTGGAATGTATAAGCTGTAAAAAAAAAATGTGCCCACCTGATTTTGCGAAGGGCTGAAAGAATGAGCGTTTTGCAGAATTTATCTTGAAAATATACAAATGAGAAAAAGAACCTTCAATAATATAAAAGGAGTAGAATGGTGAAAGCATGAGCAACCATTTCTGATGCTGAGATAGCATCACCTACAAGCAGAAAAAGCTTTCAAGACTTTTCTGATAGACCAAAAAAAAATTGATATGGATCATCTAATAATTATCATCCAATTAACAGTAACAGTACAGAATTTAATGGGGTGCGAACAGATGGCAAATAAGAATATCAACTACTACTAAGTAATAGTGGGATATGAATATTGAATGGTACCCATGAAAGGAAGATTAGAAACCGTCTTGGATTATATATAAAGATTAACAAATAAATAAATAAATAAATAAATAAATAAATAAGTTAGATATAGTTAAGTTTTGAATATTAGGGAGAAAATGTAATGATATATGATATAGTTAAATAAAGGAGGGATAATGATAACAAGGTATATATAGGCATGGGTACAATATAAGAAAATTGAATGTAAATTGCAAATAATGATTTGGAAAGAAGGATTAGAAAATTTTGTTATTGAATATTATGGATGTTTAGCTAGAATAAGATATAAAGATTCAGTGTTATTGGAGGACTTTAAAAATATTAAATGAAATGCTAGTATGTGATTATGTATTAAATTTTGGTATATTTTATGATGAAGGATGTTTAAACAATTATAGTCAAATGTAAATGGAGGTATGATGATGGTAACATGTATAAATATCTGAGTTAAAACACTTGAGTTAATATGAATTATGCTTGATGACTGTGGAAGAGATGCACGAAAGCCTTTTGTAACCAACTGATACACTTTCTACAGTATACAAAAAAGGAAGATTTTATGTGTTGTGTTTGTTTTGAAAATAAAAAAAAAGGCTTGGCTTAAAAAAAAGTATATCAACTACTAGCAAATAGTAAAAGTAAATCAAGTGACAATACACTAAGGAATCAGCATTAATAAAGAGAAAAGGACTGCTAACAGTCTAATCTGATATAAATCACTATATGAAACACAATATTTATCCTTTGGAGAAACTAGAGTGACTAATTATTTATTAATTTATGTCTGAAGCAAGAGTCCCCAACCTATATACCATGGCCCATTAGTGGGCCGTGAGTTGTTTGGGCTGCAGAAATGGTAGCCGCATATGTGTGCACACACATCCCCACTTGCATGAGCAGTGGGCAAGCATGTGCACATGTGCTCCATTTGCGTGAGCCGCAGGTGTGGGTGCCCACAGCTCGTGCAAATGGAGCAGCACATGCACTTGCCAGCTGCTTGCGCAGAACCAACCCGCCAGTCCACAAACCTGGAAATGTTGGGTAATTCTGGTCTAAAGACTAACTGATCAATCTGAGCCTGGAGTAAAAATGGTAGTCTTTTCAGGATTGATGGAGGGGTGGCGACCTAAAGGGCTAATGGGCTAACATATTTGGAAAACGAAGGACTGGTGCTATGAAATTTTAGGCCAGTCCATGGTTAAATTTCCTTTTCTTAGATAATATGGATTTCACATACATGTTTTTCAAATATATTCCAAAGAAACCTGCCTTTTAGTTTTTAATACTGTATAGGTAGTCCTTGATTTACAGCTTATCACTTAGAGTCTATTCCAATTTAAGATGGACCTCCCCTTATTTACTTTTGTTCAATAAAATTTTGTTGTTAAATTGCCTTCTGCAACATGGATTTTATTTTTCTATTAAATATTTGCTGTATTCCACGTATGTTTTTATACGATCCTGTTATTATACTCAAGCTAATATGGCAATTAGTAAAGTTATACCAAGGCTTTTCTCTAGCACTACAATAAAATAATTCTGGCTTTTAAATATTACTTTATGCACTCTTTTTTCTTTATAAATAAACACTAAAGTGAATGATTGACAAATGAACAGAACAATTACAGCTACCATAATTTTTCAGAGTATAAAACACACTGGAGTATAAGACGCACCAAGGTTTTGAAGAGACAAATTAAAAAAAAGTAGGTAGGTAAATAAAGGGAAAGAGAGAGAGGGAGAGAGGGAGAGAGAGAGAGAGAGAGAGAGAGAGAGAGAGAGAGAGAGAGAGAAATATATAGTAGGTAGGTAGGGAGAGAGAGAGTGTGTGTAGGTAGGTAGGTAGAGGGATAGAGAGAGAAGAAGAAATACAGTAGGTAGGTAAGGAGAGAGAGGGGTAGGTAGGTAGGGAGAGGGAGAGGGAGAGAGAGGGAGAGAGAGTAGGTAGGTAGGTAGGATAGGTAAATATTTCCATGTGTATTTATCCATGTGCTGGAGAAGAAAATCACTGACAATCTAAGACTTGTTTCTGCTGGCACAGCACTTGATCAATGTAATTCTCACCAATCACTAAAAAGCTTTCCGGAAGGGGGAAAAAAAGTTTTTGCACCTCCCCAAAATGGCCCATTTTTCACAAAAACAGGCCCTTTTTTTCCAAATAAAAGGCACAAATAGTCTGTAGGGGCTGTCAGAGTGCCCCTGGGGGAGTGGGGAGGCTAAAAATGAGCAAAAAGGCAGCCTGTTTTTGTGAAAACGGGCCTTTTTTGTAAAAAAAATTGCATGCATGGCCTTATGGAAGCTTATAGAGTGCTGCTGGGGGCTGGGGGGGGCAAAACGGCCCATTTTTTGCTCATTTCTGCCCTCCCCAGCCCCCAGGAGGTCTCTGAAAGCCTCCATAAGGGTATGCATGGCCATTTTGGTGAAGGGGTGGGGCTTCGGGAAGGCAAAAAATGCTGTATTCAATGTATAAGACACACCCAGATTTTCAGCCTCTCTTTAGAGGAAAAAAGGTGTGTCTTATACTCCAAAAAATACAGTAATTCTCTTTAAATTATTGCCTTAATGCTTACATTTTGTTATATGTAAGTATAAATAAATAAAATATATGTATAATATTTATTATATTTATTTCAAAAACAGCTATATTTAGCAGTTCAGCATGGAGATCATCCTGATTTTGTTACCATTATACTTTACTGCACAGGTTGATGCTCTATGTAGCCTTTTTAGTTAGATTACATTGCTTACTATAAACATATATATCTTTAAAACAACAAGATGAATCCAAAAAGGCCTTCAGATACCACTAAATAGAAAGAAGGCCAACTTGTTCTACTATACTTGTCAGAATGGCATAACACCTTGTACAGTACATGCATGCAATGCTGAAGCCAAAATAATATGAATAACAAAGAACTAGTATAAAATTGCCAAAAATACTTTCTACTATTATGGACATTATGCCATCCTTACATATTCTGCCACATACCAATGACCTACAACAAACATTCTTAAGTACCCTTTTCACAGAAAATTCATATTACAGTTTTTTTTCTAGTATCTCTTACACCCTCCAAATGGTTTCAAAAGATGAATCAGTCTCACCTTTCACAGAGACTAGCATGATAACACTTCAACTTGGCATTTACCATGCTTTCTGTCTTTCAGCTTAAAACCAAGTACAGTTTCTCCTACATAGCATCCTGATTAAACAAATTAACTATGGCACTGACTACAAATGTACACACCAGAGTGCTGGAAATGAACAGATACAATGGCCAAGTCTGTATTTAGTTTTAATTAAATTCCATTCCGTAGCTCAATTAATCCACATCTCCAAATGTCAGCAGGACTTAAGCAAATGGAATGACATCTGCTGCACTGTATATCAACTATAAAACCTTTACTACATGATACAGCTCTGGAAGTATACCAGGAAAATGAAATATTTTCACTAACATATAGATATGTAATATGAAAACTCAAAGGAATTTTAAAGTAACAACAAAAGACTTTTTTAAAAAGTAAGAATTACTTCTATTATTAATATACTTATAACAAGGCAATATAAAAAAGAATAATTCAGAACCAGATAAAAATAAGTATTAACATTATTAATTATTCATGTTCAGCTTCTGCAACATGACATTGTTACTGTCAAGCATCATGCCATTCTTTGGAAATATCTGGGAGTAAAAAGAAACTCTCTTACTGGTGGTGATATAATAAACTTAAAACCTTTCTAATAAATAACTTTTTAAATAAACATAAAGGTAATGTTTTATCATCTTCAAATCCAAAGTAGTGCCATCTAAAATGCAAAAATCCTATCTAGGAATTATATTGATGCTATGCTAATATACATAAATTATTGTAAATCATATTTATAGCAACAATTGTCAAATTTCAAATTAATATCTCTGTGTTTCATTGAGACTCTTGAGTTGATGCAGATTTGAAGACAATGTACATTGTACATTGTAATAATGTACAAAAGGAATTGGTAATGCTAAAGCAGCTTTTCTCAACATATTCTATACACCTTTAGTCTTCAATTTTTAGAGTTATATAGCAGTGTTCTTTGGTAGGGTGTAGGAACTGAAGTTTAACCAATCTGAAAGAAAACAAAATTTGTTCTGGCACCAGCTGACTACTCAATATGGAAAAAATGCCATATATAAAATATACCATCTATTAAAAATACCATATATAATCCTATATTTTTAAGGATTATATACAGATACTATTCATTCCATTATTTAGTAAGCCTGTGAACTATTTTTTTTGTAATGGCTTTACAAATGGCTTATTCTAATAGCTTCAACTACATTCTAAGCACCGAGTCAGAATGGCAAGCATAGTCAGATTTGCCGTTTGAGCTTTCATCCTGTTCAAGTTTGAAATTGGGATATGAAGGAAGATGAACTAAGCCATTTTTTTAAAAAAAATTTATCATAATATTTCTAATGCAAGAAAACTTGTGTATTAGAAAAATGCTTCGGTAGTAGTATGCAGAAGGCAAAGGATTGGGTTCTTGTTATCCAAGCATCCTGTTTTATTCCTCAGATTTATTTTTAGTGCTTGAGACAAACACATAAACTACTAATGTGACTGTGTCTTTCTTATTTGGCTTGACTCTCAAATCACACCTAAGCTTATACAGAATAGGACTTACAATACTGCAATACTAACAAAGTTGCTTGATCATATGGGGTGCATCTTTGCTATTGTTCTCTTTCCTGGCTTCATATACTTCAGAAAACACTATGAACATTGCTTTGAGCTCTTGGAAGGAAGGTCAAATATAGATCTAATAAACAAACAAATAAATGTGGTAACATGAATTGCAAGATCAGCAAAATTATCAGGATACAATATTATCTTTGCCACTACTTTACATCACATGGGAACAAGACATGCAGTTAAGTAGATTTTAGAACTATATGGAGCAAACTGAAGACATAAGGCTTCACTTGTGACTTGACCATAATCACATACAATATTTCCCAGGGTACTTTCTCAATCTGGTTCACAATTTTTAAGAATGAGTAGTATTTTCTTTACAGTATTCCATCTGACCTGCATTCTACTTCTCCTGAATTTTAGGATAATTATTAATGTTTTATTTCTTTTGTAGGACACTGTATAAATGCCTTTTCCTAGAGTAAATTAGAAGGCATTTTAATTGCAATAATTTAAAAACAAATTAATGATAGCACAATAGTGAATGACCTATTGCCTGGAAAGTTTCAACAGTAAATCATAAAAAGATCTCTTTGAAAATACAGTAATTACCAGAAGTCAGCATTGATTTGTCAACTGCAAATCTTGCCAGACTAACTTTATCTCATTTTTCAATATTGTAATTATCTTCATTGGGATAATGCTATCAACATAGCAAACCCTAACTTCAGCAACATATTTGAAATTGTGGACTAGCAAGCTACGTAAATGTGAGCTGAAAGATATAACATTTTAGTAGATACCCTGATAGCTTCAAAATGTTATTCAAAGAATACTTATAAATATTTCATCATTAAGTTGGGGAGATATCAAATGGGATACCACATGTAATAATCCTGAGCTTCCTATTTTTCAGTATTAATTTGGATGATGAGGTGGGGGAATAGACATCACATTTGCAAATAACACTAACCCACTTTGAATAGCTAGCATACTAGAAGACAGAAATAAAATCAAAATGACTTTCATGGTTGGAGAAATGAACTGGAAGAAACAGAATGGAATTTCACTAAAACACATAGAATTATGCATTTGGAAAATAAAATAAAATGCACAAGAATAAAATAGAGAATTTTTAGCTTGTTAATGGAACCTTAGAATAATAATTAACTACAAACTGAGTATGTGTCAGCAGTGTGATTTAAATTGCAAGTGTCATGTTGAAATCATAGAAGAAATAGTTCCATTTTATTTTTCTGTAGTCACACCACACTTGAGGTATTGTGTCCAGATCTGGCCACCACACTTGAGAAAAAAAATTAGAGAAATTAGAATAGATGGAATAGCTGGGAACTAGAAGCAGTTTGGGGTAGTGGTTAAAGCTGTCATCCTTAGACATGTAAACCAGCTTAATGATTTTGGACCAGTTACTTTCTTTCAGCCGAACCCGCCTTACAGTGTTTTTCTTGTGGTGAAAATAGAAGTTAGGTAAGTATGCTGCCTTGAGTTCACAAAAAAATAAAGGCAGGATAAATCAAATAAATAAAAATGGATCAGGCAACTACCTTTCTAAGTATTCCAAATCTTATGAAGAAAAATTCTATACATAAGTCTGAAGAAAAGATAATTGAGTAAAAATATCTTCAACCACTCCAACCATCAAAATATACTATATAAAAGAAATCAAGACCTGTTCTTTTTCATTTCAGAATGACATCAAATCCTTGATTAAATTACATGAAGTAGATTGCAAAAAATGAATGTTAGAAACAACACCCTAATAGACAGAGTAGATCTATAATGGAATCAATGTACCCATGTAAGTGGTAGACTTCTTTTCATTGGATATGCTCCAATGGAAACTAGGTAGCCATTTGGGACACTTTAATTTGTATTCCAGCACTAACTAGGTGGCTTGTTAAATGGTTCCTTCCAACTTTATGATACTTCTTAGTTTACAAAGGGTAAGTACTACATTATGTAAAATGTTTTCTAACTAATAGGAATAGTCTGTAATACAATCACTACTCTTTGTTGATTAAAAAGATTGTTTCAAAATAAGTTGAGGGCCAATATAAAAATAGATAAAGTAGTTGTTTCCAATTTGTTTTGCTTTGTTGTATATGATATCTAATTAGTTTTATTCTGACCAACTTTTGTATGTGTATTAAACTGGACTGTCTTGAAAAATAAGCTAAGCTATTTTCAGCTGTATGTGTGCAGGTCTGTGTCTCTGTATGTCTGCATGTGCTTGAAATAAATATGAGTAATTTTTCAAGCTGCTCCAATCCCAGAGAAAACTAAACCTAATAGTCTCCATCTGCCTATACCTAATTAATGGCAAGAAGAAAGCCATTTCTATGTACAGTTTCATTTAACAATATTGATAAAAGTTTAAAAGTTACTTCCATTGCTATTAAAGACAGGGTTAGCAAGATGTGTGTGTTTGTGTGTGTGTATCTGTAGAGGTCAAAAACGTTTAAAGTTTTATTTATGTATCACCGAAAATACTTTTTTTCTGTGACACCCTGAAAGCACTCTGTGGTACATAGGCATGATATAGCCACAAAACTTTTGTTTTATCTGCAAGCACTTCTAAAAGCTCTTGCATTTAAGAGGTACCTGCTACAAATCCTAAAATGATGTTTCTTTAAACATTGTGTTCTCTGAACACCACGGTTTGTTTAATCTAAATAACCTGAAAAACCCCTCTTGTTTATTAAAGTTTGTTTGAATTCCTTATTTTGTATAGAGAAGACGCAATTCTGAATTCACATAACATCTTCATCTTAAAATAAACCAGGGAGAGCAGTTGCAGCTGCTTATGAGGAGAAATAATCAGATGTATTTTAGATAAATCAATTTTTATTTTTACTGTATTGTACATATTATGTTAAGAGGTCTGAAGCCATAGAATGGTTTAACAGTGGTTTAAAATAGAGAAACTGATGATATAGCAAAGGAAATGCTTAGTAGACCTTCTGAAAAAAAATGTGGACATATGAACAGATTACGTAAGGAAGCTATTTAAAAATCTCTTATTCTGCTATTAGAAATGCCCAGAATATTTTCAGTTCTGTCATTTGTAAGACTTGTGTGGAATCAGATATTCTGAATTCATCCTCTATGCCTAATTCTAGTTATTTGCTAGCAAATTATATATTTACAATGATCGGTAGAGCCAAATAAAATTGACAGAATGTGAAATGGAATTATTGATATCTTTGAGGCTAGGCTTATATATGATGGCTCCAAAACATTTTCAATATAACTAAACAGCAGAATTCTTATATGTAGTATTTTAAATTAAGTTTTGTTTTGAGAAGAATCAATATTGGTATTGGATGCGTTTAGTAAATATTCATTTTTATGAACACAAATTCATCTTTCATAACCCATATTTTTTTCCTTAATGTTACTCAACCCACATTATTGTCTATTGTCTAACATTTTTCTTGTTAATTTCATAGGATTTGCCATCCCAGCAAAGAACAACTTAAATTACTTTACCCATTTCGAATCTCAACTGGAAATGGCCACTAAGGTTACCAGTTAGCATAACTGAAATGGATTTTAAATATATACTGTTATTTTTTTCTCTTGATATAAGAAAAGCTACGAAGTAAAATAGTCATAAACTGCATGTTGCTTTACTCAGAAAAATAAACTGGCATGGAGCAATTACATGTTATCGCTGTTAGAAGATGAAAGGGCTGTATCAACAGTATCTATGAATGTTAGTACTCCCAATGTTTCTATGTTTGATTTCCAAAAATTGTCCCACAATTTCCCCTGCTGTTACTACCACTGTAAAATTTCAGGTAATGAGGTAAGGGAGCACTTTTTGTTCTTCATATGCCAAAAATGAAGAAAATTAAATTTTATGCTAAAAGATTAGATTGGTGTTACAGACAGTAACTAAATTTGAGTAGCTGCTATATAAAACTGGAATCTGGAAAGAAAATCCTGCACTTAACTGAATAATAGTGAACTAGTTTGTTGCACTTCATCAACACTCTGTGTTATTCAGAAAAAATATTCAAGAGTTTGAAATATTTTCCATATTATCCAACAATATATTAATTATGTAAAAAGTATTAAGATGCATTGCTGTTTTCTGCATAGTTATATGCTATATTTTAAAATACCATATTATGACACATCTAGTTTTAAAAAGTAAATAATACGAGCATAATGAATAAAAGACAAACTTGTACATGTCCTAAATTCTGGCAGTTCCTAAGTTTTGTTCTTATTTAATGCTAGACAAAAACATCTAGATTCATATTCATTCCAAAGATTTCAGATAAACTAAACACATCAGGAACAAAATCAAACTCAGATTTATCCCTTTCTTCTTTAATGTCTTTCCAGGTCCTGCAGTGCTGCTTCATCGTGATGGTGGGATCTCCTGGATGAGATGAGTGAACAATCTTGAAAATATGTGCCAAGAGTATATCTCAGCAGGGTTGCCCAAGGCGTTGTGACATTGTCAGCAAGAAAATTTATGTAGTAACTAAGAATCGACAATGACTTTATGACACTTAATCAAATCAAATCTTACGAAATATATTAATTTTGTTGCACATTTTGCTTACTAAGTGTGGATTTTTTAAAAAAATATAGGCCAAAATGGAGGAATGTTGTTAAATATATACTATATTTTATTTAATTTGGTTACCCCCACCCCAATTATTTGAAAAAATATTCTTTCTTTGAATAGGATTTACATGCCAGCAAAGTAAGAACATCTTGGAAGGGGAAATAGTTTGGAAAATAGTTAGCTTTCTCAATTTAATCATTTGATTGAAAAGTAGTAGCCAGAGCCATCCACACTACTTGCAATATTTCCATGCCATAGAGTTTTATAATGCTATTACAGTAGCTCCATTTTAAATTCAACCCAGCTCACAGTAGCTCTTTATGCTGAATCTGCATTTTCCATTCTTATAGCACATTTTTTTTTAAGTTAAATTTATTTTAGGAAATTTATATTACCACCTATTTGCACATGGCCACTCAAGGCAGCTTACAGGAATATAAAAACCTAAATATAAAACAATAAAACTAAAAAAGAGAATAATCATATAATAAATTAATTAATAATTTAATATCATAAAATAACCCCTCTCCCCCCCCCGGGCGACAACACATCACATGAGTCATTTAAGGGGCTCCATCCCGCTCTGCATTTTCCAGGCCCGCTGGCAGAACCAGGCCTTCAGTGCTTTCCAGAAGAATATTAGAGAGGGGACCATTCTAATCTCTGGGGAAATGATGTTCCAGAGACAGAGAGATTCACCATGGAGACGACCATTCTTCTGGGTCCCTGAGGTGTATCTTCCTAGGGGATGGGACACACAACATTCCTTGCCTCCCCGCTCTGGTGGAAAGGTGATACATGTGCATATGGAGGTCTGCATAAAACCATGTGGGCCACTGCATTTTGCACCAACTGGAGCTTCTGGATGCTCTTCAAGGGCAGTTCCATGTAGAACATGTTGCAATAGTCAAGATGGGAAGTGACTAGGGCATGAATGACTGTGAGTAGGAATTGTCGGTCCAGGAAAGGGCGTAAATGGCACACAACCCGCAGTTGCGCAAAGGCCCTCCTGGTCATGACCGTCACCTGCTCTTTGAGCAGGAATTACGAGTCCAGGAGAGCCCCCAGATTATGCACAGGGTCTGTTTGGGGTAGTACCACCCAATCCAAGACCAAAGGTGGCAATTTTCCCTGGGCCAAAAAACCCCAATCCCATAGCCACTCGGTCTTGCCAAGGTTCAGTTTCAACCTGCTGCTCCCCATTCAGTCCCTAACAGCCTCCAGGCACTGCGAGAGGGAAGACATGGCATTGCTTAACTCACCACGGGCTGAGACATATAGCTGAGTATCATCAGCATATTGTATATCATCACATTGAGCTGATGTCTCTTAAGTTTCCATACAGATTTATTTCCCCATGCATTGATACTAAATTCAGCACACATATGTATGCTGGTTAACAAATCCAATTACTGTACTTGACAAAGTTTAAAAAAACACATGCAGGCAGTTCTTTAAGGAAGTTAGAAAGATGTCCAGCTGCATTACTCTTCTGAATGGCATAATAAACTGAATAAGAATCCATCTACAACCTTATTAGATGAAGACAAATCCAGCAGCCAATAGGTTTTAATGGGCTAATTTTCATCTAGTGTTATCTAATTGAAATCTTCACATCCTGATGCTTTTTTTTTTTTTTGCATTAACCTACACATATAATAATATGCTCTGAAACTATATAATTTGCTAGGTTTTTCAATCTTTAAGCACAACATAAAAATAAAAGCCAAGAAGCAAAAGAACCCAATGCATCCTTTAGAGAAAGAAACCATCAGCTCAGAAAGCACTCGACTCAACTTACATTAGTTCTGGGGTGTAGGTACGCCTGATTTATTCCTACTCAGGATAACTAGAGGTTTTGATGAAAACCAGCAACTAAATATACTTGTACCTTTACAGTTTCTTACAATAATGGATTATTTGAATGAAATTAATTCATTAAAAAGGGCATAAAACTTGCCAAATTTCACAAAAATTAATATAGAGAGTTTAAATTACAAACAATTTATAGATTATGCTGTGAAAATGCTTATAAGAGTTGTATTTTTCACATTTAAAGATATACATACAGAAAATTCACTATGAAGTGATAAGGTGAAATTTCATATACATTTGAGGAGGGACCTTTAAAATGACATGGTTTTTTACCACAGCAATGCTCGCTAAGTGTACTTCCACATTATTCCTAGTAATGCTTTGCTAGCACAATTAGGTGCTCAGGTATCCTCCTCAGGTATCCCCATCAGGTATTTGTCTGATGCCAGTCCTATTACACTAACAGAAAAAGATAAACGTTCCCATTAACAAACAAGCTATAATTCCCATGCCTGTCAAGACCACTACCTGCTCTCTGCATTGGTGATGGGGCCAGCAAACAGCCTTGATTTTCCTAGAGATAATAAAACAGGCAAAGAGATTATAGGAATACCAATTACATTTGTTTTCTATCATTATATCACTTCCACCGACCCATCTACAAGGGATTCCTGGCAGTCTACAAACGCAAATGAGGGAGGCCTCACTGCAAAAAACAAACACAAATGAGAATCAATTATTGTGCCCTACAGTATATTATTTTGGAGCTTAAAAATACCTGCTGTGACTCATTTGCAAATAACTTTACAGATAAAATTCCTCTTCCAAGTGCTGAGTAGAATGCCACAATTTATACGAGTACAGTTGAGGCTCCAAATTCCCATATTTTTTGTGTTTAGATTTTGAGGCCCAAACTATGGACATCAGATATTTCAAGTTAAGTTCTGATCTTCTATCTGCTTGATCCCTGCAAAGAAACAGAAGCTGACCATCTAATTAGTTGTTGCAAGAAGATCACTGGCTACATACAATGGCATGACAAAGTAGCAAGAACAGTGCACTGGAATATTTGCAAGGAATACCATTTACCTGCAAGCTAGAACTGACAGGATTACAAAATAGACAAAATAATAAAAAATGAAAAAACAAAAGTGTTTTCGGACTTTGGAGTTCACACAAACAAGTGCCTGCTGTATAACACCTCAAACTTAACAACTGTTGATAAGAAAGACAAAAAAATCTGGATAATGGACATAGCAAAACCAGGAGAAAACAAACGAGAAAGAACTGGAGAAAATCACAGAATACAACTGCAAATAGAAGTAGAACTGTGGGGAGGGGAGCAAAGATAGTACCAGTAGTAATAGGTGCTTGGATGCAATCCCAAAACATCTGGAGCACCCTTGAACAGCATATGCATTGACAAAGTCACCAAGAGTCAATTGCAAAAAGCAGCTTTACTTGGAACAGCTTACATCCTATAATGAAAATTTTAATACCATAAACAACACCTGCCTATACCAGGTTCTGGGAAGTACTTGATAAGGGAATAAAAATGCCAAACCCAAGTCAAAAAATCTATTGTTTGATGAACCATAATAAAAATCATTGTTACAAAATTAAAATAATGTGGCATTTCCAAATGCAAACTGATAAAGTTCGTAAGCCACCAGGTTTAACTGTGGTTGAAAAGAAGAAAGTCTGAATAATTGATATGGGGATATCAGGGGACAGTAAAATAGAAGCCAAAGAATTGGAGATGATCAGAAAGAATGGAGATCTGAAAATCAAATTTGAAAGATAATGACATAAACCGGCCATGGTGATCCCAGTGAACATGGGTGTCACAACAAAAAATCTTGGGCAGCACTGAGAAAATCTGTGCATTGACAACATTTTGATCTGTCAATCACATAAAGCCATACAGCACATATATTACAACCATACATTCCTAAATCCTAGGTTCTTGGGAAGAACCTAAGGCATATGAAGGTCAACATCAGCTAAACTGGCAGATGTAATTTCACATTGCTGTGTATATAATAATAATAACTGCAAGCTTTAAAACTTTAATCTTGTTATTTTCATCAAATAGTTTGTAAGTCAATATGACAATCTAAAACCTTCTAGACTTGACTGATCATCAAAGTAATGTAGTTCAGGCTTTGAAATTCAGTCAAAAGTATTTCTAAAGATGTATATACAAATTATTTTAACACATCAAAATAAATTTGTAATTGATATAATTTTAAAGAGTTACATGTATCACACTTGAAATTAATGTCTTTGGAAATTATATTTTGTACATTACTTCACTGAAAGTCTGTGGTTTAACAGGTTATAACTCATTTATACATTATTAGATGCTTCTCTTTCTTCCATAATACTTTCATCTAGTCTATGCTTCATGCTTGAGTCATGAAGATTAGAGTTGACTCTCAATTACACAAAGTCTTTCTCTAAAGATGACAGTCCAAATACAGTAGAGATAAAATACATCAAGGTCTGAAATAGGTCCGTTCAGCCTCAGTGCTGCTTCATCACAAAATGATATAATTCACTGATGCCTCTGCCTAGCCTAACATATGTTCTATTCACAGCCTGCGTCATTCTTCATTTGTAATTATTTCTTTTTTTTAACCTATCTTGTAATACTTTGCTTGACTGAAGACAAATACTGAAAAGCAAAAGAAGTATTATCATATGATGACCTGTTCCAGGGTATTAAACTCCTGTCAAGGTTTGATTTCAACATGGGGTATCAATGACAGTACATCAATTCAAGTATCATGTCCTGAATTAGACTATATTAATTATCACTTGTGTGCAGTATGCATGAAAGTGCAGTTTCATTGACTAAAAAGATTTGACTGAATAAAAATCCATTTCTCATTTGGTTGCTTATGGATAAAGACATTTGCTCTGTTTGCCTTGGACTGTTCTTTATTAAATATGATATGATTATTTGAATAAATCATCTCACTAAACAACATATTGGAAACTACAAGTAAATTGAAATAAATGAAATAGATGGTAAAATAAATTCTAAACAATATGTAATCCAAATAATATAAACAACATGGTTCTAATTAGGTTTTAAATAATATTTAAATATCTATATGTTTAAATGATATGTATATAATCCATATCAATGTATTAAATTTAAATTGTAAGCATATTTAATTAAATATAATTATAATTTCTATATTTAATAAATATTTAAATATTGGAATTATAATTTTGTAAAATACAATTAGACTATAAATGAGATAAAATGCAATGGCCTGGCTCTTGACTAATGTAAGATTGTACTTTCCAACACACCACCTGTCTTGATAAATCTTATTTGTGGGAAATAGATAGAACCCAGATGTTTCCTGGAAGCAGCTCAGTTAGGGACACTTTTTAGGGAGGAATAACATTGCAAATTTAAAAGACTAAATCCAGGCCCCATGAACATAAAATCTTTAAAAATGTGTTTTGTTTTCAGTTATTCTACTCATTACTGAGGTGTATAGATTGATGGAGTCTAATGCTAGGATGCGATTAATTAACAATGAATGCCAGTAGATTAAGAGGAAGGATTTGCAGTGTGCACATGAGGTGGCACTGAGAACTAAAAATCATATTAAGTAATAGAAAAAGGGGCATCCCAAATACATCACTGATCAATAGCATTCTTTTGCAGGTTCTGAATTACCATATTTTTCGGAGTATAAGACGCACTTCCCCCCTAATACATGGTAAAAATTTGGGTGTGTCTTATACAACGAATGTAGCCCGCCAACCAGCCAGTCCCCACCCTTTGGTCATTTTTGGCCTCCATGTGTCATATTTTATATGTTCCAGGCTGCAGGGATTGCAACAGACCATCGCCGCCTCTGTGCCTCACGTTTTTGGCCCCGTGCCTTGAGTTTTTGACCTCTGTGCCTCGCCTTTTCAACCTCCAAATGCTCCGTTTCAGACCTGTTCAAGGCTGCGAGGATCGCCAGAGCACATCGCCACCTCTGCACATCACATTTTTGGCCTCCGCGCATTGCATTTTCGACCTCCACACGTCCCCTTTTTGGCCTCTGTGCATCACATTTTGGGGCAGTTCCAGGCGGCAGGGATCCCTGAGGTACGGAGGCAGTAATGGAACAGTTGATTGGGGATATTTCTGGAGGCTGATCCACCCACCGATCAGCTGCTCATGCTGAATCAGGCTGCAATAATGTGCTGAAGCTGACCTGGCTGTTTGCTATTTGCCGCGAGGATGCTAGTCAGATGAATACCGATGGATGCTGGTAAGGCAGAGGCAGAATTTTTTTCTTACTAAGATGTGCCTTATACTCCGGAGCATCTTATACTGAGAAAAATACGGTATACATTTTGCTATCTTTATTTCTAATAAAGCAATTGGTATATTATTTTCTTCCTTCACTGAATGAGAAAACAGCCAAAAAATGCAAGAGGATTACAATTTGTTTCTGATGTCATCTGCAACTACATGAGAAGGCCTAGCCTACTCATTAAAAGCCCCAGCTGAAAGCCTCTTACATGTGATGTTACCATGTATAGCACAAAATATTTCTGCATCAAATAATTTCTGTTCAGTAACATAAGATAAATTGCAGATCATGTAATATTCACAAATAATTCAGTATCTTTCAATCAGTAGTAAATATTAATATTTTAATAATATAAGAACTTGCTATTTTCATCATCACTGAATGTAAATTATAGACATTTTTCTCAGCATTCTCTACTGATTAGGTGATTGCAACACTCAACTCCATATAACTGGCATTTGTCTGGTATTTCACCAATGTACATATAAAATACAATTCTCTGTATTTTGCAAAAATGTAAACTAAGTAACAAGGGTGACCTCCAGTGTGCAATAGGTTTATGTCACTGCATATACAACATACAACAGCAAGCTATCCCCTAAAACTATAGATAACAATCTTTATATTTATATAAATGAAAAACAATATGGGAATATTTGAAATAAAATGAATTTTACTGTCTTCAATGCTTAGAATGAGGTTCTTTGGGTTTTAACTTCTGATTTGCAGCAGTAGATAATCTTTTAAAGAATACAATAATTTCATTTCCAAAGCTATTGTGACTTTTAAAATGTTTGATGGATAGTAATTGATAGGGAAGACTTGTCAGTCATCTAACCTTCAAGACACAGGACTTTTGATTACTGATACTGCTCAACAAAAGACATATTTCATACTTGTCTTTTGTTTTTACATTGGCATACTTCCTAATTCTTATTCTTATGATGGAGCTCATAATGGGAAAGAACTTAAAGCAATCAGCTATTTATAAGTATTGCCCTGATTTTCTTCTGACTAGTTCAGTGTGATGTAACTCATGTCATTTTTCTTCAAAATAAGCCTGTAAGTTGGTTTTTTCATGATATAGTAATGTTGCACATGATCACCTAGTGAGATTCATGATGACATTTAAACTTGGGTTTTCCAAATCATTCCTCCCACAAACAATAACTACCACTTAATGCAAAGTATTATTAGATGGATAACACCACTGGGCTATCTACCTGTCACTCCAATTAGTCTTAGGAGTGCAAGTTTGACTTGGAAGCTCTAATTAAGATTCAAAACTGCAGCTTCATGTGTTTCTCAGTGAGGTTTGATTCCATATTCATCCATCCATTTATTTATTTATATTTATGTATATTCCACCTGTGTTCTAAGGATCCAGATTGTATGCAATAAGTAAAACTCATAAAGCATCATAAAACCAATAAAACAAAACATCATAAGCAGAATAAATATTTATTTCTTTATATTTGAAATCTAGGAGGTAAACATTGGTTTTATCATAGACTACATAGTAGAATGAGACTCTTGTTTTGGATTTATATGTGTTTTTGTACTTCAGTCAAATTCAGATTCATTTCTTAGAGAGTTATTGCTTATGGATGTTATGCACAGGCCACTTACACCATGACACTGACTGACTGTTGTGATTGGAATGACATCTTTTCTCTTCTATCCTGACTGTATCTCTGTCAAAAGGATTTATTTATCTTAGCTCTGTCTGGGGTGCCAGAGAATTCAAATTTAACTTTGGATATTCAGTAGCTTGTATCAGTTGTCTATTAAGAAGTAAGCACACTATCTTTGACAAGGTATATCATGTTTTTAGAATATTACTGCCCTTTAAAAAAAAAAATCTCCGCCACAAATTGATTGTTGCTTTCTATGGTATTTATTTCAGATAGGCAATATGAGTGGGAATACCAACAGAATTTACGATCATGCAGTATAAGTAACTATCACTATAATTATCTTTTCGACTAGTCTTAACATCCCTATTAATCGCTTAGGCAAGTTCCAAGTTAGCGGTAAAAGCTGGGTCATAGATTTGTTCTGCCTATCAATAATTAAAGCAGAATATAAAAAGTCCAAATATCTTTATTTAGAAGTGCAATGATTCTCAAAGTAATTCTGTCTAAGGTAAGTAATTCATTATTTTTCAAAACATACTATATATACATACACACACGCACACAGATACACACTGATTCCAAGTGTCAATTCGGAAAATTTTATGGGATGTTACATATGCCCAGAATTGCAAGCTAGTGTGCATTTATTTAGTACAGGATTTGTGGCAAAATCCACCGGTTCACTAAATGATTTTCTTCATACTTCTTTGTTGAATCAGGGACTATTTTAATTCATTCAAAAAAAAAAAAATTCTCAAAGGGATTAGTATCCGTTAGTACATAAGAGCCAATATCCCAGCTATCAGTTTTCATACAGTCTAGCTGGACCCTAACATTACTTCTATCCCACATTTATTGTTCTTTCATTACAATTGTCAGGTTTTCCTGACAGCACATTATAGAGCACTTGGCTACAGGGTTTGATTCAATCAGTCCAAGATCATGCACATATAAGTACCAGATTACTGATAATACATCTGGAATCAAACTATTTTGGTTTAGACATAGGGTTCATAAAACATATCAACTCAGAGGGAACTCCTTTTTCCTTCCACCTATTACAAACTACAGAAGGTTGGCACCTTCTATTACTTACTTTTTTCTAGATAGCTGAAATGAATATATTAAAATCAACCACACACATATACCTTTATTTTTTGTATGCTCATAAAGCAGCAATTAATAAGACCTTCACTATATTTCCTTTACACTATGAGTAACGGAAATTTAACACAATACCTGCCATTACACTAATGCTATTTCTTTCCTCCATCTGCCATTGAGAACAGCATTTTTATTGTGTTCTGAAAAACCTCACTTCAAAAAGTACTTCAGGCCTGATATCACCATTTAAAAGGAAAAGTAAGAGCAAATCTATAGTTCAGAGGAACTCTTCACCAAAGCTGAAAATGCCATGTTAAAAACAAAAGGATTTAATTTTTCCCCAGACGTAAATAGTAAAAGAAAACAAGAGTTGCATGCAAATTTAGTAACATAAAATTTGAGGTGATAAACAGAATGGAAGCTGGCTTCTTGTTTAGTATTCCTTAGTTATCACCATAATTGCTGCATGTCTGTCATCACTAGGAAAAGAAAAAAGTGTCTTTCTCAGCTGCTCCCCTGCTTGTTTTGTTCGCTGTATTCTTGTAAAATGGGAGAAAATAAGTGTCATTTAATGAATAGTGCTATTCTTTGTCTGACAGCTTCATATCTGTTAGGTGTAGGAGGCCTAGTACTTTCCTTTCTGATAATGTTTTTGACAGTGCGCTAAATTCCTCCCCCCAAAGGCCAATGTAGATATTCTGCTAAAAGGAGCTCTATCTATCATGAATGGGTGCCCTCTTTTAACCCCCTTCAGCTTCTGTTCTTACATTAATTGAGCTGATCAGATTGAGTATATGAATTTGTCTTTGATGTATTCGTATGTTTAGTTGATGCTGCTTGCTCTCTCATTGGCCATGGACTGAGCTCTCACACAAATAGAACTGTTGTCATGGTAACAAGGAAGAGCTAGGGATCTCTTGAAAAATATTTTTGTTTCAAAATTCAATCTGAAAAATTCTCACTGGATACGGTTCTTGGTTCTAAACATGTCATATCTAATGATGAATGCAATTAGAAATCCCACCAGTGTTTTAAATAATAAATTAGGCTAATTTCCTAAGCCTGGCATGACAACATACAAATACTAAAAAGGAATCGTCTCTTTGTTATCCATGACAAAGGACTTATTACTTTTTTCTTTAGGATCTGAAAAATAGCAGACCAAACTTCTTTGCGCAGAAAACCAGAACCCCTGAAATGAACTTTTTCCAAAGTGTTTCAAAACATTCTTATATTGAGTTAATTTCGTATTTCAGCAAATGAAGAAATCATTTTACAAATGTTGAAAGACATAGCAGTTGGCAAACCTCTGAGGGTAAAAAAGCCCAAAGCCATTTTTTAATTGCTGAGCATGGAAAACGATAGTGTTGAACATATGTTTTGTAGACCTCTACAATCTTCGAAGCACAGGGTTTTAATTCCTAAATTCATTTTGAATGCAAAAAGAACCTAAAAAACAAAATAGCTTAGCTGATTAGAATGATAGCTATGATTTATATCTTAGTGTTCCACACTGCCATTATTGTCCATGGAAATTAGATTTTTGATTTTTAAAATATTATATACTAACACATTGCAGGAAACAACAGCAGAGTTGCTTTGGTAGCATATAATTATGCAACAATGAGACCTATTACAAATAGATAGTGTCTTTTATGCTACCTTCAATTAGATTTGTTCAGTCTTCTATGGTCATTTCTGTTGAATTCAATGTTGCAAACAATGTTAAAATTCAGAACTTCCATAATTTAATGTCAGTTGCAAAAAAGCAGATATCATAGAACAAATATTATTACATAATATCTTCCATATTTATCAGTTTTGGAAAAGAATAGTACTACAGCAGTGGTGGGTTCCTGCCGGATCGCACCGGATCGCGCGCGCTCCCTTTCAGCGCTCCACCTGGCTCGCGCGCTCCCTTTCAGCGCTCCACCTGGCTCGCGCGCTCCCTTTCAGCGCTACACCTGGCTCGCGCGCTCCCTTTCAGTGCTACACCTGGCTCGCGCGCTCCCTTCCGGCGCTAAAACCGGAAGTACGGTCTTGCCCCGCCCCTGGCGAAGCGACGACGCCTGCCTGCGCTCCGCTCCGCTGAGGAAACATCTCCGTTCCCAGCCGAGCTGGTGGAGCGCAGGCAGGCGTCGTCGCTTCGCCAGGGGCGGGGCAAGACCGTACTTCCGGTTTTAGCGCCGGAAGGGAGCGCGCGAGCCAGGTGGAGCGCTGAAAGGGAGCGCGCGAGCCAGGTGGAGCGCTGAAAGGGAGCGCGCGAGCCAGGTGGAGCGCTGAAAGGGAGCGCGCGCGATCCGGTGCGATCCGGCAAGAACCCACCACTGTACTACAGATATATGTCAAGTAATACAACAAATCACCTTTTCTTATAATATAATGTGAAAGTACCACTAGATGAGCAAAATGTTACAGCATAGCTCCTTTCTGGTTTGCTGGGACTATGTGGTTTCGCAAATCAATTTCAATGAGGTAATATTAGTTTGAGAAATAAATATAGTTTGAGTTCTTCCCAGTATTTGAAGGATCACTGCAAAATAAATATAATGATAGGCCCTCCCATGTTTCTGAAGTACTTTTGGTATTGGACATGCAACTGGTAGTAATGCAAATTCTAGAAAATCCCATTTTCTGGGAGAACAATTCTAAGACCTAGAAAACAAGAAGCAATGTATATACTACAGATGATACTAAACTGTAAATGCCTCCTCTATAGATCATATTTCTTTAAAATATTAAGAGTTGATGCTAACACAACCATGATTATAAGCATATTACATTTACAGTATTATGCTCATGAATTTAAATTAATCTGGAACATCTTCATTTGCACCAAAACAAAAAACAAAAACCCATGACTTAGCAAAATATCACTGGCCAGATTGAACGACCATATCAGAGCATAGCTAGTATAACTATGGTTTATTGAATAAACCACAATTATTCGGCTCATAGTTCACTTCTAGTAAGAATCAGAGAAAGTGATGTAAAACCAATATTCCCACATACATAAGTATTTCTACACTGCCAGAAGAATACCTAAGAGGGATACATTATTTTTGGTGGAAAAGGAACAATACTGGATTTGGGCTTCATTTGATGGTACATCCAATTGAATTACAGATGTAACAAATTTGCAAAGATTTATTTAAGATCTATAATGTAGACTGAGTAAAATATCTTCCCTTTTCTAATTAAAAATGTGAAATTAAGGTACATATAATTTAGATTTTGTAAGCCATCCAAAGTCTAAAGAAGTGAGCAGTCACAACACATTGATTTTTTTTAAAAAAAATTCAGACTAGGACATCCAGTATTGCTGTAAGAAATCATCTTTTAATGCATTAAAAAGCACTATTGAAATTTTATCTAGGGCAATATAGAATAAAAGAGTATAGCAAATCATGTCTATCTGTTTATCATTTATAAGAAAACACATGCTGCTATTTAACATAAAACTATTCCCTTTAAGTTAAAGTATTAATACTTTTCAAGAAAATGTTGACTCTTTTAAACAAAAGGGGAAAAAAACCACTTCAGCCTTGTGCACATCCGTTATCTCCAATAATGATCTTTTGTACAGATTCCCGCAACATGGAACATAACAGAAACTTATTTTTTCTGGCTTTTAGGGTTTCACATAATTGTTGATGTAGTCTTTACCAGCAATTCATCATGGGGCCTTACATTTTTTTCAATTTTCAGAGGACATTGATCCAATACTCCTGATATCAGTGAAGATGTTATTAAGTAGCTTTTTCATAAAATGCTAATAGCTTTCAATAGTGGTAAGCAACTATTTCAGTCTGAAGTTGCTATTTTTAAAATAATTTTGACCCATTTGTAAGTAGATTTAGTTTAAGAATGGAAATAGATTCTTGTTTTGCTAGAAATAGGAAAAAAAACTGCTAATAAAGCCATATCAAAAAAGCTATACGGAGAATGGGATTTCAGTCAATAAGATCTATCTATGATGTTGTCATACAATTTTTATGAATACAATCAACCTACTGCATTATCCATATGAACAATAACAGTAAATGTTATGAACAATAATAGTTCTAGACAACTCATGACCTGTTGGATCATCCTTTTGGATATATTTGTCAGCACAGATTGCTTGAATGTGGGAGACTTACTCAAGGAATTTCTCACCTTCTCTATAAGGTTTGCCATTGATTTTTTTTTCCTGAAAGCTTCCCAGGAAGGAAGTTGCAAGTCCAAATTTGCCTTTGTGCTCCCACTATCAGCTGTGGTCATTTAATTTCCATTGACTCTGTCCCTGGAAGCTTCCCAAGTTTCCCCATTGATTTGTGTCAGGGAATGTTGTAAATTAGGATCATGTGATTGCAGCAGTTTGACCACAGTGCTCAGCAGCAGCAAGTACTGCCACATGGAAATGTCAAGAACCTACAAATTTTATTTTCATGGGAGTAATGGCTCCCAATATTCTATAAATTACTCCATTTTAGACACAAGAGTTTTAGTACCATAGTATATAGATACAATAAGTAATTATATATATTTATATAATAATAATGATTACAAATTTATTACATGCAACTTTGCACATAAAGTTATCTCCCCTTGGAAAAGAGATTAGCAACTATATACATTTGATTAATAAATAAGTAAATAAATAATACTACTTAATAATAACTAATAACTAAACCTTATCCCCCTACAAATATTCCCTGATTCCAAAAAAATGGCCTATCAACATGAAATCTAGAATGGCTGACATTAAGTCAGCAACAGGGTGCAAATGCAGTTATGGAATTAGTCATATTACTGACCATATTTTAGAACTCTACTGGCTTCATTCAGCTTGCTGACATAAAATTGTTCACAAAGTAGTTTGAACTGCATGAATAAAAAATTGTATAATGTTTTCAATATATTATGCATGGAATGTTACATAAACAATAAAGTAAATCAAATATTTATTGCTGCAACTATTCCAAACAATATATATATATCCTTCTTAGGTAGCTATTACTTTTGGTATGTTTTGTGTACAAGTGTACAATAAAATTACTGAAGATATGATTCTCTTAATATTTAAATAATATATTAAATTTTAATATTCAGCACCTGGAAAATCTGTTTGCCAGCAGACGAGATAGCTGGGCCTGAAGCTTTTATACATATGGGACTCAAAAAACCTACCCATCACAAATAATTACTAAGTTTACTCGCCACACAGGCCAGAGTTGCTTCTGCTCATTCTTAGACATTATGTCTACACTAAAAATTCACTGTATTTCATATACTATTTCTAACAAATTACCAAATTAATATTCATAATAGTAATTTAATAAAACCATAGGAGTTCAACTATTTTTTCCTGAAAAATTGCAAAAGTATATTTGTCCATAAATATATGATCACTTTTAAACAAACTTGCACATTAGCTATAGCTCATTTCAATATATATTAATATATTAAATAGTAATTAAGTTTTATTTTAATGCAACATTTCTAGGAAAACTGCATAAATGAATAGCATTTATATTTGGGCATATTGGAAATTATCCATGTTTGTATATTTATCACATTATTATTGGTGGTAACATAAATTCATTGAAAACAGAAAGAGCAGCAGATAATTGAAAAGTACTTAATATATTTTAAAATTTACTTTATAATATGTAATTTTTGTATGTTGTATAAGGCTCTTTCAGCTTTCAACAGGGAAAAGAGAAGGGATAAGTATGAAACATTTGTACCTCATTACACCCAAATAATTCAAACAGAAGTCATTCTAGTACTATCCTGCTAATAAGGCATCCAATTTACTAAACAATGAAGACTGAAAGTATATAAAAAAGTTACAAATGACTGTCCAAGGAATGACACTGGAAAATATTAAGCAACAGCTCTACCTCCAGATAAGCTTCACAATTAAATAGTTTTAATGAAGAGAGCTTTCAAAGACAAAAATTGGGAGGCATTGGTTAGATTGCCTCCAACTTTGTGTTTTGACATCTTCGTCTTTCGTCTCTGTGCATCTTACAAAGAAACCCTTTTACTAGGCCCACACATGAACAAGAGACAGCAGTGCTTATAAAAGAGATTGTCAAGGGTGTGAGCCAAAATGGGTCTCATTTGGATTTCAAGTGAACAAAACTCCTAATGCATTTCATTACAATGCATGTGAACCTCTGAAAAGAAGGATGGACTGGGATTTTCATCCCTATTAATTTATTGAAATGGATTCATTTTTTTCCCTAGCATATCATGAGAGATCATGAATTTCAGTGTGTGTAAACTACAGAGAGAGAGAGAGAGAGAGAGAGAGAGAGAGAGAGAGAGAGAGAGAGAGAGAGAGAGAGAGAGAGAGAGAGAGAGAGAGAGAGAGAGTGTCAGTCAGTCAGTGACACACAGAGAGTCCAAATATAGAACAAATACAGAACCCAAATCCAAATATGGTCCAGTGTTTTTGTAACATAAGTGAATGCTCTGTTAAAAGCAATACATGGAAGGGTTTAAAAAGTAGAACCATACATAGTTTTCAGAAAGTATTCATTTTTATAATGTTCTAACATTGTATACCCAATCCTATGCATCTCAGTTTTCCTCTAATATGTATTCCCAGCCAGATGTAGAGATGACTAATCAAATCTATATTGAAGGGCTATAAATAAACAATACTTTTTAAATAAACATACTCAAAAATATTAAAATAATTTAGGGCTCCAAATGTTCTTCTCCGTGATCCAACTGCAAACAGAAGCTAGATGCAGCAAAAATACTAAGTGGAAGAAATGGGAATAATTTTGGCCAGTCCTTTCTTCTTCCTCCAACCCCTCCCTAATTGCAGACACTTCTATCTGATGTAGAGGCCCAACTGACCTCAGAGGGCAGATTTTGTAGGACAAAGTAGTTACACAGATAATTGGCTGAAATTACTGCAACTTTCCCACATTCATCTGAGAATTCAAGTTCATGTAACTCTGGATATAATCCAGAAAATTTCATTTATTGACAAAATGTTTTGTATATTTATATAGAATTACCTACTACTGTAAACAAATTATTAAAAAATAACAAAAACATCTTATAGACTACAAATTCTATGTATCTTTTTATTGTATTTAGCCTTACTTGTATGTTTTCTATACTTTTTGAATTTCTATAATAAATTATGTATGTAATCCAATATCCTAATATATTCTTTTATAGATATTAGATTTGAATATGATATGGTAAATGCAAGATGCTTAGTAAATGCTAATATATACCTATACATATTAATTCCCTAGAAGCCCAGTAGGAAGTGCCTTAGATATTTATTTTCTATGGCCTGTTTTTTAAACATTCCTATTACCCAAGGTATGATAAACAATTCTTGCCAAAATTATAAGAACAGATACTACACTTTGAACTTAGCCCAGGGAATCAACAAATGAACAGAAGATGCCCTCCTATTTGAAAAGATATGCTGTGTTCTTTATTTTTTTGCTTGTCAACTAATTATTCATAAATACAAATGTGTGAGTGTGTGTGAATTTATTTATTTAAAGGTAACTAAATTCTGTACAGTGACCTCTAGCAGAAAAACATGCCTGACTCTTGATTGGTAAAAAGAAACTTCACTAATTTTCTTTTATTTGTTTTATTATTCTTAGGTTTTGCATTATTTTATACTAATGAATTTTGTGTATTTAGGTGCATGTCCTGGTCATCACCAAAATAAACTGTTTTGATATGAATTCTTATTGGCATAAAATTGTAATAAAAATATTTCAAGATTTAGTAAAACACTTACCTTTAGATTTAACCTTTAAAAATCTTGAGAATTACTATGACAATAAGCAATATTTTAATGTACATCTAAATATTTTAATTATTTAAAAATAAGTTTATATCTATTTTTTGTCTTCTATGTTATTATTATAATCATTTATGTTCTCTGTATAATCATAAAGAATGTAAATTTATCATAATCAATTATTATAATCACTTAATTGAAAATGGCTTTATACCATTACCCTAAGTATAGTAAACAAAATTCAAGAATAAAATAAAATATTAAGATCTTTGGTGAAAAAATATTGCTTTCCTTGTGTGCAAAAGAATTGCAAATTTCAGATCAGGCAAATGTCTATAGGAATCGGGTTTTTTAAAAAAAGCATTTTATTTAAAAAAGGAAAATGACTAAGGCAGATAAATTTAAAAAGGTTTTTGTAAGATTTCTAAACTTGACAGGATCTTACCTATTAAATAACACCTACCTATCTATTTATCTATTGCACAGATACATAGATGCAATGTTGGAAAGTACAATCACAATGTGCACTCATCCATGCAAATCTCCTGAGAAAACTAGCAACACAATTTTAGTTCTATTAAATTAATATCTAGACTAATTTGATTAATTGGTGGAAAGTAGAGGATAGTTGGTTATGTAATCTTAAATATAACTGGACAGAAAAAGCATGCTATTTGCCATAAGAAACTCTGCATATATAATTGATATAAATAACAAGAATCAAATAATTTTGATTAACAAAATTGAACAGCAAAATTATCTATTGATCTTTCAGGTTCTGTGAAATCTGGTTAGGTGGAATATGGTTTTTGTCATTTTTTAAAATTTGACATTCCTTTAGTTTCTACTAAACTCATCCCCAAATACACAACTTTCTTTCAATTTCTTCTCCCTTTCTCATTTTGATAGTCTTAAAGAAGGATCAAATTCTTGTTTACACATTTTAGAAGTTGAAGTGCCAATTAGTACTCAGATAAATAATTTCAGTTGAAGTATATTCTACATTATGCCTCATTATTCTAGACTTTCTTTTTAAAAAGTTACCTATTTTGGTCATACCTTAACCTATAAAGGATTGTTTTCTCTCTTGGATAGATAGGAGAAATTGGATCACAATAGTTCCAACTAAAAAGATTATATTAATTAAAATAGTTGCATCAATAATTTAATGCTAGTAACATCTAGGTTATACTTGTGGCTATCTTCTCATACTGACATATTTGTGAATGTGTAAATCAAATCTTTGAAGGACAATCTACTGACCTATTATGGCCCTTTAAACACTAAATTAGTAGTGCCATATTTTAGATTAAAAACATTTAATGAATGAAGCCTTTGCGACATCTGGCGGTGCAAAGTATATGCAAAAAATTACTTTTGTTTTTACAAATCAATCAGTACTTGAAATTTGCTCTCCAAAAGGCTTTGATACCCCCTAGCGGGAGGACAAAAGCAATCTAGTTTGTAAAAAAACATGGACTATCATGAATCCTTATGGTGCAAAGGTCAGATCTTGAGATGTAGTGACACTGCGACAATGAGACACTTGCTGGACAGAAAGCCTGCACATTTAAATATAAAAAAGATCTTCATGAAATGTTCTCACACATTTAAAAGTATAAAAAAATCAATTAAAACAAGTGCAAATACTAAAGAATGCATATAAAATGTGTATATGAATGTTTGTGTTGAATTTTTTGTCTTAATTTCTAATAGCACCATTTTGTTATTAATAATTTTGAATAACACATAAACAGAATGAAATCTTAAGCTGTACATATATATCTTTTATAGATCATGTTCTACCTTTCTTTAAATGTAGGAGTATAATTGCTTCATTTGAACTGCTTCTTTGGACCAAATGCCAACATAATATAAATAAATATGGCTAACTTGGACAACTGATCATTAACATCTGTTTTTATAGTCATTTTACAGAAGCAGGTATAGAAAAAAAAACATTTTCCCAAAGGAACTTAAGAATACATGATGTTTACAGTGAAAAATAATGATAGTGGCAAATGCAGTAGGAGCTAAGAAACTTCTGAAAAATAGAAGGGCATTTTTAAAACTACGACGTGAATTTCAAGAACAAGTCTGCTCAGCAAATATTTTAGATAAAGTTTCAGTGATATTAAATACAGTTATGTTTGTTTAAATTCATTTACTATTACCAATTTTCATATATTTTGCCTGATAGAACACATTTATTTCTAGCACATTGGAAAGAAGCTCTATGAGTATATTAAATATTGTGACTAATTTAAGAATTGTGGGTTTAATTCAGAATCTTCTTAAATATTAAGCAAAGAGAATTTGTCTGATTACAGTAATTTATACAAAACAAAATATAAAAAGAGGATATTATTTTACTATCATACATAAAAGAATTCTTGCATTCAGCAAAAGCGAAATCAAGTTATAATAGAAAATATTATAAAATTATTAAAGTTCTATTTTCAAATACATTAAACCTGATTGTAGACAATGGATTGAGTCTAATGGCACCCAGTATATATGCTGTGTTTTTAATACAAAAGAAAAACTCATTGAACTATGCTTCCAATGTTTCATATCAAGAAAGCAATAAGTCATTAGACAGTACAGAACTAGGATAGAACACATTTCTTACCTGCTCGTGTCAGTTTTTACCAGTTCTTACAAAGTAAGTGTGAAAATACAAAATAAGAGTGAAAATACTAAATTAAGATTCAACATTGATGATCTGGAAGAACATCTTCTGTATGTATTATTTAGAAATATTTGGTATACATCTCAGATGGGCAAAAAGGTTAAAAAAAACCCTCTGTTGTTTCATCCTCAAAACCCCACAGCTTTAACCTTAAACTGTCTACCATGGACCTCACTCCATTCCAAAGAGGTCCATAGAGGGGGCGTGCATAAGCGCATCAGCATGCCTACCCTCCCTATCCTACTGTCCCCGTTTATTTGTACTCATTTCCTTTGTTCATGTCCATGTTTATACTTATACCTATTATCTTGTACAAACTAAATAAAAAAATAAAAAAATATTATGAAAACGCTAAAACCAACTTTGTAGTAACTTTGTTATATAACAAGTTACAAATGGCTGAAAAGATTAGCTGTTATTTTAATAGGAATCTGATTACAGTAGAAAACCTGCAACATTAGTAAAGAAATTTATTCTAAAAATAAATAAAAAATTATAAAGAAAAAGAAAAATATCAAAGGAAAAACATATAGACAAAAATTGTAGGGAAAGAATAATGAAAACATAATTTAGCTTTTTAGTAAAACATTCATTTAACTTATCATTACTATGGTATAGTAAATGATATAGTTTAACAACTATATCAAGCAATACACAAACAGATATGTATATTGATACACAGAGTTTTCTAATACATTAAGACACTAGCATAAATTATATAAAGGTATGAAAACAAAACTATAGTAATGACAAATAGCAAAAAAAAGATGTATACACCTTTTGGTGTCTGGTGCCTTAACCACTGCCAGTTTGTCACAATGGTTAAGGCACTAGGTTAGAAAATGGCCTTACATACACATTATTCCTATTAATAATTTAAACTATTCCTACCAAAATATTCTAGGCAGTTTAAAATATTTAAAAGATTACATAATTTAAAGAAACATGACCTACTGAACAAAACTGCATAAACAACATCTAGAGGAAAAAAAATGATAGGAGCGCACAATATATCCTAACCCTAAGCCTAGAACAGAGTCAGAGTCTCTATGACATGCAGAATGTAACATTGATTCTTTTCAGATATCAGGCTAAATGTATGCAATTGCGTTATATGATAAGCCTTGAGATCGTATACAAGCTTTTTCTCTTCTCTTCTCTGATGCAACAGAAAGCAGAATTACAAGTTTTCACTTTTACTTTGAACTAGGGTCCCCACATATGTTTGGATTCACAGATTTCATTTTTTTTTCTAGAGAGTTCAAATAAGCCATGATCAAATGAGTTGGCAAGAGAGAATATATGAGCCCCGAGTCTTCATTTAATCTTAAACTACTGTATAGTTTAGCATTTGATCTAAATCAGCTAATTGTGATTCTTGTTAGACAACTCTTTCAACTTAAATGGCTGATTAGTACAGAGAGTAGGAAAGGCAAAACATAACTTGTCACTTAATCCCACTTAGATTCTTTCACATTCTCCATTAAAAATGAATTTTTGACAACATTTATTTTGATGCAATACTATTTAGTATTTGTTTTAATTATTTGAGATTTTTTGGTCAGGTCTATTATTTCCTTTACCCATTTAGGGTGCTTTAGACAAAGGATGTAATAATCCTTTCTTGAGGGATGCGGTGGCTCAGTGGCTAAGATGCTAAGCTTGTCGATCAGAAAGGTCGGCAGTTCGGCAGTTTGAATCCCTAAGGTCGTGTAATGGAGTGAGCTTCCATTACTTGTCCCAGCTTCTGCCAATCTCAAAATTCAAAAAGCATGTAAAATTCAAAAGCATGTAAAAATGCAAGTAGAAAAATAGGAAACACCTTTGGTGGGAAGGTAACAGTGTTCCATGTGCCTTCAGCGTTTAGTCATGCTGGCCACATGACCATCATGGAGAGGTCTTCGGACAGTGCTGGCTCTTCGGGTTTGAAACGGAGATGAGCACTACTCCCTAGAGACAGGAACGCTAGCACATATGTGCAAGGAGAACCTTTCTTGAACATTAAATTAAATATGCACAGATCAAAATATCTTGGGTCTATTTTTCAAGCTTCTTGCTTCTGAAGATTGCATTACAAATTGTGCAACAGAATGCTCTCAATACTGAGATAACTAATATAGTACTGTAAGATTTTTCTTCAGTCCAAATTAGGCACTTAAGTTGGTCACACAATCAGCTAGATGTTTAGACAGGATTTGGCATTTTTATCCATCTATTTAGTCCTTCTCAAAATCCTGGGACAGGCAGGTATTGTCACAGGATGTAAGCTATTCCAAGTGAAGCTGCCTTTTACAATTGACTGGTGGTGATTTTGTCAATGCCAAAGGTGTTCAAGTGGAGCTTGCACCCAAGACACATATTATTATTGATAGTATCTTTGATTTCTTTTACCATAGTCATTTTACTTTGCAGGTCCTTGCATATTGTGATTCTCCCAGGGTTTTTCCTCTCCTCTTTTGCTGTCTTTAGGAACTGCAACATTCACTAGCTAGATTTTATTGAGAATTATTAAGTCTGGTATATTATATATAGGATGTGCTTGTCTGTTTAAATTTAAAATTCCCAAAATATTTTAATTTCTTCATTTTCTATTATTTTGTCTTACAAGTTTTGTGACCCCACAAGTTTTGCAAACAATTGAAATTTCTTATCAATATTCTAGACCAGGGATGTCAAACTTGATTCCATTGAGGGCCGCATCAGCGTTGTATTTGACCTCGGGAAGCGGGGTGGGGTGGGGGGGCAACTATACATCACTTGTGTCAGGAGTGTCTGTGGTGGCCAGCAAAAATGGGCTGTTTCCAGGGTGGCCTGTGGTCAGATTCTGGCCCCAAGCCTTGAATTTGACACCTGTTTTAGACCATTGTTGCTATTTGTCATGCCATTGTTTCTATTCAGTTTGTGAAATCTTCTTGCAGCAACTAGCTAGGTGATACATTGTTTCTTCATTTGCTGTCTTCTCAATTCATTGTCATTATTTTTGTTATATTCATATTTTTTTAGTTCTGCTTTGATCCCATTCCCTTTCCTGCTATATATATAATGATTGGAATTGCCTGTTAGCTATTTGAAAGTTGCTGATATACCGGTAATTGGCTTGTAATTGCTTGGTACTGCCTCTTTAACGAAGCTTCAATTTCACTTCCTTGAAGCACCTTGTTAAACTGCTTGGCAATGTATTTATGATTATTGTAGTATCTTGGGGTCATGTGTTTGTCAATGGCAACCTTTCCAGTGAGCTTCTGACCAGCAATGGGCAGAAGTGTCACTTAACGAGTGTGATTCACTTAGCAACTGCAGTAATTCAATTAACAAGCATGATAAAAAAAATCATAAAATTGGATGTGACTTATTTAACTACTATCTTGTTTAGCAACATACATTCTTGTCATAAATTGAGGATTACCTGTACTAGCATCTTTTAATACTTGGGCTAGCTGTTGCTTTGGTACAAGCTTCAGTTCAAGCAAGCTTATTCTGTTCTTTTGATGCTGTTTTAAATGCTCAATCCTTCTTTTTTAATTAGATGGCTTTGTTCTTTCTGAGAAGGCAGAGAAGTGGGTGCCTGGTTTAAAAAATGATTTAATATCTACATTGGCTTCCTCTGCTGCTGACTCTGTGGTCATCATACATATGATAAAGCAATCAAGTAATTAAAAAAAGAATGTGATATTCTGGACTTGGAAATAGGAGTGCACGTATGTTAGAATAAGGGCCAGGAAACATGTCAGTCACTAGGAAAATCAGGAAATCCAGATAGTTCAAATGTGTATAAAGATTTATTGTAAACTTGAGCTCTCTACAAGAATCTGAACTACTAACGGCCAAGGGAAGTTAATGGGAGATAAGAATAGAAAGAATTCAATGTGGGTTGGACTTAGAAATCCTGTGGACGTGAGGAGACTCATGATTGGTGACACATTTGACCCCCTTCCTCCGTCTCAGCCTGGTCATATCCTACAATAGTAAAGAATTATATGAATGTTGCAAAGCATCCAGTTCCAAATTCTAGAAAAAGGAATTATGGCAGCAAATCAAATAAGAGCAGTAGAATGAATAGCTGGACTCAAGGATGCTTATCAGGTTTCAAGCAAAAGTCTTAGGGATATGTCTGCATGGGTCATAAGAGGCAGAATAACAGATATACCATGCTGACTATTTACTGGAAGTCCTAGATAATAAATGTTTGGGGAAAATAAAAATAAAAAGTATGAAGATATGACTCTGCTCCAATCATAAACTTTGGTGATCTAAAAAGGTAACAGGGCTTCATAACTATTTTATCCATTTGTCTAACTTGCCTTTGATTATCATGTACCACAAGATGATACCTTCTTAGATATGGAATGAACTATTGGAATGTTTTTCAAGTAACTTCTAATGAATTTAATCAAAATAAATTCGTAGCTATTTTGTAATTTATTCATGCCACTCCATAAAGAGCAAAATCCCAAATGTTTTTCTTTCTAGTATTCCTTCTGTTCCCTAATTGGGTCATTTAATTTAGGAGCTCAGAGCTCTTGGGGTTGAAGAATTAGTATAAGACTCTGTCTGTCTCTCCAGTCATCTACCCATCCAAAACCAGAAGGTTGAAATTATTAGAATTCCTAACTGCTGGCATTTTAGATTCAGAAATATCTGGTAGGTGCTTGAAAGCCTATCTTATATGCTTTGACTGACACTGGCATTTTACATTTATTGTGCCCTAGTGATCTGAGATGTTGAAATTATTATAGCAGTATACAAGAAATAGAAACTTACAAATTAAGAAAAAAATTACATATGCTTTTGTTTGCTTTAGTTTCTTATGCTAATATAAAGTATTCTGTAAAAATTGGGTTATTTATACAGGATAAGTCATAAGAAAAGAACTGTCTTCAATTATATCTTATTTTGATAAAAAAAAAGAAATAGTGAGAAGTAAAAAAAAAAAGAAAATAAAACCACAAGTGGAATAATATTACATTAGCTATTTAAAATGGGACTGATGATAAGAAAATTTGATAAAGGAGATTTTGCTGCTCTGCATACAAAAAGAATTCATTGTACTTCATTAACAATAAGAAGTTATTGAATTCACTATAGCATTTACTGAGATTTGGCTTTATGCATAGAAGTGACTTCATTTTTTTAATCAAATGTAGTGAATAACCTATACAATTATTTCAGAAGTAATTATATCATTTTACTGCTAATTTTATTAAAACCCTTACTGACAAAGATTTAGTTCTTTACAGGTGGTTAAAAAGTTCTTTATTAGTATAATTAATACGCACATATTCATGATATTTTACTGTGAATTTTCTTAAAAGGCTGCAATTACTAAATTAAAGAATAACAAAAAGAAGTATAAAAACTAAAGGTCAGAAAAGACAATTTTACTCCTCACCATATTAATAACAATAGCTCTGATATAGCAAAGAGCATGAAAAAGTAAATCTTTCTGCTATAGTAAACAGAGCAGGCTGTTTTTAGGAGAGAAAAATAGGCTAGTTTGACCCTCAAAAAACTCTCCTCTTCTATAAGAGGTAAACTTATAAATATGATTTTTTAAATGTTCTTTCTGTATACAACATTTTAATATGGCTGGCATATCACATTCCTAACATTTTCAATATCAGCTCTTATATTAAAACCAGTCTTTGGATGGAAATTAATTTCCTGATACTTAGATTTTAACTAACATTAAATTTTCATTAACATCATAAATGAAGCTTGTAATTAATAATTACAAATTATTATTGTAAGCCAACTGGATCCTTTCAGGATTATAAAACAATAACTAGTTACATAGCAAAGCTAGTGTGCATATAAATCGATGTAGTCCCATTTTATTACTGCAGTCCTTAGAGATAAAAATAGATCCAGTTTTTAAAAAAAATTAGTGCAAATACTTATTTCCCTTACTTAAACAACAGCACTTTTCAAGTTGAAAGAGAAAAAAGGCACAAGTGTTTGCAATCCCATTTTGACAGCATTGTGTGGTAGATATGACTTTCACAGTCTGCTGGCAGTTTGTAGGAAAGGCACCACACCTGTGACTCTGCTGTTGATTAATGAGTCTTTCAACTTATCGCTACCATCTGAAGAAGGGCCATGGCCTTTCCAAGCTTCACTGGTTCATTCACTTTCAACTGCAATCCTACCGTGCTAGCGTCTGTACAAAAAAACCCACACCTGGTTAAAGCAAATGAAAATATGTTATATTTTTTAGGCAAATCAAAAAGGATGTAAAATTAAACAAAATGAGTTGAAGAAAAGGGAATACACTTGTATCATAACTGTCAACCTAAAGATTCATTTAAAAAGCCTCCCTCAGAGATATATGCTGCAAACTTTTAGAGTGACACTATTCTCTCTTCCCAACAATCTGGAGGTCTGCAACAAAGGAATTGCCATTTGAAAACAAGAATTTGCTACATGATTCAAGAGAAATCTTTCCATATGCTGCCATTATAGTGAAGAACTTGTAATTTACATTTTTTTTGTCTCTCTGGCAATTAATAATACATTGAAACAATGAAGTAAGTGCCAACTTTACAAATCAGAACACTATAAATATCACAAGATTTTAAATCTCTCCTTGGAGAACAACTGTGTTAAACCAAAAAGAATCCGTAGGCAATAAAGATAATACCCAATGAGCCAAAATATCAATGCTTTGGGCTAACTAGATAAACTTTCTCCTTTTATAGAGCTGTCTGTAGTCTTCAAACTCTCTTAACAAAATATGATCTGAAGTGTGAAGGCAATTATAATTGGTTCAATGTCCTGAAAATAATTGCATTCATTCATTAAAACAAAAAAATCCTCTTTGGAAGAAAGAAAAATAGGCTATAATTATAAAAATGCTTAAGAAGGAAGCATTTTTTTCCATATTACACAAAATAAGATGTAGCCAAGATACATAAATTATTTGCCAAACACAAAAAAATAATAGAAGACTATGTTGTTATTCAAGTTTAATTATGAAATGAGATTATAGAATGCTGAAACATAAAATTATTTTGTTTTCTTCAATGAGAGAACCCTGTAAAGTAATTAGTCTTAGTCAAAACATGGGATATTGCTTGTTTAGTTTTAACACTGGAAGATACAAATGTAACACCAGCATTAGTTCAGACTGACTTAATTTTATAAATGAACAATATACAACCTCTCAATCTTTGACAGTAGATATAAATCTAAATGAACCGGATAGAAAAGGTATTTGATCTTTTTGATTATAGGTCTTATAAGAAGATACCTGAGAACAGCATGCACAACCAAGAAAACAAATGGATTATTAAATAAAGCAAAAATGAACAGGTTGAAATTTCCATATTTTGAAATCATTATCTGAAGACTCCCTTGAGAAATCAATAATACTGGGAAATGTAGAGGGAAAGAGAAAATAAGACAACCAGCAGCATGGTGTACAAATTTGATTTTAAAGACAATGGTGAAAGTTCTGAAGAGACAGGTTGGGCAGTGGTGGGAGTCAAAAGGTTTTACTACCAGTTCTCTGGGTGTGGCTTGGTAGGCGTGGTATGGCTTGGTGGGCATGGTATGGCTTGGTGGGCATGGCAGGGGAAGGATACTGTAAAATCTCCATTCCCTCCCCACTCCAGGGGAAGGTTACTGCAAAATCCCCATTCCCTCCCGATTAGCTGGGACTTGGGAGGCAGAGAATAAATGGGGGTGGGGCCAGTCAGAGCTGGTTCTCCGAACTACTCAAAATTTCCTCTATTCGTTCTCCAGAACTAGTCTGAACCTGCTGAATACCACCTCTAGGTTGGGGACAGATTATTTTGAAGATGAACTATCTCATTCCTAAAAGTCAAAACAACTTAACGACATATAATCTATCAATATAACTGTCTTTTGTAAAAGAGAATATAGCTATGAAGAGTTACTAATCACGATAAGTACATATTACCTCAAGCATTAGAGGCAATACTCCCTAAATAAGAGCTTCTAAGCATTTATATGTGGATAAATAAACCTGTATTTGTCTTTCACTTCTATCTCAAAAAATTATAAATAAGATTATGGGGCCTTTGAATGTGTGTGTGTGTGTGTGTGTGTGTGTGTGTGTGTGTGTGTGTAGGTTTATAGGCTTCAAGGAACATTGACAAGAATTTTTATATTTGATATGTTTCTACTGTAACATACAACATGTAAAGAAAGTGGTTTCAATTTAGGTTTCCAAAGAAATATTGCTGTCACAACTGTATGCCCCATATACATGCAACCACTACCTTAATTTGGATGAGAAGGGATCAATAGAACAGAAAGGAAAGGCTGTTGTTAGGGCTAACACTCAGTTTCAAATAGGCACTAATTTAGAAAAAAAAAGTATGAGAGAATTTAACTATTAATAGATGAGACATTCAAACAGGGAATATTATGACAGTTGAGTCTTTTTATAGCACAACTTTATCATTTGTTAAAGATAATATTTATAAAAAGGATAAAAGAAGTAGAGCTAGACTGTATTTCTTTTCCATACTAAGTGATTAAATGCAGATACCCTTAGTGCCCAAAAAATTGTTTAATATATTTTGGAAAATTGTTCAAATTATTATGCATACCATAATAATAAAGGTTTTAAAGCATACTGTTTGAGAAAATCAGCAATACTATAAATATATTAATATTCTCTCTCTATATAGGCATATATGACATACACACACACACACACACATTATGACCTATGACTTATTGCTTACTTTAACACTTGGGCGTTAAATTCTATTCTATTCTATTCTATTCTATTCTATTCCATCCCATCCCATCCCTTGTCTTCTTCTGTGATCATTTCAAACAAGAATAGTAATATTATTACATATTAAATATATGCAACTAACATTTTACAGGTGACTGGGTGCAATATATAACCATATATCTACTGAACTATGAAGAAATATTGCAACTTTGTCCTAACATATATCCATCACAAATATATTCTGCAAGAAACAGTTTTTTCCAAATGCAGGCCATACTTTTTTTTTAAAGAATCATCACTAGAGCTAACAGTTTAGTAGCATTGCTATTTCAGAATAGTAAAAACTATCTAGACAAGTTATATTATTTTTATAACTGTAAATTGTATAGGTAGTCCTTGACTTACAACAGTTCATTTAGTGACCATTCAAAGTTATAACAGCACTGAAAAAAGTGACTTATGGCTCTTTTTCATACTTATGACTGTCATGGCATCCCTGTGGTAATATGATCAAAATGTCAAATGTCACTTGTCAAATGTCATGTATGATGGTCGCAGTGTCCCCGGGTCATGTTATCCCCCTTTGCAACCTTCTGACAAGCAAAGCTAGATTCACTTAACAATCATGTTCTTAACAACTGCAGTAATTCACTTAACAAATGTGGCAAGGAAGGTTGTGAAATGGGGCAAAGCTCATATAACAGCTGTCTCACTTAGCAACAGAAATGTTGAACTCTATTGTGGTTGTACATCGAGGAGTACCTGTACATCAAATCAAATGGATAGTTCAGTAATTCTCAAATAAAATCATTTTCAACTCTTCAATATTGCATAGTAATTTAAAAAATTTTATTTGTTATTGTTATCTTTAATGTTCTTTCAGGCTATCTTTGGGAAACCTATCAGAGTTTTCTTTTAGCTACAAATAGCATAATTTATTACAAGCTGGTTCTTACAGAAATATGCTGTAGCTCTTTTTATACAAGAGACTTTGTGAGACCTATACTTCTCTATTTTAGTACTATACTGCATAGGAGAAAAAAAATCTCTTCGCTAATTCATAACTTGCCACTCTTTATAGTATTCATTACAATTATTTAACATGCCGTATAGCAAATCGGTCATACATGGTCATTTGTTATGATAGAAATTCTCTAGATACATTCTTAATCTGCCATTTTTTCATGTAAGTGAATATTGCCAATAAAATCATGAAAAAGTCCTATCTTTAAGAAAATAATGCATTTATATCCTACTTTTCACAATTTTCTCACCATTTATAACTCAATTAACACACACTCTTTCCATATGGCTTATTTGTAGTATCACACATGAATCCTTCTTCTATGCTGCCATTTATTTGTTTGTTTGTTTGTTTGTTTGTTGCATTTAAAAGACAATTTCACATGTAAGGAAAGGATATAAGTTTCTATTGATTTTAAAGCATTACCACAATACATCCCACCTCTTGTTTCCAGAAGGATCTTTTCAAAAGGAAGATAGCGAAGAAGATGCAATGAGCATCAGTGTAGAAACAGATCTTTATATTTAAACTTTTAGTCCATTAGTTAAAATGACTTTTTACATTGTTTCACATTTTATCAAACAACACAAAGCTTCTCATACTCTAAGAAAACTTTCCCTTTCCGTAATTTCAATACCTGTGTGCTAGGAGTGTCCCAAAGGTGATTCTATTTTGTCCCAAATAACTTGGCAGCATATCTGACCAATCCCACTTCCACTCATTAACGGCACACTGTTGATGTAAAAAAAAAAAGTATGCTTAGTTATTAATCAGAGTTAATATGATCAGCAAATTAAAACTCCAGCTGTGATAAACTAAATAAGGAGAAGTGAGGGCTAGAGCAAGGACTTACACAGATAACATCAATCTTATCAACAGAGGAAGTGTTTTATTTTAGTAAGTCAGCAATTAATTTATAAATCCATTTGGGGATGTAGCCATTATTTATATAAAGATAAATTGATTTTTGAATTCTCCAGTTGTTAATGGCATTTTACTAAACCATTTTCCTTAAAATATTGTACATTTTGTATGCGTTGTAGCAAATTATATTTTTACTGACATAAAATATACCACGAGGAAGACTTTAGTGCAACTACAGTATGACTTTACATATCTACTTTTATATAAAATAATCCATATTCCACTAGATTATTGGATAGTTTATAGTTATAGTTTATTTAATTTATAGACCGCCCCCTCTCCCCATAGATATTTCTGAAAACTTATATAACCAATGCTAACACATGTAATATCCACGTTATACAAACATTTTCCTTGAGATTGTCAAATGATTTCATGGAAGACAGAATGCCATCCAAAGCAATATGTGAGTACACAACATTAACTGTCATTAGGTAACAGCAAAATCAAATGTCATAATGAGAAGGTGGAAAGATAGAACTCAGTTCTTGAACTGAAAGGGGGTCTCTGACACTGAAAAGATTAAAGTGTGATAGACTATTGCCTGCATTACAAAATGATATCAGTTTAGTTCAGTTTTTTTTAAATTAACTCTAAAAACACATATTTAAATTCCCAAATGTGATCTAAGAATAACTGTGATTTTACCCTGTAGTTCCTGGGTACAAAGTAGTCAAATCAAAATCGTTACCAGGTCTAAATGATTTTATGCTGGCTCATTTAAATCTTCCTAAGCTACTAAATATTAAACCTATCATAACTGAGATAGGAATTCTCAAGGTGTTATAAATAGCTCTAATAAACAGTCATTTCTAATTAAGAAATTATTGATTGAGAGATCTAAAATTTATAATGCAATAACGAACAGCAAAATGAAGTATATAGAAAATTGGTTTAATTAAAAGTGTCTCTTTCTTATGAGAAAATTAAGAGGTCAATATTTCATATCATGTAAACAATCTTCCTGATCTTTCACCTTATTGGTGTATAATGTTCCTACCCAGTTTTTTTTTTAAAATGGTTTTTTTAAACTTGTCTTTTAAACAGACTTCTAACACAGACAATGCAAATTTTAATACTAGCAATTCTCCTTTTGGGATCCTATAACTAGAACTGCTATCTGTTTCCTTGTTCAACAATTCAAATTAGGGCAACTTCCTGGTACAACAATTTGTTTTCCTTGATTTAGTGTAGGCAAAATCTGACTTGGTAAGTACCTCTTGTGGTAACACTATGGCTGTTAACAATTTAAGAATTTCTGTGGATTGGAACAGAGTTATAAATGCTCCAACAACAGAGTTTTGCTCCCCTATTCAAGACTAGCCTTTTAACAGCCATTGTTGAATAAGGTATGCAAAATTGGTATTATAAGCCACCCAGAATTGCTTGGTAGAGAGAGATGGGTGGCAATCGATCACTCAATCAATCAATCAATTCTCCATAATAAACTGGGACAAATCAAATGTCCTGTCCCTTGAAATTAAATTTAAGCACTATAAATGGCTGGTTTGTGGCCCTTCAATCAAACTTCAGATATCTCGGCTTGATGTTTCACCATTCTCTGTCCTGATCAACCCATCATTTTTATGCCTTTCTGACATCATGTGTTTCATTCCACATTGGGATTATTTTCTTATCTTGTTGACAACCCATTTATAAATTGCTTGTTGATAATTACATCTCAGAAAATTAATCACATTGCCCTAGTTCTAGATTACCTATTTTTAATGGGACATGTTTCATCTTTTTTCTTAAGTAAAGACTCTCACATGTAAGCTCATAGAATTTAATTAGTAAAACTAGCTCCCTGTTCTCCTATTCAAATATTTAGACATCTAAAATAACTAGCATATAACTTCACATTTAACCAATTTAAGTCATAATAGTTTCCAGATGGCTTTTGCAAAGGAACAATTAAATGCCTTTCCAATACAGGTCCTGATAAGAAGATCAGACAAGATTACACAATTTTAAGATTGAGGCAAGCATGAGAAAAGAACCCAAGATAATTGCACCTTGATTTGTTTAGTATAAAATGGGACACAGAGAAATCTCTGATTTTCATGATTCTGTTACACTGTGGTCCCCAACCCCCAGTCCACAGCCCAATGCTGGGCTGTGGCCTGTTCGGGGCCAGGCTGTGGAGATGGTATGCAAGCGTGACCATCCATGCAAACCATTTCCTTCAAGGAAAGTGGGGACCTTTCCTTGAAGAGTGATCACATCCTGAGTACCTCAGAAACATTTACACATCGTGTTCTTTAAAAAGAACAAGGTGGGATAGATGAACATACAAAAACTCCCTACAGTTAAATGAAAACTATCAATTCCTCTTTATATCTAACAGACAGACTGTCTGTCTACCTATCACCAAAAAAAATCTATCTATCCCATTTTTGAACCATTCATCTCTCTTGGGAGATCATCATTTTGAATCATAAATATGAGTGGCTAGTAGACTTACCTGATTGAACTAAGTAAGATTTCCAAATTTTGGACAACCATGAAGTGGAAGCAAAGAGTTAATGACACACATGTATCTTTGCTATAAAAATCTACTTGTCATACAAATTTTTGTAACACAGATCAGTAACCCTAATCACAAACACCATTCTAAAAGCTGCATATTATCTGCTAGGATTTAAACATTTTGATTCTAAGGATGAAAGTAGAAAGCTAGGATCATGATTCCATTTTACATAATTACAGCAAAAGGAAGGCCGTATAAAAATATTAGAAAGAGCTCAGATATGCTAAAAGATCTTCAGAAGGTGGTTGGCTTCATTAATATCTTGGTCCACTGGCTTTCATTAATTAATGAAACCATCTCAAAAATTCACACAAGGCAAGGCCATTAATCTAATTTATCAAGTCAAAACATAGAGATTTGTAAACTGGATTCAAAGGGCAAAATGGGCGATTAAGAACTGCAGGAGACAAACATAAGCAGGTGTCACAAGGCAAGGCAGAAATGTGATCAAGATGAAGCAGAGGGACAAGAATTCCATTACCCCTACTAATTCCAGTGCTTAAAGTTCAGACTCTGCACAATACCAGCAAGTGTGTGTTATACCTATCAGTCCTCATTGAGAGATTGAGTATGATTTTATGGTAAGGGCCAAGAAGACTCAGATCCAAGTGTATTCTCAACCACTTTAATGGGTAATTTCACTATCTCTTGCTCCCACTTATCTCACAGGGTTGTTGGGAGGAAAATGGAAGGGAATGAAATGCATAAACCTGATCATTTGAGTGTAATGGGGAATAAAAAATTACTAAACACATACATGCATGCATGCCTACATACATACCAGTGGTGGGTTGCAATTTATTTTACTACCGGTTTGCTCGTGTATGCACAGAAGCGTCTGGGCGGGTGGGCAGGTGGACGGAGCCTCCCGCCACCGCCACTACCAGTTCACCCGATCCAAGGCAAACTGGCAGCAACCCACCTCTGATACATGCCTGATATTTGAAGGCCCTATGCAATTTAAGAACAATACAATTCATGCTACCGTTCTTCTCTGCAAAAATACACTCCTATTTTTTCTGACTTTGGCTCTCTATCAAACACTATAATATTCTCATAAAATAGGCAATTGGCATATATTTTAAGGTCAGGCTTCATAGGAATAGGGAGCATGGGAACAGTCCCTCAAAGTAAATCTTTCTGCCGTAACAATACCATTCCCAATGGTATGTGGGAAAGACCTTGGGAGACAAGGCAATGCCTTAAGGATGGCAGTCAGATGACAGCATAGCCCGCAGCTGCATATTGGGAAGAGTTAAATAAATATCTTTGAACATAACCTAAACCAAGTCCAGTCATCCAAGATACTGCATTGCTTCTGGTGAAGAAGAGTGTCAGTGTTCCAAATACCATGCAGATATAAATCAAAGTCCGAGGCAGAATCATCCTTAAAGGTCCGATTTAATATACAGGTATGTTGGCACATCTGTGGAATTCCAACTCTGATTTACATCCTGAGAGTTCACCCAGTTGAAAGTTCATGATCTATCCCCACACTCATAATCAATCACATGCCCCAATCCTTTTCTTCCATGCTGGCATCTCCACCCAGCTTCTTCCGGTCAAATGTCGAGGTGTGGAGACAAAAAATGACCTTGGCTTCTAGAAAAGAATCACAACAACACATTCCACAATCCTACTCCTTTCTATTCCCCCCTCCCAATTACTACACTAATGAAACAGCATAGGAAATTAAGAAAGTGTGGCAGGCCGAAGATTCTTAAAGGAAACTCTGCAGGCCTGACAGGCAGCCTCTCTTAAAAAAAACCACGTTTTCTGCAAAAGAAGTAAAAGTAGAAACTACTATACACAATTATCCACCTCTGCCTCCCCCCGGGGGACCCTTTGGCTTATCAGGGAACTTCTCATGGAATTGTTTCACTAAATTATCCGCTTTCAGATCCCAACTTTTCACCCACGTAGCTTCAGACAAAGGGTACCCCTTCCAATGCACTAAATATTGTAAGCGACCCCTATACAGCCTAGAATCTAAGATTTTTTTCACTTCATAATGTGTTTCCCCTTCTACCACTACAGGAGGAGGTGGAGCTTGGGTGGATGGCCTTATGCCAGACCCCATTACTGGCTTCAATAAGCTACAATGGAACACCGGGTAAATTTTCCCTAGGAGTCTGGGTAGGCTGAGTCGAACTGTAACTGGGTTAATTATCTTTTCTATTGGGAAAGGACCTAGAAATTTTGGACCTAATTTCTTACTAGGCATCCTTAATCTTATGTATTTAGTAGACACAAAAACTTTGTCCCCCACTCAAAAGGGGGGTGAGATGCAATGTTTATCAGCTTGCTTCTTGTAGGCTTCTGCCGCATCTGTTAGGGCATTTTTCGTATTTTCCCATCCCTTCTTTAGTGCCTCCAACCATTCATTCAGAGACATGGAGGAGGGAGGTTCTTTAGGCAGCTCAGGCATGGGAACGAATTCCATGCCACTGGTAATCTGGAAAGGAGTTAATCCGGTACTGCTGTAGACCGGATTATTATATGCTACTTCGGCGAAGGGTAGCAAGTCCGACCAATTGTCTTGCTGATAGTCCACATAACACCGGATGTACTGTTCCACCATCGCATTGGCCCTCTCTGCTGCCCCATTTGTGCCGGGATGAAGTGTTGAGCTGAGTCCGTGTGTGGACCCGATCGATTTTAGGAATTCTCTCCAGAACGTGGCGGTGAATTGAACTCTGCGATCTGAAATGATCCTTTTTGGTACCCCATGCAGGCGATAAATGTGTTTCACAAACATTTTCGCTAATTTCTTTGCGGATGGTAGGTCTGAACAAGCGATAAAGTGTGCTTGCTTGGAAAGCAAATCAATAACTGTCCAGATTACTCTATTACCACTGCTATCTGGAAGCTCGACGATGAAGTCCATTGTTATCTCTTCCCATGGTCGGCTAGGGTTGGCCACTTGTTGTAGTACTCCAGGGGGGCTTTCCCGGCCGGGTTTTCATCGTGGCACAAGTAGCACAGGTTTTTACATAATCTTCCACCTCCGATCTCATCTTCGGCCACCAAAATTGACGCCTGGCGAGCTGAAGAGTTTTCAGGAATCCGAAATGACCTCCTAGTTTTGCATCATGACTCTGCTGTAGTACTTGCAGTCTCATCTCTGCAGGGAAGTACAGTTTGAACCCCTTCCAGGCTACGCCATCATTCATCGTTAGGATGTCCTTGTTGTTGTTGAACCACGGGTCTGTCCGGAGGGCCGCTTTCAGCTCAGTTTTCAGGTTATCTTGGCTTCGAATTGTGACTTGAGCTGCCTTTTGGTGAGAAGGAAATATGATGGGGTGTACAACTTCTTCCTTTTTACTGTCAAACTGGGGTTTTCTCGACAGCGCATCTGCTAACAAGTTCTTTCCTGCGGGGATGTGTTTAATTTCAAATTTGAACCTTTGGAAATATTGGGCCCAACGAACTTGTTTGGGGGATAACTTTTGATGGGCAAGGAGAGCTTCGAGGTTTTTATGATCAGTCCATACCTCGAAAGGTATATCCCCCCTTTCCAGGTGATGTCTCCAGGTGAGCATGCTCCACCTGATCGCGAATGCCTCCTTCTCCCAAATGGCCCACCTTCTTTCCATAGCAGTGAGTTTCTTGGAGATGTAAGCGCATGGCAAGAGGTGGCCTTCTTTATTCTTTTGCAGTAGCACCGCGGCTATCGCGACATCACTGGCATCCATTTGGATTATGAAAGGTCGCTCTGGATCGGGGTGTCGCAATATGGGTTCTTGGGCAAGGAGGCGTTTTAATTTCTCAAAGGTCTTTTGACAAAGAGTCTACTACTTTACAAGGCAGTCTATTTTATAGCAATCCTGTTTTCAGAAACTTTGATTGACCCATCTTAGTACATGACAGCCTATCACAGCGATGGCGAACCTTTTTTGGCTCGCGTGCCACAAGTGGGGGGAGTGCAGGGGGTCGTGTGCGGGCGTGCTGCACCCATAATGCAATGCGTGATCCCCCCAGTGCGCATGTACGCACAACGCGCAACCCCCCCATTTTTACATGCTTTTTTCGCCCTCCCCAGGCTCCAGAGGCTTTATAGGAGCCTGGGGAGGGCGAAAAGAGCCTCCCCCCGAGGCCCTCCGGAGGCTTCAGGGACCATCCGGAGGCTTCCCTGAAGACTTCGGAACTGAAGTGACTTCCGGTTTGCTCGGAGGGTCGTTTTAAGCGTTCCGAAGGCATCAGGGAAGCCTCCGGACGGTCCCTGAAGCCTTCGGAACACTTAAAATGATGCTCCGAGCAAGTCACTTCCGGTTTGCTCAGAGGATTGTTTTAAGCATTCCGAAGGCTTTAGGGAAGCCTCCGGACAGTCCCTGAAGCCTCCGGGGGGGGCAGGGGAGGCTCTTTTCGCCCTCCCCAGGCTCCTATAAAGCCTCTGGAGCCTGGGGAGGGCAAAAAATGGCTTTTAAAAAGGTGAACTCAGCTGGCCAGCGCGCATGTGTGTGCTGGCCAGCTGACAGGGCAGCACCTCGCGTGCCGTGACAAATGGCTCCGCGTGCCACCTGTGGCACATGTGCCATAGGTTCGCCATCACTGGCCTATCATGTCTTCCTGCCATTTCCCCGTGACCAGTTTACTGTTCTCTATTTTCTATTAATAATGGATCTACCATTCCTTTTCTTCCTTTTCTTCATATTGTTTCTTTTTATTTTCATTGCATAAGTTCTTCTTGTGTTTAGTCTTTCCAGCTTTCTACAAATATTAAACACTTTGCTTGTATACTTTCTTGATTATTATACCTATTTTCCACTGCTTATACATTTCTAGCACAATCAAAAAATCCCTATATATTCACTATAATTTCCTAAGCAGACCCCATTTTCATCTCACTGGAATGTTGTGTAATTCTACTTTCAGGATCTTTCTAAGTTCCTTTGAGGATTTCTGCCTACAGGATCCCACCTAATACTTTTCTAAATTAGATGAAATTAGTTGCCTTCATATCTAATTATGCTCCAATTTCTTTCTGTAGTATCCTAATCCATAAGATGATTCCTCCTAAAATTTCCAAGTGCTTTTATTTCTTCAACCTGTACCCTCTTTAGTCCAAATTGGGATTTAATGTATTATTGTTTATTTTTCTATTTTATTTTTATTCTCTATGTATTATTGTTTATTTTTCTATCTTCTAAAAAATGAAACAGTTAATAAGATCACTGAGGAATATTTGGGACTTTACATTCTTCACCAAGGTGATTTTCCAACAGATATCCAGATAGGTGGTTTCCCATTATTAGCTATAGGCACCTAGAACAGTCTGTACTCTCATCCATAAGGGCATTATCAAGATCTTCTACCAAGCTTGAAAGTCTTTCAGACTTCCATAATAATATATTTATTGCTCCCCATTCCTTATATAATTAATCAAGTGTTTGTATTAGGAGTCTTTCACTCAAATTCTTGTTCTCAATGTTGGGTCTTCATCTACTGCCACTCTTCCTCAGCTCTCCCCTTTTTTAATTCTGTCCTAGTCCCTTTTTAATGTTAGATTCTTCAGTCTTCACATTCTATTCATGAGATTTTATCTCAACAGTTTTCATTAATATCTACTAAAATATGTTCATCTTTCAGTGTTAGGATTTCTAATTCTGTTTGAGTGTGTTTATAGAGATACTGGAATTCTAGGCAGCATGTAACTTGGCCCATCCTTTCCTGCATTTGTATGCTCATTATTGGATCTCCTCACACTGTATATTTCTGTTTTGTTCCGGGGCTTGGCTTTGCATTATTTTCTAGACATGGCTCCTCCTTCACACAATTTTATTTATTTATTTATTTATTTTGGTTTGTCAAGCATGTATGAGAAAATAAGTACAAGTATGAATATAACATATAAACATACAAGTATAAGCAAATATATGTACATACTTGCGGGTATGAGTACAAATAAATGGGAACAGTAGGATAGGGATAGTAGGCACGCCGGTGCACTTATGCATGCCCCCTTACAGACCTTTTTGGAAAGGGATGATGTCCACGGTAGACAGTTTAAGGTTAAAGTTTTGGGAGTTTGAGGATGAAACAACAGACTTGGGTAGTGCATTCTAGAACTACTCTGTGGCTGAAGTCATATTTTCTACAATTGAGTTTAGAGTGGTTTACTTTGACTTTGTATCTGTTCTTTGCCCATGTATTATTGTGGTTCAAGCTGAAATAGTCATTGACTACTTCAACTTTGAATCAGGTTTGCATGATGCCTTTTAAACAAATCCTTCCTAGCTCCCATGAGGGTCCCTCTTGACAGGAATTCCTCATCTTGAAATTTCCATTAAGACTTTCTGGATAGTCAGCTGCTTACTTCTAGAATCCCTATTCATCTATTATCAAGTTCTTAGTGATCCCACTGCCATAGAAAGCAAGATTTTTCCAGAGTTCCTATAACAAGATTTATTAAAAAGGGACAGGATAAAGTTACAGAATTCTCAATAATTGAATGCTTTCTGTTTAAATCAATTTCCTCACTCAGGCTCTGAATGCCGAGACTTTCTTTTTTTCCACAATCCCTGCTTTAACTAATAAAGTAGAAATATTCAGAAGTTTAGGATATGGTAATCTCTCAGGATCTAAACATACCACTATACTCTTCCTGGGTCACATCCTTTAAAATATGAGTGAAGAAAGAATATAAAAAGGTACAGTGGGGAAAAAGAAACCACAATAATCTCTCTCTTTCCTTGCATTGTCATTAGTAGAACAAGGCCCAAGTTACCTATTATATCCAAAACCGCCCTAATATTAGTCACAACCTGTCTTGGTTGTGACAAAAAAACATAAAGTCACCAATAAAGGTAGTAAAACGTGATATAACTACGTGGATGTTTTGAAGAAAAATCTGATCACTTGTTAATATCAATTTACTCTTTAACAAAGGTTTCCGAAGTTGTAGCTATTGTACAGTAACAATTGCTTGTCACTTGCAGGTTAATAGAGCAATGCAGTCCTGTCACACGGTGACTGAATTCTACCCAGAGTTGTCAGCTTTTGAAGGTCTTACAGTACTACAGTATTAATGAGAAGAGGAGTCAGTTGTAACAGCTAAAAATATTACCTGCATTCCAAATTAAAGCCTAGCTTAACCTAGCCATTTAGTCAAGCAATATTTAAGACAGCAGAAAATCCAAAGGACAAATCTTCAGTTTGAGTTGAATTTATCTGAAATGAAACCTGAATCATCTTAGCCAGCATTCATGAGTACCTTTATCAACTTTTTATAGAAATATACAATATGATAAAAAAATATTTGTTCAAACTAATTTTTGTCAATATTTTCAATTTTTTCCCCTCTGCACTCTCTGTCTTTTGAGGCAGGATGAGTGACCAACTGGATGCCACAAATTTTAGTGGAATGCTACTTTATTGTTACAGGGTTTAATAAACAACAATCTTGGAAGCTGCCAGAATTTCCCTTAGTCCCTTCTTATACCAAACAGAATCAAGGAGAGGTCAGTTTATGTTCTTTCTCACATTTTCTCTTTCCCAGGAGTAAGTTATCATTTCTCCTTCCTTAATGTCTCATACATGCATTGCCAAGGTTACCACTATTACTATTTTCTAGAACAGTGTGGGGAATAGTTCTCACACCGTTACCGGGATTATAAATAATTCCAACTGCAGCAAAGTAATTAACAAAAAAGTAACCGAATTTTGTGCATAAATTCCTGGTCAAGTTCAGTTCTGAATATGTAATCAAGTATATCAGGCTACTGCCTCTGACAAGCTGATGGTTCAGCACACTCAAGCACAGCTTTATTGTTAGCCTAACAAGCGGCTCAAAGTCAAGTCACAGAAGGTCATATGTGACTACACTGGCTCCCTCAAGATATGTAACCTTTGAGTTTACATATATCTTGTTGGCCATCTTGCAAAGTTGCACTGCAGAGCAACAGAGATAATGTTGTTGTTAATTACGCTGTAGTGTGATTTACCTGGATACACAAAACAACAAGGCTGCCTCAAGGCGTGTGTGTGCTGCTTCAGAATCTGCGTGCACCATTGAGCATCATAAAGATGTACTACTAACTCAGAGAATGTTCATTATCTGTTTGGGGCATGGCTCATAACAATCCAATTCCTTTTGCAATGGACAATTAGGTGTATCAGAGCTGTAAACACTGACCATCTATCTGCTGGTCAGCAGATCTCTAGATTTGAGTTACTAAGTTCTGAGAACAATACAGTTTTTTATATTTCTGACAAAGAAAACAAAAATTTATATATTTCATGATATCTAAAGGGAAACCAGGGGAGAAGGCATAATTGAGGAGTTTGTAAAATAGAAATAAAAGAAGAATTTTTAGAATGTTGAGATGGCTTCTACCCCCCCTCAAACTCAAATTTCAAGGAATCAATACGAGTTATTATGCCGGGCAAATAATAGATTTATCCATCTTGTTCTATTGTTTATGTTGATTTATGTTTCTCATGAAGTTTAATCTGTTATTTCTGAAAACAGAATTTTAAAACCTGGCAACTATAATTTATGGAGGTTTTTCAACAGTCCTCAGATATTTTAATATTGTCTTCTATAACAGAAGGGAGATGCTTGCAAATCAGATACACAAATACTGAGTTGTTTGGTTCTTCTGGCAACTATAAAATGTTATCCAGGTGGCTCAGTGGTTAAACAATCTTAACCATTTTATTTTTTAATTAAAAGGAAAAATTCAAAAAGGATTTTTCTACAAAAGTAAAAGGGGAATCAAGATGAATACCACTAAGATGGATTAATTAGTGGAAGGCCATCAGTTTAACCACAGAACTATCTCACACAGATTCTGGCAATTAATTTATATGCAAGGATCCCATTCTTTGAGATTTGTGTCAAATTGGTAGGTAACACTTGCTTGCTTAGGTAAGATTATAATGAGGCTTCATGTTGGAAAGAGAAGCAGGGTTGCACACAGACATTCCATTGGGTAATGTCTCCATAATCTATTTTTTAACTATTTCTAGTAACCAAAATAATTTGGGATTTATTATATCCTCTCTGATACAATCGTGTTATAATTTGGGAACAGATTTACTGTTTGCCTCACATAGTACACCAATATATTAACTTCAAATCTCTGCTACATATCAATTTCACTTGAAACCATAATATCACCAAGAATGTTACAGTCTCATATATTACTGATCTGAAGCTGCTCTGAGTCAAGAAGATAATTCTCCATGAGATGAGATTGAGCTAGATGGTCCAGCTAATAAGACTGTCAAAATTTCCAAGTTGTATAGTTGTATAGGCATAAGGAATCAAAAGAAGGCAACTATCTTCTGGCAAAAGATCTATTTCTAGTAAGAGTATTCATTCCATTCCATACTGGTCAGTATTATTTCCCAACTCAACTTAAAGTATTTGGTTGAAATCTTAAGAGTACAGTCACAATACATGAAATGGAATGAGGTGGCAACATGGGGAAGATACTATAACAGGATAAACCTTGCCAATACAGATACCAATCCTTGCTTCTATGAATCACTTATAAGCATGATTCATTACTGCATGCAGTAGATTATCAGTGTATATCTCCTCTGTTGTTCATAGTGCTGGAACTGTATGAAAAGCTTTATTTAATTGTATAAGATAAATGCCACTACTATCCTTTTTGTATTTTGCATTTTAGGAACTTGAAAGCAAACACCTGCCTGCCTGCCTGCCTGCCTGCTTTCCTGTCCCGTCCCATCCCGTCCCGTCTTGTCCCATGCAATAAAGATAGTTGGCAATAAGATCAACAATAATAGAGACAGAACTCAGCTAAGTAGCATAGTATATTTTGGGAAAATTATAACTGGCTGTTCTCATTCTATTTTTAATCAAAAAGTTTGGGTTTCAAAGTTCCTAATAACGAATCAGGTTTTCTTTTGATCTCCCAATCACTGTTGTCAAATTCGCTACATCTATATGTAAGATAGCTTCTAAATAAAGAGGACAAGTATATACAGCACCCACAATTTTGTCAAATGGTGTACTGTGTGTGTGTGTGTGTGTGTGTGTGTGTGTGTGTGTATCCAAAGAATTATAACTTCAAGGCTTTCAAAAACAATCTGAACTAGGCACTAGATTTCTTTTGTTAACAGATTTAAACATTAAACAACATTAGGTACTTCATATAACGACTAACCTTTTTTAAGACATTAGTGCAATACCAGTGGTGCACCTGGAAAGGGTCAAAAACAGGCTGTTCTTTGCTTCTTAACATTAAACGTAAATGTCTGATGTTTGCTGGATCTTCTTCAGAAGTTCCCTCGTAAAATAGCTGTTTATTCAAATAATCCTTTAAAAAAAGAATTCCAAATGAGTACTAATTACATCAGAGAAGAACAAAGAGGTCATTTATGTAAATGCATGAAGGATTTAAATTCCTCCTATATATTTAATATATAATTAAATATATAATTAATTAATTAAATAATTGTTATCTAAAATAAATCTTTTAGATAATTCACACTGATGCGATCGTGGCTACTCTACAGTATCATGAGGCATAGTGATTTTCCTGCTTGAGTTGCTTGAAGCTGTGACAAAGTTAGTAGTGGTTTATGTCACAATAGTGTGAGGGGATTCCAACTTGCTTTTCTTGAGCATGGAGTCAGAAGTAGCTTGTGAGGTCATGGCCTGGCCCTATCACTTGTGGCAAAAGCCAGGTTTTTCTTGCCTTCCAGAAAGCCAACAGGGCTTGGGTCATCTGGATGTCCATGGGGAAGCTGTTCCATAGGGCACATGTTGCAACAGATAAGATACATCTGCTAAGATACATCATGAGATTCACACTGAGATTCATCCATTGAGGAGATGCTTGAATTTGGTTTTGCCTCAGGGCAATAACAACAGAATCTGGATACAGGAGGCATTCAAATCAATGCCCAATCATGGTTCTCTGATTCTTTTGGATTTTTCTGAACTGCTCCCACCGTGAAAGATTTCAAAGGGAGTTTGGGATTATTCCTGAGGCTCTCAAGCATAGCTCAACAGAGGCCTTGCTTGCCACTTGGAATGAGACAGCAACAGTGGTGGGTTCCGGATCCCATTCCAACCACTACGGTTGGAATGGGCCCGGTGTCACCCACATGGACGTGCAGTGCGCACATGCGTCGTACCTGCCTGCGACACCTTGGCAAGCCTCCATGACACTACAGCTACTCAGCGGAACATTGCACAAGCCCCATATGCACCATGCGTGTGCACGGAAGCGCCAAAGGCTTAAAGGACAGGTAAGGAGCTCGGGCGGGTGGCCCCCCGGAACACCGTACCAGAACGGTACCCTGTGCTCCGGGCAGGCTCCGGTACGCTTGTACCGGGGCATACTGCCTGCAACCCACCACTGGACAGCAACAATGGTCTTAGATTGGATTGCACCTGGCATTGCCTTGCTGCTGACAGATCAATGGTACCCCCTGGTTTTCAAGGATCTGTTGGAGATGAAACAGCAAAAGGGATGGCTAAGTACCATTGGAGAAAGCAAAACCAACCAAACATGTGTAAGAACCTCTATTAAGGATTACCTCAAGGCATTAAGGGCAAAAAATCACCACTAGACCAGAGGTGGGTTGCCAATTTTTTTACTACTGGTTCGGACACGCTCGTGCTTCCATGTGATGCTTCTGCGCATATGCAGAAGTTTCTGGGCGGGTGGTGGAGGCTCCCGCCACCACTACTATGCCTTCTGGTAACAGCCACCTAAACCAGACCCCATTATTGTATAATTTTTTTTGCCAAGAAGGAATATTTCCTTCTCTTATCTCTTACTTTCTTCGGAATCTGTTTAAGAATGGTTATTTCTTTGTCTTTATATTTTAGTGGTTCCCCCCTTTGAGCTCCTAGGACCTCATCTCTTGTGGTCTTTCTAAGAAATTTAACATGAATTTCCCTTGGAACATTGTGTGTTCTAGCGTATGCTGAATTGATCCTATCGACTAATATTAATTCTTGTTGATCACCAGATACAACAAAGTTGGAATGCTCTAACAACTTTTTATGATGCAATGTCATATGATGGGATCCAGGAATTATCCTTCTCTCTAGTGGTATCTGCTTTGTACAACACTTTTCTCTAAAATTCAGGCCCAACCTTCTTGGCTTTTTCAAAATCCCTAGAGATATGACCCTTGACTTTAGGCATTGGACTAAGACACTGAATGAGTGACTCTGAGAGATGTTTTTAAAAGTGCTTTATGGAGTTGAGTGATCATTCTTGATTGCTGGTTCTTTATTTTTTCTTCCACCTATTTACACCCAAATCAAAATGGCAATTCCTCAAATAATTAACAGGCTGTACTCAAAGTTAGTGAATAATCAAGTTACAATTTTTTTTTAACCTTTGCTCCTAAATGATCACAGAAACTAGTACATATGATGTAAAGCAGACAAAAAAATATGATTAAAACACGATAGCAATCGTGCTCATTTATATAATTGATTCATGTATACACATGTATCTAATATATTAGTCAATAGTGGTCCGTAACTGAGCAAAGACAATATTGTATGTAACAAAGAAAAAATGCTTCAGAAGTCAATTCAAAAATAAAAATTATCTTATTTACTCATTGGGCAATCTGCACAAAGCTGAAACAAATACACTTTCACTGAAGAAAAAAGAACAATGGTTATGGTCGATAAGTTTATATTTTTAAAAACATGATCTGTACATGTTCATATTCTTTTATTATATTAATCTAATTTTCCTTGAAATAAAATGGAAATAAAACAAAACAAAAATAAATGGAAATGACCATTGGCTTACCTGAAGGGTCCTTTTCTGTACACCGCGGGAGAGTCCAAGCAATGGGTTAATTCAGTCTGCTTGCCCTTAGGACTGAGGAACTATTTTTCCTTAAGCCACACCTCCTCCTGGTGTGCTCAATCCCCCAGAATTCTTAGAAGGAGTCAGTTCGTGCGGACGGAGCGAAGCGTCCAAGATGATGTACTGTTGACACGAGGAACCCGAATCCCGGCCTTGAGAGCCAGGGTGGGTTGGACTCTCCCGCGGTGTACAGAAAAGGACCCTTCAGGTAAGCCAATGGTCATTTTCCTGTACACCGCTTGGAGAGTCCAAGCAATGGGACATACCAAAGTTATTGTCCATCTGGGCGGGCAGAAGAAGGCTCCCGGGATTCGGTCTCTGACACAACCGCCTGGAGCACACGCCTGCCGAAGGACGCCTCAGCTGAGGCGAAAATGTCCAATTTATAGTGTCGCACAAATGGAGAAGGCGAGGACCACGTAGCGGCCCTGCAGATGTCCAGGATCGAGGCCTGGGTGGCCCAGGCCGCTGAGGTAGCAGCACTTCGTGTGGAGTGTGCAGTGATGCCGCGCGGAACGGCCTTGGATTGACTTTCATAGGCAGTCGCAATGCAAGCGCGAAGCCACCTGCCAATTGTGGAGGAAGTGACCTTCTTCCCTAGGGAACCGGGCTGGAAGGAGAGGAAAAGAGCCTCTGACTTCCTGAATTCCGCAGTACGAGCGATGTAGACCTTCAGGGCCCTCCTGACATCAAGATTGTGCCAGGATCGCTCCCTGGGATGCGACGGATGAGGACAAAAATTCGGCAACACAATGTCTTGCGCTCTATGGAACCATGAGTTTACTTTGGGGGTAAAGGTCGGGTCCAGCCTCAAAATGACCCTGTCAGGGTGGATGACGCACAGATCCTGGCGAACAGAAAGAGCCGCCAGCTCCGAAATCCGGCGAGCTGACGTGATGGCAATCAAGAAGGCCGTCTTCAGCGTCAGGAAACGAAGAGAAGTAGTGCGTAGAGGCTCGAATGGAGGGCCAGATAGGGCCCGCAGGACCACGGACAGCTGCCAAGTAGGGTAGCGATGAACGGTGGGAGGGCGAAGGTTAGAGGCGCCCTTGAGGAAAAGACGCACCTTCGGAATTTTGCTGAGAGGCAAAAGGTGGTCGCCCGACCAGACAGTAGACAAAGCCGCCACTTGGCGTCGAAGGGTGTTCGGGGCCAGGCCCTTGTTGAGTCCCGCTTGAAGGAAGTCAAGCACTCTGGGAACAGGCGCGGTCGTCGGCTCGATGAGCAGCTCCTCACACCACTTGGCGAAGGCGGCCCAGGACGCATCATAAATCCTAGTGGTTGAAGGACGTCTCGCCGCCTGAATGGTGCTCACTACCTCCTCCGACAGGCCTTGGCCTTTCAGTTGGTCCCCCTCAAGTGCCAGACGGCCAACTGGAGCCACTGGGGCTCTGGGTGAATCACGGCCCCCTGGCTGAGGGAGATCTGGTCCGGAGGAATGCGCCACGGAGGAGACACCGACAGGTGGACAAGGTCGGCGAACCACGACCTGCGGGGCCAATGCGGGGCCACGAGAAGGACCTCTGCTCCCTCTGCGATGACTTTGGAGATGAGTTGAGGAAGGAGAGGCAGGGGAGGGAAGGCATACAGTAGCTCGCGGGGCCACTTGCAACGCAGTGCGTCTGTCCCCTCCGCCCCCGGGGTGAAGAACCGGGAGTAGAAGCGGTCGAGCTGCTTGTTGTCCCTGGACGCAAACAGGTCTACGGCCGGAGTCCCGAATCTGTCGGACATCTGGTGGAACAGGCGAGGGTCCAGTTTCCACTCCGCAGGATCTATGGTCGTCCTGCTCAGCCAGTCGGCCTGTGTGTTGTCCACTCCGGAGATATGGTCGGAGCGAAGGGATTCCAGATGGCGCTCCGCCCAGCGTCCCAGGGACTCCGCCTCTCTCATCAGTGCTCTGGATCTGGTGCCGCCCTGGCGGTTGATGTGGGCCTTGGTGGCCACATTGTCCGTCATCAGAAGCACATGTTGACGATGGATGGACCGGCTGAAATGGCGCAGGGCCAGGCGAGCAGCTCTCAGTTCCAGCAGGTTGATGCTGTAGCTGGTTTCCACTTGGGACCACTTGCCCTGAACAACCAGGGACCCCATGTGGGCTCCCCAGCCGGAGAGGCTGGCGTCCGTGGTGACGATCAACCTCTCGGGCTCCTTGAATAGATGGCCCTTGAGGATGGCCGGAGACACCCACCAGCGGAGGGACCTCTTTACGTCCGGCGTAACTCGAATCGGCCTGGTAGAGTTGCTCCTGGATGCCCTCTGGTGCGGCAGCAGCAGCCACTGAAGATGCCTGGAATGCAGGCGGGCCCACGGCACTATGGAAATGCAGGAGATCATTTTTCCCAGCAGCTGCGACAGAAGGACCACTGGAGCCAGCCTCAAGCTCAACACCTTGTGGGTCATGGACCTTAGACCGGCCAACCTGTCTCGGGAGAGGAAAACCCTGCACGAGTTGGTATCTATCACCGCCCCCAGGTGTACAAGTCTGTTTGTTGGAGTGAGATGGCTCTTCTCTATGTTTAGAGTGAAGCCGTGATTTCTGAGGGATCTCATAGTGGTTTGGAGATCCCGTAGGGCCTGTTGCCTGGACGACGACTGGATAAGAATGTCGTCCAGGTAGCACTGGAGCCTTATGGGCCTGCGTCTTAGCTGGGCCGCCACTACCGCCAGCACTTTGGTAAACGTCCGAGGAGCGGACGAGAGGCCGAATGGAAGAGCTTTGTACTGGAAGTGGCGACCCGCATAATAGAAGCGCAGGAACTTCCTGTGCTGAGGACGGATGGGGATGTGTAGGTATGCCTCTTTGAGATCTATAGATGTGAGTAGATCTCCCTGTCGAATCCCCGCCAGAATGGTCTGCAGAGACTGCATCTTGAACCTCCGGTAGGCGATATGCCTGTTGAGGTTTTTGAGGTCCAAGATGGCTCTCCACCCCCCCGAGTTCTTTGGCACCAGGAAGAGGATGGAGTAAAACCCCCTCCCCTCTTCGCCCTGGGGAACTGGTTCCACGGCCCTGATGTCTAGGAGATGACTGACTTCCTGGTCCATACGCTCCCTCTTTTGGGGGCAGGATGGGACGGGGCACCGGATGAAGGTCCGGGGGGGGAGAGACAGGAACTCCAGAGATAGGCCTTCCCTGACTGTCTGCAAAACGCAAGCATCCTCGGTGTTCTGGGCCCAATGGGAGGCAAACAGCTGGAGGCGACCCCCGATGGGCGCCAAGCCCGGGCAGTCATTTAGACTTACGGAACGGCCTGCTGGAGGCCCCACCGCGATTATACTTGCGGAAGCCGAACTGCTGCCTGCCTCTGTCCCGAAAGGACGCCCTGTCCTGGGATCTGTCGCCCTGCTGGCCGAAGGACCTATTAGAGGGAGAGAAGGAAGAGGCAGAGGTAGAAGGCTCGGGGGCACGAAAGGACTGCCTCCTAGAATAGGGAGCGGCCTTACGTTCCTGCTTTTTGTTTAGAGAAGGTAGGATCTTCCTCTTGTCCTTGGACTCGATGAGGAGAGGATCCAGGGACTCGCCAAACAATTTGGACCCCTTAAAGGGGGCGGAAGCCAGTTTCCACTTGTTTTTCTGGTCCGCCTGCCAATGTCGGAGCCAGATCAGCCGACGAGAAGTTATATTAGAGCCGAGCGCCCTGGAGGCAAATTTAGTGGCATTAAGGGATGCATCAGCGGCATACTGGGAGGCCGCGATTATTTTTGACACGTCCTGGTGGAGACGGACCTCTCCCGCCGGGAGCTTGGTTAGGAGCTCGCGCAGCCAGATCACAGAGGCCCTATTAAAAAAGGAGGCGGATGAAGAGGCCCTGATGGCCCAGGCAGCCGCCAGGTGGGTTTTGTGGCACGCCTTTTCCGCCTTCTTGTCCTCCGCCTTAAGGCCTTCCAGGAGGTCGGCCGGTAGGGAGGAGTTGGAGGTGAGCGCAGCGATGGGCGGGTCGACAGTGGGCAGGGCCAGAAGGTCCTCCAGCACTGGCTCCATAGTATAAAGCTTCCTATCTACCCCACTGGGAGAGGACTGCGTGGCTGGCTGAGCCCACTGGCGCTGGATTAGGTCGAGAAACAGCCCCGGGACCGGAACCAGCTCTTGCTGGGGCGTTGGGACATCAAACATGACCGCATTGGGATTAGCCGGAGTGGCATCCGCCGCCGGCGCGGTCGGTTTGGGCTTGATCCCCACCCTGGTGGCAGCCTTGACCTTGTGCAGGACAGATTTGAAAAGGCTGGGCTTGAACAGACCCGCAAAGGCGGGCGCTTCAGGGGGAAGGTCCTCGTCGTCCGAGAGACCTAGCACCTCCGGGTCAGGGTCCTCAATGGCAGAGGCCTCGCTGACCACCGAGGATTCCAGGGAAGGATGGCGGACACGCTTGCTTGGAGGGGGAGCTGCCTGATCGGTTTTGGGGCCCTTAGGGGCCACTGCAGTGGGACTCTTAAATTTCATGGCCTCCGTGATGCCCTTGGCAATGGCACGGGCCATCAGTTCCTGCATGCGGGGCGATAACTCCTCAGAGTCAGAATCAGGATCCAAACCCTCCTCTAGGGGGGGTGAAGCCTCACCCTGCATATAGTCTATGCTAGCATCCCCAGGGGGAGGGGCCTGCTCACAGGCCCAAGAGGGCGCCGGGGAAGCCGGCTCTGCCAATGACCTATTTGGGGATAGGTCCTGGGACTCCACCTCCTCGGCGAGGACCATCTGGAGCTCTTCCCGGGAGGGAGGGATACTTGAGAGGGACTGTTCCCTGTCTGCCTGGCGTCTGGCCTTCTCGAATTGCTTGTCAAGGGCCCGTTGGCGCCTTTCAGCATCCTTGGCCTCAGCCACAGAAGGGGGCCTGGAACGCTGTTTCCCAGAGCTACCCCCACCACTCTTGCCCGCTCCCCCACTCCCCGATGAGGAGGAACCCTTGCTAGGGGCCTGCGAGAGGCTCGGCCTAGTATCTTGGGAATCGGGGGGACTGGGCAGATCCATAGTCAATGACCACACAAGATGGAGCAAGGCTATGATAAGGCAGAAGAATAGAGATAGACTGGTTGCTGCAATGGGAAACAAAACGAAAGGATTTGTTAAAATTGCCATATGCACAGTAATTAAATCAATACATAAGATATCATCCCATGCTTAATACCAGTCGGAGGCCCAGGGGTAGGATTGGAGCCTGCACCGAAGTGCAAGGCTCCGCAGGAGAAGCAGGGAGGAGAATGACTATCAAAACTTGGCCTGCGCTTACTTAAGGCCTCCTCCCTGAGCCGGTATGATGACCGTTGGAATGGCACAGGAACCAGCGCCGCTCGCAAAAATAGACAAAAAAACGAAGGTGGCGATCCTAGCCCGAGAAACCCTTGCTAGGCCCTGCCACCTCCAGCGGCCTCCTGATAACGATGGCTGATGCAAAATGGCGGCCATGGCTGGGCGCGCTATTTTCGCGCCTAAAATGGCCGCCGCAACAGCGTGGGGCTAAGGGAGAGCGAGGAGCGAACGCGCCTCGAATGGCGACGATCGCCCACTCCTCCCTGCGGTCGAGGTCTTCTAGCAGGCCGGGAACGAAAAATACTTCGTCTAAAACAACAAACGGGGGGCCTGGGAACGTAGGGACCTCGCCGCTGCAGCCGCGCCGTTTTAAACGACAAGCGGCAGGCCTCCGAAGCCGTCCCACGAGGATCGGCTGAGGGGCACCCCCCACCACCTTCCAGCTTACCTCCTGGCCTTCAAAAGCAATTTCAACTGGAGAGAGTCGCAGGATTGAAGAGAGAAACGTCTCACAAGGTTGGGGAAATTGTTAGGAATAGAATTTAAACGTAATAGAGAGTCCAAGCCAAAAAAGGATTAATTTAGCTCAGAGCTCTAACTAAATACGTCCAAACGGGCTGACTGAGGAAGAATTCTGGGGGATTGAGCACACCAGGAGGAGGTGTGGCTTAAGGAAAAATAGTTCCTCAGTCCTAAGGGCAAGCAGACTGAATTAACCCATTGCTTGGACTCTCCAAGCGGTGTACAGGAAAACAAGATGATTTTGTACATACTTACAAAATGTTTTTTCTGTCAGTTTTAGAAATCAGAAATCCATTAATGATGCATGACAGTCTACATATATATCTAAATGAAAGGCATATAATGCCCTAAAATAACCTTTTATGAAAAAATGCAGAAAAGCTTAAAGTGAACAGTGTAATCCAATGAGGTATTGACTAGGTATTGACTTTAGGAAGCATTATCACCTCCTTGAGTAACCCTTAGCTGCCAGCAGATGCTGCCTCAGGCCACTACACACCTAATTGCTCGGTAAAAAAGGCTGTTTCCCTACCTCATTGAGCTGGATGATGTGATAAATTTGCCTCAGGTATTCACTGCCACCTGGTTTGTGGCAGATATCCAAGGCCATCATGTTTATTTTCTGCTCAGTCAATTCAAGCTCAATAGTTTCCCCTTCTGAGTTCCTACTATCTTTTGCAGTAATAATTGTACTAAAAAGAAAGCAGAAGTATTACAATACAAAACAATGAATATTGCCAAAAGATAAAATCTTAATCCAAGAGACCAATATAGTTACATTTCCTGATTTGGGCTCTTCAGTCCTTATAGTGTGTGATTATATGATAAAATGATAGAAACACAGTTCTGTAAAAGTCCCTCAGTGTACTGTAAAGAAGAGAAAAATGTAACTTTGTAGGTATCTTTTTATTGTTCACAACTACGTTTCTGCTTGTGTTTTAAATATATATGTCCTCTCTTTATGAACAAGTACTCCAGTAAAAAGAAAACATAATACTTTGGAAAAAAAAAATTTAAATAAAAAAATTTAAAAATTTTTTAAATAAAAATATAAGACAATTAAATGATTTTTGTTATTCTTAATAAAAAAGCACACTTTCGGTAATGTAACCTTGGTTTCTTATTTTATTACAATATTTTAAATCCTAATTAACACACCACACAAGTAGTCATTATATTAACTGCAGCTTTTAAAATCTTTTTAAAATTTTCAAGGTATTACTCACTGAATAATTTTATATCAATTTTCAATTTGGGAAAACAACCAATTGTTAAAAGCCTGCACTTCCTTTTTGCATGTGACACCTGGGCTAGTTTACCTAACTATTCCCATTCTAATATTAATTACTCAATATATTAGGATCTGATTATAAATATCAAACTGTATCACAGCATTGCATCCATCCTCAATTAGCAATTTAGAAATCCGAAAAGCTATTATTATATTTTAAATTATAGTGGAGCCGATAGTACAACATTCTCAAGGAAAACTAAGTATTTATTCTTATCTGCATGCTAGTATATGTCAACTCAGAATTAAGCTTCATTAAATTCAGGCGGGCCCATTCTCAGATAAACATACATAGGAGCAGTGGTACATATATGTGTGTGTGTTTATGTGTATGTGTATGTATATATAAGTGTGTTTGTGTGTGTGTATATACATATACAAATACATACATACATACATACATACATACATACATACATACATACATACATATATACACATACATACATATACATACATACACACACATATGCAACAAATTTAAGTACATTTGAATTTATTTGCATGATGCATGTACATTCATAGAACCCAGTAATTAATATTACAATCTAATACATCACTTCAGAAAACTCAAGGCAGTAAATAATTTGAAATTATAGTCACCACAATTTAATTCTACAAATATATGCTATCACTACATTTGATCTAAAAGTTTCCAGAGAACTATGTCTTTACAAGCACAGAAGAATTAAAAAGTAGTGTTTTGAAGTTGTATAGTAGTGCAGCTGAATGTTATGTCAAGCTGCTTACAGGATGACATTGAAAAAGTTGAGGCCCTCTGACAAATGACTGTTTTAGTGTCAGCACACAAACTGTATCCTTTCCTGTCCATCACTGTGCAGGTGAAGCAAATGATTGGATTCAGTCAGTGTTGTGATTAATGAGTTCCTCTCTAGATTTGGGACTGCCTATCAATCATGTCATTAGGGAGAATGTGCCCTGAAAGAGGTAGACCTCAGCCAAGGAATAACTGCATTCATCTTAATCTTTATATGCACCCAGTCAGGCAACTCAGGGTCACCATAATGAAAAATAATAATGTTCGACTCAACAAATTACATTGAAAAGCAGACATTTCTTTTGAGACTGTGTATTCTCCACAATCTTAGTTGACAAGTAATAATTTGGGGAGAGGGGGGTAACAATAAAATGAAGGTTATTTTAATAATAGTTTAATGTACAAGACAGACAATGAATACAATTGTCACTTTTCCCATATTTCTATGAATATGAAATTTATGTCTGTTAATGGTAGTATTTTATTAAGCTAAAATTATATTCTTCAAAATATAATCAAAACTACATTTGATACTTTAACTTTCTTAACATATGCAAAAATATACTACATAGTTTATAAAAATACCCACAATTGAATTTAATAAATGTTTCAAGAGGATAGTAAAAAAGCAATATCCTGTTGAAAGAAATCTGGGTTCGGCTCCAAGTGGAGAAAAGGACACTGGAGACATGGAGGCTGCTTGGAAAGATGGTTTTAATGGTGGACAGGACCGCATGGCTTGAGCCCTGAACAGAAAAGGTGATCACATGCTTCAATGTTGGGGAGAAGAAGAGAAGGGCCGATGGAGGGGCTTGCTAGGCTTTATATTTTCTGTTCAGTCCCACCTCTCTGTTTCCTGTTCCTGTGTAAGAAATGTATTCTGATTGGTTGTCAGACTCACATGGGCCCATGCAGGGGCAACTCTCTAGGCTGAGTCCAGGTTTGGTTGAATTCTCAGAGTTCTCAGATGCCATGTGGTCAGTTGAGAAAAGGCTTATATTATCATGCCTTCATTCCCATCCCCCTGGAGCTGAAGGGGAGAACTCTTTATTATGTAAAGGGACTGGCTTGGCCTTCTTAATGGCCCATTGACAAAGTGGGTGGAGGCAGGAAGCTACAGGGAGCTATTCTCAATTTAAAACAGTGATTCCCAAACTTTTTCAGTCCACCGCCCCCTTGGTGCTACAAACTGATCCTCAGTGCCCCCCACCCAGTGGTGGAATTCAAATTTTTTTACGACCGGTTCTGTGGGCATGGCTTGATGGGCATGGCTGGGGGAGTCATGTGACTGGGTGGTTTGCATGAAGGAATAAAGATAGTAACAGTAAAATTCAAAACTGTAACAATTAATTGCACATTTATTCAAAATTCAATTTAAAAACCTTTGTAGTTAGTTAATTCAACAAAATTGTTGAACATGATCCAGTGATACCAGGTTTTCAAAGTCTGATAGTCATTTATCAAGAAACTTAGTAACTAGTAACTTAGTAAACTTAGCAAAATTTAGTAACTACTTCACTGTTCAGTAAATTCTTAATGTGATGGATGGGCTTGATGAAGTGATACCAGTTTCCCAATGTCTGGTTTTAAGTCACTTAGCAGGAGTCTTAAATCACCACATTCAGTAATCTGGAGTCATTTTCTTTGCTTGGAGACCACACTGAAGCCATGTTCCACCAAATATGATGTTGGAAATGCAACAAGGAGCTTCTTAACCACTGTCCATAGTGCAGGGTAGTGATCAGAAATTTCTTTCTGTAACTAAAACTCTTGGTACAATTTCTTGAACTTTGGCTTCAGCTCAATGTCACCAACATTTGCTTGAATTATTTGATGAGATTATTGCATGGTACTTAGGGATTCCCAATATGGAAAGTGAGAATGGGAACATTTTAACAGATCTATATGTTCTTGGGTTATAATTTTCACTAAAGAACCATGGGGATGGAAAGGGAAATATAGACAATGGAGTCCAATCCCTCCTCAACAGTTTGGAAGAATAACTCTAGCAAAATGTAGCCTTTTACCTCTTTGGGGAATCTATTATTATTATTATTATTATTATTATTATTATTATTATTATTATTATTATTATTATTATTATTATTATTATTATTATTATTATTATTATTATTAATTTATTTATTTATTTTTCCCAATACAACTCATGCAAAGGGTCATCCACAACTACATTACATTTTCCACACTCATATTTGTGATTCCTTAAACTTCTTTAAACTAAACATTTTTAGTACAAATCAACGCATTGACATATATATCACTAATGCAGTTTCCTATCTCTTCCATTGACATAATTAACACCTTATGTATTGAATACAAGTATAGGTTAAACATGAATTGAATAACATCTAATTCAAATGTATAACCTGTGAATTTATTATATAATCACAGGCAAAAATTGCACTTATTCCTAAGTCCTCTACCCACACACATTATAAGACAGATAAAACTGTCTTAGCTGGCTGTTGTAAATATTACTCTGCTAATTCAACAAGAAATGCTACTGCATGAATTCTTAATGCAGAACACAACTAAAAGTGATTTTAGCAATTTTCTTTCCAAGTTAATTCAAAATGTGTATCCAAATGTTCCTCTTATTTTTTCCCCAAGCACTAGGGAGGATTATATTCAAAACCAGACACTTTTGCTCTCTCTCTGTGTGTGTGTATGTGTTTGCTTGCTTCTGGTCTCCAGAGTCAGAAGGGCCGGTTGGGACCTCCAGAGGTCATCTAGTCCCACCCCAGACAGCGCCTCCCCGCCCCACATTCCCCAGCCCCACCACCTCTGGGAAGGCTCCGGTGGGGGGGGAATGCAGAGCCCCTGCAGAGAGCCCCTGCTGCTCTCCCTCACCCTTCACTCTTACTCCCTCCCTCTCTTCGCAGGCCGAACGGCCGCAGCGTTACTGGGATGGTGATCATGGATGTGTTGTCACCCCGGGGAGGGGAGGTCTGGCCGCCAGCAAAGGGCTTCCGCCGAGGCACCCCATACAGGCAAAATAGCGAGCGAGCGAAGCAGGATCAGTCGCTGCAACTTCCGGGCACGGACGGACGGAGGTAGCCAGAGTGGTGGGAAGCCCGAGCGGGCGAGCAATGGAGGATCAGGCAGCTCTCTCACTCGCTCGCTCGCCCCCCCAGGCTTCCCCACCACTCCGGCTACCTCCGTCCGTCCGTGCCGCAGCTGCAGCGACCTCATCAAGACAAAGTGGGAGCGAAGGGATGCGAAATGGCCTCCCTTTGATCACTCGCTCCCCCTGCCTGTCCGCACTATGCTAGCCCTACTCTCACTGATTGGCTGGCTCACCAATCGTCCTGCCCACCTCTAAGAGCCCTATCTATAGAAAGCCAAGCAGAAAAAAAGTTAACTGGGTTTAGATAGGGCTCTTAGAGGCGGGCGGGGCAATTGGTGAGCCAACCAATCAGTGTGTGGGCAGGGCTAGCATAGTGCAGATGGGCGGGGGAAGCGAGCGATCAAGCAGCTTCTGGATGGGTGGGGGTGAGTGAGCAAACTGGTTCTGAATAGCTCGCTAGAGGAGGCCACCTCCAGCACTCCTTTGCTGCCCCCCTTGCCTCTTACCGCCCCCCTGGCCTCTTACCGCCCCCCTTAGCCATCTCACCGCCCACTTTGGGAACCACTGATTTAAAACATGTTTCTTCCTTTTCACATCCAGGGAAATATAATATTCTGCCTTGTTAATATTTCCTAGGATATTTCATTTTTCTGGGAGAGGGCTGGGTGATAACTTCCTACAATCCTAAATACAAACATTCTTTTTTTGCTTAATTTTTCCTGGTTTAGATGAAAACTGTAACTGTGGTTTTTTTTAAAGTAGACATTTATTCAAAATAGAGTTGTGCCAACCAGAGCACGGTGTCATAATTCCAAATACTCTTTCCCTGTCTGAGGAAATTAGCGCTAAACAAGCCAGTTTCCTTCGGAAAGTTGCTTAACAGTTATCTTCTTTCTATCCACACCCACTAATGGAATTCAAAACAACTGCCTATATTTGGATAAATGTACAATATAGGAAATATATTCTTTGAACATCATCTTTAGTAAAGGTAGGAAATTAGCACCCACCCCTCTCCTAGAAGAATGAAATATCCTAGAAAATATTGAAAAGGCAAAATATTACATTTCCCTGGATAAGAAATGGAGAAACATGTTTTAAGGCAGGAAAACAGCCTCACTCTTAATAGCCCCACCTTTCTCAATGGGCTATTAGGGGCCCTGAGCTAGTTTACTCTGCATAACAAAGATAGGATTAGTTTTCTACAGAAACTCACCACATGGCATCTGGGAACTCAACCAAACTTGGGACTCAAAAGGCAGCCTAGAGAGTTGTCCCTGCATGGCCCCATGGGAGTTTGACAACCAATCAGAATATATTTTCTTACACAGGAATAGGAAACAGGGAGGTGGGGCCGAACAGAGAATATAAAGCCAGAAACTTTCAGTCCTTCTCCCTCTTCTCTTCTTTTTCACCCAACATCTAGAAGCATGTGATCAGCTTTTTCCCCAGGACCTCAAGCCATGTGGTCCTGTCCACCATTAAACCATCTTTCCAAGCAGCCTCCACATTTCCAGTGTCTTTTTCCCCACTTGGAGCTGAACCCAGAAGGACATTTCTCCCAACATAACTATAGGTTCCAGGATTGTCACAGAATTCTGCACTAACACAATTGCAATGCTGGTCTTCCACTTTTGAGATGGCACTATAGCTAAATTCCAACTGTGTGTCATTATCTGCTGAACCAGAAAAGATGGCAGAAGAGGAATCTTCAATTATCTTGTTAAAAGAGATCCTGGCTCAAGTACAAATCTTGAAGCCAATCCAGCAAGATGTGGTTGAGCTTAAGAATGGTTTTAAAAAGATGTAAGAAAAAAACAGATATATATTTCAATGTTAATGAAAGAAACTATACTTGATGCTTACATCTGGGTTCTAGGAACAGCCAATATAGAGTATGCTGTATTAAGACCTGAGAAACCCTAGTTCAAGTACACTCTCATCCATGGATACTCACTAAGTGACTTGCAGCCAGACACAATATGTCAGCCCAACCTACCCCACAAAGTTCTAGTGGGAAAAAATGGTCAATGGAAGGCAGGATTTAAATACAACTATCTAATTAACTAACTCTACAACCAAATTTTTTATCATTGTAGATGACAGTGTAAGAACAGACAAAGGAAACCAGGCCACAAAAGAACACGATGGCTGGACACCATCAAAGCTGAAACCAGTCATAGAAAAATTCAAAGTAGTGCAAGATTGGAAGATGTGGAGAAACCTATAGAATCACCAAAAGTCAGACACAACTGAATGGATATCATGATCATCATATCCAATCAGTATCAACAGGAGCAGAAAAGAAAATAAACTCCTTTAATGATCATCCAAATAATCATCCATTGAGAGCAGATTAAAGGATGATCAAGCACTAAATCAATTTGAGTCCACTGACCCAAAACTGCTCCAATTTTCTTTCTTTCTGAAGTAGAACACTAACACTGATACAAGAAAATGTTAGAGCAAAGTTCACAGTTCTATGAGTAGAGAAGGCACAGCATTGGTTAATCTAATAATTCCACTGGCAGTAGCTCTATTTTAGCAGGGAAAATTTAACTTTGGTGGAGGATTCACTTCCTTTTGCTTCTTCTAGAGATTTTCAGTGTTCAGAAGTAAGGACTTGTGCTTTTATTTTGGACACAAATTACTTTTCCTTAAAGTGTGGCAGAATCCACTGATGTCAAGCCTGACGTGACTTAATGTACGATATAATGTACTATGGAAGATTCCATCAACTTATAATTAAGTTCTCTCACCTTCACAGAAGTGTGTCTTCAAATTAGTGGTGCAGCCACAGAGGCCACAGTAGAAGAAACAGAATGAATAGAATGAAATAGGAAGGTGAGAATTCCATGGGTTGCTCTTATAATAAAACCTGCAAGCAGATTATCTTGCGAAAAATGTGGCAAGAACTGTAAGCATCATCAGTGTGCCCTTCCCCGAAGCACAGGAGGCCAAGGATTCTTTTCTGAGTGAGAGAACATTGCCTCATCAGACACACTTTTGAAATGGTGCTTTATGGCTCCAGGATGAAAGTAAATCATGTTGAATCATTTGAGCTTAAATTATGTTGCCAAACAGGAATGTGCCTCAGATATTAAACCACATTCCGATACATAACCATAATAGATATTTAAACATACATCTTGGTGAATTTAACCCTATATCACTAATACAACAATCTCTTCAGTTAAGACCTTTCACATATATAAAGCACACTGAAAGAATTCAATGTATTTATTTGGGAAATAGCCAAAATATCAATAGCACCACAAAACTCAATTATTTTAATAGGAAATCTTAGTAGCCTACTACAAAATAAAAAGTACAATGAAAATTGCATTAAGCACAAAAAATGCAAAATGATTTTAGAAGTGAGACCTGGCGAGAAGATAGAATATTATATTTCCCCTAAAAGAGAAAGAGAAGTCAGAAACTCAGAGCTTCAGCTCCCTTCCCCCTGCTCCCTAAGCAGATATTGAGCTGGGGCAGCTTTAGAAATGCAGATTTGGTAATCCATTACTGCTTGCAGCAAGGTCTGGCTCTGAACAAAGGTAGGGTTAACCTTCAACCACAATAGGAATTGCACAACAAGCCCTGTCATTGCATCAGCACCTACAAAGTTAGCTATGACCCCTGCATAGACCCATAGGAGTTTGATAGCAACCAACAGAATACATCCCCTTGCCACAGGAACAGGAAGCTCAAGGGCAAGGGCCAAGAGAGGGTATAAATAACCCTCACTCTTCACTCCATGTGTTTAGCTGCACCAGGACCATGTGCTTGATGGTTCTACTCCTTTAAACCATATGTCCAATCAGCCGCCATGTTTTCAGTGTCTCTCTCCCCGCTTGGAACTGAACCAGATAGATATTTCTTCCAACACTATTTTTTAGTTTAATCTGTCTGGAACATCAGCAAAAAAAGAAACTGGATTTATTGGGTAATCAGTTTCCCCTGGATCTCTGAGATCAATGGCATTTACATCTTTCCTTATACACTGTTTGGCAGAAATAAATAAACCCAAAGATACAAAAACATAACAATGCATACACACACATTTACTTCAAGAGACCAAGGATTCGGGCAATGTGGTAAGGCTTTGATACAAAGACAGAAAACCCTTCAAAGATAGAAAGACATGAGAGAGTTTCAAAGATAACTTCTCTTACAGTCCAGACTACAGATAGCTAGAAGTGGAAGTGGCATGAGTATGGCCCTTTAAATAATTAGAAGGACTTGAATGGAATGACCACATGCTTTTCCCCCAGAAAACTTGCATTATTTTCTCAGAAATTAACGAGGTTGCCCTAAAAAACAGACTTAAGTACAGTGAACTCCAGTATCATCTAGTATCATCTGGAAAGTATGCAACATGCCACATGTATTCTTATAATCATATCAGTTGATGATAAAGATACATCAGTGAAAAAGACATAAAATATTTACTTTCATTCAGCTCCTAGCAAATCTTCCAACTTCTGATTGTGAAATATACATTTTAATGCTTTTCTGAAATGCTTCAATTTTATTTTGTCTATTTTTATATTACAATATTAAAGGTTCTTATTTCATACCAATCATATAATCTAATAGAAAGCTCCTATGTAAAGCACTGCCATTGAGTTCTAATCTCCATAGCAAAATTCATTGTCAAACTCTAAGTAATGAAAGTACAAATAAGGAAAATATTTTTCTTGTTTTCTATTTATTCTAAGAAGGCTTTCTTGGAACCTAGTATTATCTACTTCAAATTTTATTTTATTTTATTTTATTCACTCATTCATTCATTTATTGTATTTATGTGCCACCCATCTCTCTGCAGATGACTCTATAACAGAGTTTATAATAATTTTATTTTATTTTATTATAATTAATTAAAATTAACTATTTTATTATGAACTATTTGAACATGAACTATACTTAAACAGCAGCAGCAGCAGTAACAATAACAAAGAAGAAAAATGTTTCTTACCATTCTGTGCTCAGTTTTTTTGCTTTTAGTAGTTGCTTTTCAATCCAGTTTGGCTTCTCCTGTTCAATGCTCTGAATTATCTTATGAATTGCTTGTTTGGGATTCTTTTTCTTTTTTCCTATAATAGTTTCCAAACATATGCAAACTAAACTGAGCTTTTCTTTGCTCCATCTGTCAAGAATTGCACCCGTTAAAAGTTCTATGATGTTTCCATCCTCAAATATCTGACATATAATTATAATCAAAGTCTTGACAAGAAAACCGTATTTCTCTGATTCAATAAACTTTTCTGGTATTTTTTTATCAGATACTAAAAAGAAATATTTAATTGGGGATGGCAAACATGCTATTACAGAAGGTAAATTGCTGATTACAATAGATAGAACTTGAGCAGCAAGCTTTGTGAAACCTAAAAGAAAAATGAAATCAGATATAATTAAGATTAAACCATTTTATTTTACAATGAGTCACAACCAATACAATTAATGTAATTTAATTTAATTGTGTCTATCACACATTTCTCTCACTCATCTGTCCATTATGGCTTATGAGACTGAGCCAACCTGATCACCACTGCTTCAACCATGCAGATAAAATCTAATATCGACTAGGCACTGCATGTGAACACTGGAACAGGCAGAGGCCCATTTGGAATGCATTTTTATTTTTATTTTATTCTTTCCTAGAAAGATTAATCTGCTCTTCATAAATTCAGATGTTTATATTGGGTTATCTAGCTAGCTTTCGTGAGAGGACACATTTTACTGAGGTTTTTTTCAATAAAGAGCCAGTCTATGATATTTACAGAACAGTAAAACAAATGATTTTGTTATTATGTAGGTGCAAATCTTGTAAAAGCAAATTATTTCCTTTCAATAGGCCCTATCATATTTTTACAGTAATAAATCCATGCTCTGGAAAGTGTTACAAACTCACAACAACTAATATCATTAATTTATTAATTTTTTGTAGCCACTCAGCTAATTGACATGATTTTTTTCTGGTTGGTGGAAGCTAATGCAACTTATAGCAATATGAATACAAGCTATTCTATAAGTGTACTTGGAGCCATATATCGCTTGCTGCAAGGATTGCATTGAAAAAAATACTTCTTATTCTGTCTAACCTATTTACAACATTCATTCAATTACATTACTAATTCTAAGAGTACATATTGCTTCTACTTTGCACTACATTCCCAAAACATTTTAAATGTTTTTATTTAACTGTGCTTTATGGTTTAGCATGTGCTCCAATATTTTTAATGCAGCCATTTAAGTGAATTACAGACATTTAATAACTGTCATCAACTCCTACAGTGGAACAGATAGAGCAACTCAACATACTGAGAGTAAATGTAGTTCTTTAGTCTGGAAATGATGGAGCTCAACTACAACAGAGAATTCTAGGGAAAAGGTCACAATATTCAGTTGTAAAGAGCTCTTTCTTCCTCCTCTCTGAACATGATTTACTTTGCTGCATCCTCATTATTAAAATTATACATATTTTTCCGTTACCTTTCTAAAAAAATAAGTCAACTATTCTATTAATAAACCAAAAAACGACAATAAAGTAGTTACCAAGATGTTCATGATCAAAACCTCTTCCATTTTTACATATTGTCATTAAATGGTTAATTAATATTTTTACAGGCTTAAGTAAAGATACTTACATTTCCCAGAGTCTTCTGTTTTTACATTTTTATAAATGTAATTCCATTCCTTTGGAACCGTGCTCAACAAACTTTCAGGAACAGTTTTATTAGGCAGATAGGTGCCATATTTCTCTGTTGCTTCCCATGAATGCACCAAGGAGATTACCTCCTTTACTGTTCCGTTAACTGAATTAATCAAAATCGATTTCAAACATTTGACAACTGCTGGCTCTGATTCAGTGCAACTAGAAACTACCGAAACAAAAAAACATTAAAGATAGTGAAACAAGTAAACTCAGGGTTGAGTAAATTTCAATATGAGGATTTTTATAAAGTTTCATTTGGTTTTTAATGCTAGATTCTTATCATAAATAGAACCCATGGAACTTCTTTATGGCATAATTATTGTAACTTTCAACATTTATTTTTCTCAGTAGAATACTTTAAAGGAAAAAATAAAAATGATTACCACTAGCATCCAAAACAATGCTTCTTTTGTTTGTTTGTTTGTTTGTTTGTTTGTTTTAAATTTCAAAATGCTTCTATGACTGGTTCAACTGTAAAATATTTTTAGTAGACATACATTTAGAAAAATAATGTCTATCATCATCATCATCATCATATTATCATTCTCTTTGAGATATTTGGTAAAGAGACTAAAAAAAGGAAAAGTTAAAAAAATTAAATACAGAGCACATTTGTAAAAAAAAAAAAAAAAGTACTTGATACTTGTTCCAGACCACCAGACTGACTTTGTTCTCTCAGCCTCACAATCCCAACTCTTACGAGACTAACATATACTATTTTACTGAAGAAGAAGTTATGTAAGCTTCTCTGACATAAATGAAAAGTTAAAACTCAGACATGGGGTGAATCTGAGAGGACTGCAGAAGAACAAGTAGTTAAAGTTCTCTCCTGCTAGTGTCCCAATCCATCCCACTGTGACAGTTATTTCTGAAAAAAACTGTCCTGCACTTGAGGACAAACTACATCATTAATGTTTCATATGGTTTATCCCTGAAATGAAGTTCAAATTGAAAATGCCAAGGGGTACTACATATCAAGATGAGTAGGAAGTATTTTCTGTAGTATTTCAAAATATCTCAAAATCAGAAATTAAATGTTCTTAGAGGAATAATGTTACTGTCCAAATGCCACATTAATTCTTGCAGAATTAATACTTTATATATGAAATTGTTTTCACTGATGAAAACAACTGTAATATTCAACAGTATCAACTCAGGTCTAAAACACTACCTTGCCCTAATTACTATACCATAGCATCTTGGAGGGAAAGAGAACACTTGTATTATTCAATAATTTAAGATCTATGTTTTAACACACCCTGTAAATCAAGAAAACTGAGAATATAATATTCAAGATACATTTTATTACATTATACTTACCTGATATATTATGTAAGAAATCCCACATGTGTTCTTTTTCCATGTAGTTCTGAAGGGCATCACCAAGAGATTTGGGAGATAAAGTGCAATAAGACAATACTGTAAATATTGCTTCAGCTAGATTGATGTCTTTGTTCTCTTTCATATCTAAGCAATTACTTTGCTCATTACATGTAGACAATTCAGATTCTGGAAGAAGAGAAAAGAAAAAGAAAAGAAAGAAAAGACATATAATAAAAGTTCTAGTATGGCCATATATTCTACAGAACTATGGTTGATTAGGATTTAATCCAAATAATCATTAACCATCCAAGAGCTCATTACCTTCTATTTTTCTTTCCATTTTTCTTGTTTCTTAATTACTCAATTAATTAATTAATTACTTAATTACTTAATTTTGTCTCAATTGAGTAATTAAGAAACAAGAGCAAGATATCATCTCTTTGAGGAATTTTCAAGTTTGCAGAAACACAAGAAAACTATGAAAGCTCCCCCCCCCTTCCATAGGAGCATTCCCCCTTCAACTCTATCCTAATCAATCAATCAATTAGGATTAAATCCTAGTCAATCAAAGCTTCCTTAATTCTTAATTACTTAATGTTATCTCAATTTTAGTGTGCACTTGTACTTTCATTTCTTTTAATAGAAATGCTTTTACTCAAGAAATCCATTGATCCAAGTTACCTGAGAAACCTCCTCACCCTGTTGGGCTTCACCTGCCCTACTCATGCTGGCAGAAGGGGCGTTCTGCAGACCCTGTCAGCCAAGGAATTCCAGCTGTGGAGTCCAGGAGAAAAGCCTTTTTCTGCTGTGGCTTCTGCCCTCTGGAACGTTGTACCTCTCCAAGTGAGATCCACCTCATCCTCTTGCCCTTCCATAAAACCTTTAAAATCTGACTCTACCAGTTAGCCGCACCACTGCATTCTAGACTAATTGTGACTTCCTAATGCTCTTCAAAGATACTCCCAAGTATCATTATTATTGCAATAATCCAGATCAGGGATAACCACAGTATGAGTGACTGAGTGCATGGCCTCAGGATTCAGGAAAGGGAGCAACTTTTGGAAAATTCTGAAAAGGCTCTCTTAGCCACAAAGTTCTGAAAAGGCTCTCCTAGCCATAACTGCTGCCTGTTTCTTGAACAGGTATCATGAATCCAGGAGAACTCCCAAATTATGCATTGGAACTGTCTGAGATAGTCAAGGATTGCTATAATTGTGTGGATAACATGTTGAACAAAAATCATTAATCCTGATTGCACAAAAATAAATTTTCTAAGTAACAAAATGAACTATTTCTGAACTGTTTATATATTTAAAATAAATTTTAATAAATTTTAAATATACATGTTATTTTTTCAGTATCTATTCAAATACCACTAAAGCCAGACTGGTTCTAGGAATTAAAACAAACTCACTTCCTTTAGTTAAGCAAAAATAAGACAGGATAAAAAAATTAATATAAACAAACAAACTATAGTATATTGTGTTATGTTTAAAATTACAAAATAATAAAATGTAAACTCATATAGCCATTTCAAAAGCAAAGATGTCAAATAGCTTATTTTTTAAAAATAAATTACAATAGCTTCTGTTTAACCCAATCAGTTTAAGATTGTGTGCATTCTTTGTCATACATATACCTTGTGCATGTGTCTGTGTTTATGTACATACATATATGTGTTTCTGTGTCTTTATGTGAGAGTATGTGTGTATACTCAGATCTTAACAGAAATAGTTTTGTTCAAGCTTTTAGTTGTCTTGAAATAAGAACCTACTAATAGTTTTGTTGCAGGCAAAAACAATATATGCAGTTTTCTTTTATAACTTTTGTCTATAATTATTGAGAATAAATTATTTCATTTTGAGGTAAAAGTCACCTCAAAATGGTAAGGGAACTGTAAGGAACAGTCAGAAACTGTTCTGTGTGTGCAATTTGAACATTCTTGAGAGAGTAGGAATCTGATCTGACCAAGGATTAAAGGTGCCCCTAGAAATTGGTTAAGGGAACAGGCAGGTTTAATAACTATATCAGAAATATATTATTTACACAGATTACATTATATGAATATACAAAGTTTAGCATCTAGTCAACTATATTTACCAGGAGAGAGTAAAAGAACATATTATTAATCTGGTATGTGTCTGGAAATAAAAGCAGAAGGAATTGACCTCAGGTTAAGGATCCCTTGGACAAGAGCACGCACAGTGATAGACAAAGTGCGTACACATAGGAAATCTTTAACTCCTTAGCTTCACTCAGTTTTCCCTTGTGGTCAATCGATGATAACGTGCTAAAGAATCAGTGCCATTGGATTTGAACCTCCAACAAAAAGGAAGTGTAACAATTTTAAAAATAAAATAACTGTTAACTATTCTGTAAATTTAGAGAAGACAGACATTTAGTCATGTGTAGATACATGAAATGGCAACATTCAATGCTGGAATAGATTTTTGTCTCCTAAAAAATGTTGCTTATCACTGCTTTAAAGGGATCAGATAATAGATGATGTAGCTGCCTGACACTTGTGAATTGCTATCAGTAAGAAGAGGCAGCACAGATAAATGAACAGACTGATATACGGCACCTTAATATATCATTAGGGAGTAGTAGTATGGTGAGCATAGAAAAGTGAAAACATATCCTTTCTTCTTTCACATTCTCTGATAATTTCTCTGTATAATGGATGAATTGCCTTCTCTGAACACATAATTCTTAACACTTAGAAATACCTGCCTATAACTTATTTTCTCCCCTATTACTTGCTCACTTGAGACAGGATTTTTTTTTAACCTTTCCAGGGCCATGTTTAGAACTGTTAGAAAGGGCAATTCCCCCAATTTCCTTTGCCAATTCCAGTACCTTGCAGTTCTTTACTGTAGTTTAGGTAGCTAAGGTACACAGAGTTGAAAGTCGCAAAAAGACATCCTGGATGCACCCATGCTCCAAGCACTGGAATCTTATTGATTATGTCATTGTGCGGAGGAAAGACAGACAGGATGAAACGCCATGCCGAGCACTGTCTGTTGGACCGACCATAGACTCATCATCTCCAAATTAAGCTTTCACATCAAGCCAAAGAGATGTTCACAGGGAAACAAAACTGTGATGAAACAGATCAACGTCAGTAAACTGACGAACCCCAGCACAGCAGCTTCACTAGCAGAAGATCTTGACAACCAACCCTCAGAGATGCAATTAGTCAAGTAAAGGACAGATTAGCTACAGAATTCACTTTTTTTCTACCCCCTCCAAGCAGAAAGACTGGAGAGAAAGGGATGGCAAGAAAGAAAGGAAGAAGCAAAGTACAAGACCAACCGCATGGCATACCTTACTACATCAAAAACATTTAGAAAGCTGTAGAATGTAGGTTCCAAGTTCTGCAAGCGGGCATCGCATACCTCCCAGAGGCTACCATACGAGGACAAATTATGCATTATAAAGATCACTTGGAAGCGGAAGATACTTCCAATGTAATGTACCAAATCCTCTGCATGGATTGCCTCTATGACTATGTAGGACAGCGAAGCTAACCATCAGAAAGCAAGAACACAAGCAACAGTCAGAGAGACCTGAACTCATTGGTAGCCTCACACTGCAATGAACAAGGACACACATTCAAATTTGCAGCTAATATGATTGTTGGACAAGCAGGCACAAAAACAACCAGAGAAGTGATTGAAGCCTGGGAAATAGGCCCCCCGTCAAATAACAGGAGTTCTGATTTACCACCAGCTTTTCAAGCATTTAGAAGGTGAGGGCTGGGCAGCACAAGCAAGTGACAGCTAATAACTTAAAAGCCAGCCATCAACACACTCCAATATAATATAAAAATCCACTTACAACAGGCACTATAAATACCACATACACTCTGCTAGAGAGAAGTTCCCTTAGGATGGGCTCCAGCACGAGTCCAAAGCTGAGAAGACAAAATCTCCCATCCCAGTGACTAACCCAGATTGAATCCTGCAACATTATTAACAGATTAACAGTAACAGAGTTGGAAGGGATCTTGGAGGTCATCTAATCCATCCCTCTGCTCACGCAGGAGACCTGTACTAGGGATTCGAACTGCCAACTTTCTGATCGACAAGTTCAGTGTCTTAGCCACTGAGCCGCCTAGTCAGGGATCTTGGTACCCACCTTTATTCATAAGTCTACTGTGCTCTAGTAACAGCAATAGCAACAGCGATAACCTATAATTCAAGTCAATTGTCGGTTCAACCAGTAATCATACCTTGCTTGATTGGAAGAGTTAATAATTTTGGAAGATTAGTTCCAACTGAAGATAGAGGACAAGTTGTAACTTGAACTAGAAAATAAAATTATATCCCAAATCTTAGATATGGATGTGGTAGTCAATCATTGTCTCCAGACTGTACTAACAATCTCCATCTATGATTAACTGTTAATGGCTAACATTAAGAGCCATAATTTAAAATCTCTCATACAGCAAGTTGTGACTACAATAGAAAGTCCCCCTGATTCATCAGTGTCAACAGTAGGCCACACAAATTATTCTAGAGCAGCATCAGACTGTTACTAAGAAGGTACGAGTTTCTTTTTTACAAATGGCCACCTAGCCATGATAAAATTACAAGCTTTACCTTCAAATATGCCACATTTCCTTTAATGTTCTTGAGAATGTGGGTTTATCAGGGAAAATTCCATAATACACCTTTTTGTGTTTTCAAGGACATTGGTATTTTTTCCTTGTTGGAAGCTAGAAAGATAAAGTGGAATGGAAAGAGCATGCAAGACAAAAGCAAATTGTTTGTTTGTTTGTTTGTTTTATTGGATTTATATGACGCCCTTCTGACTCTGCAAGGCTGCTAGGGAACAATCAAGTATCCATAGTGGCCATTCTTATTCAAGGCCAAGCTTCAGCCAGAAAGGCTCTGCTGACAACATCAAAGCTGAGACAATTCCCTCCCCATCATTCAGAAAATATATCCTTAGTTAAAATCCCTCATAGCAGCCACGGTTATAAGCTGAACAATTAGGACTTTTTTCTATAAAGCAAAAAAGTATTAAAGATGTTGATGGAATACTAGGTTTCAACTTGCAAAAGTAGAAGACCACTATGCCTAACCTGCATGCCTATTTGAATGATTTATAAATCAAAATCTGAGCATTCATTATGTGCAAATGCCCACAGTATAATTAAAAAGCAGGCTGAACTTAAATTGCCCTATTCATGTAGAACTCCCCCAAATTCATGCACAATACCTTGGGGATAACAATAGCCCTTCCTTGGTGACTTTAAGGTGATCTACTTCTTGCTCCAATTTATCAGAGAATAATGTTATTTGTACCTTAGCTGCTTATGACTACATCCAGTTAAGCTTGTTGCACCATCACAAATGCACCAAATGGACTGATTCTGTTAGTGACTGACACTGATAGACAACTTACCTAAAATACGCTTTTAGACATCTAACTGCTCACTCATACATTTACCGAGTTGCCTGCTCTTCATAACAACTTCTAATTGTGCCCTACTATGGTTTTACAGGGCTTTCTATCATCCACAGAGGAAGTGATTAAAGGGGGGGAACCCTGTTTAATGTTGCTATCATGCAATATTGCATAATAAGATCTAAGTTCCCCAGATTCTTCAACAATTTTACACAATTTAAAATTCTATTATTTGAAGAGACTTGGAAATAGATGACCACTGTATAAATGGCAACAATTCCTCATGGACTCTTGCTGTTTAGGGGATTGGCTGAGTACATAATTGAAAGGTCTTGTATTCATACAGGTATAAGGAAAGGTATGATTTTACATAAAGACAGAAGAAAAACGGTATTCCTGCTAAGCATGGTATCCCTCTTGGGTCAGTAGCTTTGGATGAAAATGGAATACTGGTATTCTAGATGAAAGTGGAAGATTATCTCTAACTTGCTGTTTTGGAAGGAAAGGGGTGCTAACCATGCTACAGATTAAGACTGAGGGGTTTTTATTCAAACCCTAGCAATCAATAAATAGAATCAGAATCAGGGAAAAGGGCTGAGTTTTAGATGCTAAATGTTAAGGTCCTATGGACATCCAATATATGGAGAGAAGGTTCTAATGGCAAAGCTGGGTAACAGATAAAACTGTTAAATAATATGAGAATCAGACATAATCTTCATTATGAAGGTGATACCTTGCTACAGTATATCTTTCTCTTCATTTAATAAAATAAATGATCACATCAAAGTGCTTAAAATATACACTAGACGTGCCGGCCAAAGCAGAAACCACCAGTAAGGCCACCTTAACATAAATGAAATCCTGATTTGAAAGGATTATTGAGCAGTAAGAATGAAGTATACTTGGCTTTATGGGAAGCAAACATCAGATAATCCTTTAAAGAAATGTTTCATGAATAAATGAAAAGGAAAAAAAGTAAAACAATCATAGCAATGCTGAAATGGCAATTAAGTCAACCTGTACTGACAAAACATCCAAGCCCCAGAGAGGATTACTGAAATATCTATTATAAGATACAAGGATCTGTGTTCAAAGATGTACTTGTCCCATTTTGCAACGAAGAAAGAGCAATGGCAACCTTAGAGCAGCCAATAATTCTGGAAAGTGGTGAGATGCAGGGATTGGAAGCCAATATGGTCTACCTTTAGGAAGCCTGGATACTGTGAAAAACAGCTACAATGACTAATGGTTGCTTACAGAGGAGTGAAGAACATATTTGTCTAACAATCTGGGAGTAACCAAATACCAAATATCTTCCTGACAAAGTTAAGAAATTGATCAAAAATTGATGCACAGGGAGTGCACAAAGCAGGAATTCTATATGATGAGGAAAAAGGCAGCTCATGAGATGACAGACCTGCACAAAAACAGTGGCAGTTACTACTGTCCACTAATGCAAAAATATCAATTGCTGGACAGTTCCATATTATAAACAGAACACATTATCATACTACGGTATTTTCATCTGTCTGATGTAAACTCATACTTGATAGGAAGTTTGCAATGTTTGTATCTGCCCCTAAAATATGAACCGTTGTACACAAATACAGTAATGGATGCACCAGTCTCAAAGTTGCAGAGACAGGTTTAGACAAAAATCACAAATATGTTGCATCTTGCTTACTGATATATGAGTATATAGATTGGAGAAGCATAGATGAGGGAAATATTGCTACTGTTTGTGAGAATAATCATGGGTCATAGGAAAAATGAGCACATACAAGTCACACAAACGAATAAAGAAGCAAGCAAGCAAACCACCTACTGAAAACTTATTCCAATGTACTTTTTTTCCATAAGACTTCTTTACATAGGATCTAAATTCTTACAAGGTAGAGGGAAATGATTGCTACCCTACCACTTAAACTAGGGAGGACAATAATGGTGTTTCAGGACTTCAGAGAAGGAATCTAATGTTTTGAACCATTATTAATAGTTAGAGGTTATTCTTCAGAATCTGTTAAGAGTAATTCAGAAGTAAGCAAATAGCAAGGAAGAGAGAAATGAAGTACTATAATAAATATCTGTCTTTTTCACTATCAGTGCACATTCTAATACAGCCATTGGAAGAAGTTGTTAAAATGAATTGGAGGATCTGAAGGCCTTGATATTACTTCAAAAAACTTTTAATGCCTTTGTATTCAAGAAGGAGTAGGATTGTGACAAAAATCAGTTTTCAGATGATGGAATAGTTTAAGATAAATTGAGACCTACAGAATTTCACTGTACAGCGGCCTGCTATTATTAGATCCATAGCAGCATTTGAATCTCAAAGTGCAAATGTTTTTTCTAACTAAAATCATTATTTTACATAGATAAAAGTGAGTAGGTACTTGAGATTTATTACATTATTACTTATGAATATGTATCTTATATCATCTATTACTTATGTCCAGTATATGTGTGCCTGCATCATTTTTTCCTCCATTCTGAAATGTATAAATATGCATCCGTCTGCAGTAGGGTCTTTCACAATAATTTTGGAAGAGACCCCTTCAGTATGTACTGTCTAATAAACAATGCAGTGAGCTTTCATTATTTGTTGTTTTGATTCCACAATATTATAAACTCCTCCTATTAATATTCAAATAATTTAAAAGGTTAAGGTTAAAACTGAAAAATATCATTATGTTTGCACATTCACATTATTAGAAACATGATAAAATTAATACTTACTAAAACTTCTCAGCAAAATTTTCACTAAGAGGCAATCATGATGTAGCAGTGTTCGCAAAAGCAAGTTCCAGTTACAATATGGCTGGGATAATAGTAACTTCAGATGACACTGAGTTGTCATTTCTCCAGCTGGAGTCCTTTCAAAATGAAAGATACATACAGAATAATATATATAATTTATCGGTGAAATCAACAGCCTAAAAGTTTAGGTAAATCCTAATTCCTTTAAACTCTAATTCCCCAGTTTGCTGAATGCTGTCATGTCTTCTTACTATATGTATACTTGATTCTATTGGGGAGTGGTGGGTTCCGGGTCCCGTTGCAACCGGTATGCTGCAATGGGGCCCAGCGTCCACTACATGCACATGTGCAGTGCACGTCCAGCAAGCGCATGCGTACTTACTGCCTGCAATGCTCTAGCTGTTCAGCGAAGCGGAGCGCAGGCGCCGTACACTCTGTGCACATGTGTGAAAGCCCCAATAGACTCAAATACAGGTAAGGAGGGTGGGCGGGTGGATGGGCCCTCCAGAGCACCGTACTGGAACGGTACCTGGTGCTCCCAGAAGGCACCTGTATGCCGGTACCGGGGCGTACCGGTTGTATCCCACCACTGCTATTGGGGGAAGGAATTATATTTATCTTAACACCCTAAAAGCCATGCTAAACGAATAATACATCTATAACAGTTTCAAGGCAACCTACTTAGTTTCTTTATTGGGACTATTAATTCTCGTTTCACAAGCCAGACATTGTTTAATGCTTATATAAATATGAAATCTTTTAGTATAACTGAGGGTTATATATATTTAGAGTTATTGCCGTAAATATTTGAAATGAAGTCTAAAATCATAATTAAAGCAGAATTATAAAACACACACACACACACACACACACACACACACACAACTAAAGATCAGTATTAGAACATGCTATTAGAGACTTGTATTTAATAGACATCTGCCTCTAAAATAAGAATGCTTCGTGGAGCGTATTTGGGAATATTTTATCTTCAACTACAGTATATCCTGCAATATTGGATGAAGGCACAAGTTTTCTATAATAAAACAAAAAAAATAAACAGTTTAATTTATTTAAACAAAATTTATATAAGAGAAATTCTTAATATATTGTGTTCCTATATAAGTTCTGACACATAATAGAAAGAAAGAAAAATATACAATGGTTGGTTACAATTTTAAATGAAGCTTTTTTTAGCCCGTTTTAGGATTTTAATTTCTTGGTTAGAAATAAATTGTGCTATATAATTTTAAAAAAACGTAATTGTAGCCTTTTAGCATGTCTTACGGTTAAACACATAATTATACCAGGACATCATTCTAGATTGCATACTTGCAAAACATATTCAATACAAACGCTATTTATTAGACAGCTTATTCTTCAGCTTCATATCACAATACATAAACTTTTTTCATATATTTATTTGAATATTAAGAAAGTGAATAAAACGTAACATTATAACAATGCCTAAAACCTATTCATAATTCAATATCTATCATAAAATATAATTTAACAGCAAATTGACTGTACATTTATTAATTAGAAAACAGCAGGATCTTTGTAACATGCAGTTCAAACAAACTTACATCTAACCAGACGGAGTGTTATTTTTCAGTATTTAACAATTACTCTAGGCTCTTTAAAGCACAGTGCAAATTGAAATATTCACTCAGTCATTGTGTTAATACTAATAAACTACTGAAAACTTTTTCGCTGGTCATATGGAGAAACATATGTTACTTCATCTTTCAAGCTCATATAGCCACAAAAGTAAGACTAGCCACACCCACATACAGCAGAAGATTAACTACATATAAAATATGACATGAATAAATAATTCTATGAGGAAAGTTATATTTGCATCCATCTGAATAAAACATTGCTGCAGTTGGAGAGTAGCTAATCATAGTACCACATACAGACTTCTGGCAGCATCAACATCTTCTATATATTTTTTACAAAATGATGGTGATGATTTAGCTAAGCAGAATTATGGTACCTAATCCCAAATTGGGGCTTTATTAAACTATATAATATAATTACTGAGATTTTCTTTGAGAGCAATTTAATTGTATAAAGCAGAAGAGAAAAAACAAAAAATCACTAGAAAACATGAATAATAAAGCTAATAATCTTTTTTTCTTTCATAATACAAATGAAAAAAATCTAGTATTTAATTAGAAATGAAATTAGTAGGAAGGGACACAAAATATTGTGAGAAGCCCAAACAGGTTTTGAAATGGATGTGAGAGGACTTTGATCCAAAGTTAGAAAAGAAATGGCAGTACAGCTGGTAGCATATGTCTCATATGTAAATTGTTATTACACTTACTGAAACAGCAAGAAAATTATGCACTTGCTTTTAAACATGCCATTTTTCTAAAAATACCAAATACGAACAAAGTAATAAATGTAAGCTTTAGTAGTTTCACCAATTCTCAAGACTGCTACTTTTTCAAAATTAAATCAAATACAAAAAACAAATATAAAAACAATAGCTTTATAAAATTTGTAAAGCAAAAACAAGTTTTTTAAAGAAACTAAACAATGAAATATATATTTTAACATAATGTTTCAAAGTGTATAATTCATTTCAATTTATCAGTAAAAGCAACAATATGGAACACAGACATGGGTTCGAGTCTTGTCTATGTTACAGATACTTACTTTAACAATGAAGAGGAAAACTCTGATATGCCGGATAGCCAGTGCAGTGGTTGGTAAACAGCTTGCTCCAAAATATCTGAAGACAAATCATCAGAAATGGTTTGAACTTTTCTGAAAAAAAATAAGCAGTTCAAAATCAGAATTTATCATATTCCTTTAACAGGCAATGAAGACAAAATAGGCAACTGATTTCAATTCCAACAGCTTCGTGTTTAATGGAAATATTTTGGCTTGCTGCCATGGTATAGTATTATAGTTCAATCCACTGTCCCACTCAGCATGCTGTAGAACAGCAGAGGATCAACCAAGGTAAAGAATGGCTTTTATGGACCCCAGGGCTCTACAGCAGTAAGATATAAAACTTGTTGTATAAGGAGAACTCTGAGTGCAATTCTTATAGCCAGACTAAAGTGACAGAAAAAAGAGAGACCTGGCCCTGTTTTTTGCTTCATTCTTTTCTCCCTCAGTTAATTTCCAGCTAGAATGATCAGGGAGTCCAGCAGCCAGACCAAATGATGATGGGCATCCCAAAAAGGATACTTCTGTGTGATCGGAATTTAGATAGTTACCAGTAGCAGAGACAGTGCTCAATGAGTAAATCAAGAGAGGGACTCTTAGGCGATTCACCTTCTATACCCAGCTCTAGTGCTTCACTGGCTCATTTGATTTCATTTTCATGCTCTGCTGATTAATAACGCACTACTTTAGTTAGTAGATGTTCTTTTTGTATATAATACATGCTATAGCAGCTGCCTCGTGTCTCAAAGCTGGGGGAAGCATCTGTGGAAGTATCTGATGTCAAGGAAAAATTCCATATTAGGATGGTGTTATTCTTCTATAGTATGTGACAAGGTGAGAAGTGATCTTGTAAATTTCAGCACTGGTGCAAAATTATGAGTTGCCTAAATAACGAACTAATAGATGCCTCATAAAATTTAAATTGTTGAAAATCTCCTTAAATTTCATATAATAACAAGATTCATGAATTTAGGCTATTTTTTTAAACTCACAAAAATACTTTTAACTTTGCTAAGACTGCATTTTTTCAAAAGGAAAGATACTGTATTTAATATATGGGTTTCATACAAAGTTTCTTTTGACACAACCTGGCTCCTGGTGACTTCAGAGACACCTCATTTGTTTTCTTTGAAATAATATAGAAATACTGCAAAGTGGGTATTTTCTGGCACAGTTATCTATCCTGTTTTCCACAGTGTTCTGAAGCAGGGGGGCTTAATCTTCTAAAGGAAATTATTTTGTGAATGAGAGACTGCAAGGTGAGCAGAATGATGCAAAAACGGAAAGCTGCTTAGAAACCCTAAATTCCCTCATCATATATAATGTGAATTATAGTAAAACAAGTGTTCCATCTGAAGTACAAGTAACCCTGCATTTACAACAGTCTATTTAGTGACCACTCAAAATTACAATTGTACTGAAAAAATGACTTATGACTTTTTGTCACACTTATGACCATTGCAGCATTCCCATAGTCATATCATCAAAATTCAGCCAATTGGCAACTGATTCATATCTATGATGGTTACAGTGTCCTGGGATCTTATGATCACCTTTTGTTACCTTCTGACAAGCCAAGTCAATGGGGAAAGCAAGATTTATTTGTTAATAACAACTGCAGTGATTCACATAACAAGTGTGGTAAGAAATGTCATAAAATGGGGCAAAACTCACTTAACAAATGGCTGACTTAACATCAGAAATGTTGGGGTCAATCGTGCTCCTGTGTTAAGGACTATCTGTATTAGCAGACTGATATTTAAACCAACTTTGAGGCACAGGGAACAGCTAACTGCTTTTTCTTCAGAGGAAAAAATGATTAGATTTTGAATGAGAGGGAGTGGGGATGAGGTAATCTTGCCTTACATTAAATATGAGGCCACATTTTTACATTCTTTACATTCTTTTTTTACAATTCCTCTTTTACGGTAGTATAATTTCCAAGAAATCTTTCTTTTAAAAAATTGAAGAAATTGGGAAAATTACCTAATTGACAATGAATTTTGCTACTGGTTAGCTTTCCATTTTTCCTAAAACATATTGAGGCAGCATAAGAAATTGATTTAATATAGATCAGTAGATTACTGTAGCAAAACACTGAAAAATTGATGTTCAACTTACTTGGTGAAACTTAAAAGTGTGGAAAGAGAAAAACCCTTGAAAAATATTACAATTAAGCGTTCATTTCAGAACTAAAACAACTAAAAGAAAATGTACAGAAAACTGACCCATAAAACTGCTGAGAATCAAGCACAATTGATAGCATCAGCAACGTTCTTGTGAATTTATAGGTCAATGATAATAACAAAATCAGCTAACACTTCAAGCAGTTACTTGTCTGCTGATAACTGTCCAACTGCATTTCTTCTTTCAGCTGGTCAAATAAGGCATCTAATAAATTCAGTTTAGTAAAACTGATCACAATTCTATTTTCCCCTGAATAAATTACTTTTGTACAAATGTCATTCTGGATAGAGATTCAGTTGTTAACATTCTTTTATTTCTCATTAAGGTCATATATATTCTTTATCCTCTATATTTTTAGTAGCACTGATGCCTTATTTGGTCATCTGAAAGAAGAAATGCCGCTGGAGGTTACTAGCAGCCAAGTAGCTGCTTGAAGTGTTGGCTGATTTCTTTATTATGATTGACCCAAGTACCTCACAAGAAATTAAAACCTTTGCAAGTTCATATATCCTCCCATTCATTTCAGGTGAGATGAAATACTCCCACGGAAAAAGACCAGTACAGCACTCATTTGATTCAGATAACTATGGAGATTCTCAATCAGAACTGAAGAAGCTTCTTGAATGAAAATGACTGTTGGCTTACCTGAACGGTCGTTCTCTGGGCGCTGCGGGAGAGTCCAAGCATGGGTTAAATTCTGTCTATTCACCCAAAGACTGAGTTGAAATTCTTAGCCACGCCTCCTCTCCTCATTGAGGTTCAGTTCAAAAACGAAGGCGTAGTCAATGATAGACTGTGATCTTGAAGTGTCCTTTGGACGTCTCCATAGCCCACACGCTCCGAGCAGCCTGAGACACCTGATAAATGAGGGATGAAGAAAACCCCAGGGCGGGGTTGGACTCTCCCGCAGCGCCCAGAGAATGACTGTTCAGGTAAGCCAACAGTCATTCTCCTGTGCGCTGCTTGGGGAGTCCAAGCATGGGACATACCCAAGCTATGAAGTCCCAGGGAGGGCAACATGATCGTCCAGGGTGCGCAGAGTCGCAACTACCCTCTGCAACACTCTCCTCCCAAAAGATGCCTCTGCTGCAGCTTAGGAGTCAATGCGGTAATGCTTAATGAACAAAGTCGGAGACAACCAGGTAGCTGCTCTACAGATTTCTTCCACAGGAGCTTATCGCCCACACAGCCGTGGTGGCCGCACTCCGTGTGGAATGAGAGGTGAGCGTAGGTGGTACCGTCTTGCCCTGGTGCTGTTAGGCCAGTTTGATACAAGCCCTCAACTACCGACTGACAGTGGACGGTGAAACTTTGTGCCCCACGGAACCTGGTTGAAAACAGATGAGAAGGATTCGGAGCATTGGAATTCCTTTGTTCTCTTGATATAGCAGCAAACCATTCTCCGAACGTCGAGCTTGTGCCAAGTTCGTTCCTTGGGATGCTGAGGGTGAGGGCAGAAGTTAGGAAGTACCACTTCCTCCAATCTATGGAACAGAGTGTTAATCTTTGGCATAAAAGCTGGATCTAGCCGGAGGGTGACCCAGTCAGCGTGAAAAACACATAAGTCCTCACGGACAGAAAGAGCAGCTAACTCTAACACCCTCCTTGCTGATGTAATTGCTACAAGAAAGGCTGTATTCAGAGTTAGGTGACGAAGACCGATGGAACGTATAGGTTCAAATGGTGTCTTGGTCAGGGCCCTCAGAACAAGCAGGAGGTCCCAGGTAGGGAACCTGTGTACCTTAGGAGGGCACAGATTGGAGGCTCCCTTGAGGAAACTCCTGGTCTGAGGATGCTGCCCTAAGGAAACAGCTGACTGTCTAGCAAGAATGGTAGAAAGTGCTGCCACTTGCCGGTTGAGGGTGTTGGGAGACAGGCCCTTATCCAACCCTGCCTGCAAGAAGTCCAGCAGCTGTGGTATGGATGCCAAAGTGGGCACTATGTCTAGTGTCCTACACCAGGAAGCGAATGCCGCCCAAGTGGCATCATAAATCCGAGTCGTAGATGGACGTTGGGATGCCTGGATGGTACAAATGACTTCATCAGATAGATTGTCTTTCCTCAGGAAGTCCCCCTCAAGTGCCAGACGGCCAGTTGGAGCCAGCTGGGATCCGGATGCACTATGACCTCCTGACTGAGGTAGAGTAGCTCCTGAGGTATCTTCCATGGTCTGCAAATGGAGAGACTGACAAGGTCCGCATACCACGATCTCCTGGGCCAGTGAGGTGCTACTAGGAGAACCTCTGCTTCCTCCGACAAGATTTTCCGAACCAGCTGTGGGATGAGGGCCAGCAGCGGGAAAGCATACAAAAGGCCCCTGGGTCAGTGGCATCTCAGAGCGTCCATTCTCTCTGCTTGCGGGGTGACATATCTCAAGAAAAACCTCGGAATTTGCGAGTTGGCTGGACTGACGATCAGATCGACCACCGGCAGTCCGAACTTGATGATCAGTTGATGGAAGATCGCCGGGTGAAGACGCCACTCTGCATTGTCGATGGTTGTCCAACTTAGACAGTCCGCTCTCATATTGTCACTCCCGAGATGTGGTCTGCCCGCAAGGAGGTCAGATGGCGCTCCGTCCACCGTCCCAAGGCCTCCGCCTCCCCCATCAGGGCCCTGGACTTTGTGCCCCCCTGGGGGTTGATGTGGGCCTTTGTCGCTATATCGTCCATGAGCACTAAGACATGGCAACCCACAATGTCCCGTCGAAAGTGGAGTAAGGCTAGTATGACAGCCCTTAATTCTAGCCAGTTTATGTTGTGGGCTGCCTCTCTGCGTGACCACTTGCCTTGAGTCACCTGCTCCTGGAAGTGGGTGCCCCATCCCTGTAGACTTGCATCTGTTGTAACCACCAGACGGTTTGGCTCCTGGAAGAGGCAACCTCTCATCACTGCACTGGATTCCCACCACCGGAGGGACTGTCTGACCTTTGGAGGTAGTCTGACCCGTCTGGGAGTTTCTGGCTTTTGCTCGCTGGATGGGCAGGAGGAACCATTGCAGCTCCCTCACGTGAAGCTGTGCCCAAGGAACGATGTTTATGCGCGAGATCAAGAGTCCCAGGAGTTGTGATAGGGACATAATGGACGTGAACTGTTTCACTCTCGCCTCCCGCACACGGCTGATGATGTTGTGTCTGCGGTCCGGTGACAGGAACACTTGACAACGGACGGAGTCTATTAGTGCTCCTAGATGAAGGATGCAGAGCGCAGGAGTCAGCTGACTCTTTTTTCAGTTCACCGAGAACCCGTGTTTCTGCAAGGTGGAGATGGTGACCTGCACGTCTCTGAGCGCCTGGTTGGTGGATGCTGATTGTATCAAGATGTCGTCTAGGTAACAGAGAAGATGTATTGGGTGTGAGCGCAGATGGGCTGCTACAACCGCCAATATCTTCATGAAAGTCCTCAGTGCTGATGAAAGTCCTCACGGCAGGGCTCTGTATTGGTAGTGCTTGCCATCGTAATGGAACTTGAGGAACTTCCTGTGGGATCTGTGTACCGGAATGTGCAGATAAGCCTCCTTCAGGTCGATGGAGGTCAACCTGTCCCCTCACCTGATGCAACCCAGGATGGACTGTAAGGATTGCATCTTGAAATGCTTGTAGTCTAGATGCCGATTTAGGTTTTTGAGGTCCAAAATGGCCCTCCACCCCCGGAGCTTTTGGGGATAAGGAAAAGAATGGAGTAAAAACCCCTTTTTTCCTGCTCTACGGGAACTGGTTCTATGGCATTTATCTGGAGGAGATGTAAGATCTCCGCCTGCATGCGTTGTCTTTTGGGGAGGGAGGAGGGAACTGGTTCGCGAGGGGGGGGGAGGAATTCCAAGGTCAGGCCCTGCCTGATTGTGTTCAGAACCCAGGCGTCCATTGTGATCAACTTCCATTGGGCGGCGTAAAGTTGGAGACAGCAGGCTATGGGAGGATCCCATTGGTGGTCACTTGGACCTACAGTAGGAGCGGTTGTTTGAACCGCCACAAAAGGGGCATCGGAAGGACTGCTGCTGTCTACCCTTATCTTTGAAAGATGACCTATCCTGGCTACACTCATTGCCCTGGGGGTAGGGTCTCTGATAGGTGGGACCTGCACCCGAGTTGTCATTTCCCCAAAAGGACTGCTTCCAAAAAAAGAAAATGTTCTTCCTGTCAGCCTTCCGGGCAGTAGGCGGAAGCACCTTCTGTTTATCCTTGGTCTCGATTAGGAATTTGTCTAATGTGTCACCAAACAATTGTCCTTCCTTAAGGGAGCAGAAGCAAGCTTCCATTTCAATTTCATGTCTGCCTGCCAGTGACGAAGCCACAACAGACGTCATGAGGTCAAATTTGAAGCCAGAACCAGAGATGCAAATTTTGCAGCACTGAGTGAAGCATCAGCCGAATACTCCACAGCTGCTATAATTTTGTTAAGGTCATGCATCCATCTGGAATCCTCTGAGGGGGGATTCGCTCTCAACTGCCTCAGCCAAAGCAGTGAAGTTCTAGCAAAGAACAAAGCTGCTGTAGAAGCTTTAATGGACCAGGCGTGTTATCTCAGCCTTTTTGTCCTCGGCCTTGAGCCCCTCAAGGAGGTCAGCCGGTAGGATGGAATTAGAAGTGAGAGATATCACTGGAGCCTCCACCTGTGGAAGTTTCAAGATATCTTCCAAATTATTCTGCACAGAATAGAGATGTTTGTCAGCCCCACTAGGGTTGGTCAGTGATCCAGGCTGCACCCACTGGCACTGGATCATGTTCACAAACAGCTCAGGCACAGAAACCAGGTCCTGCGCAGGAGCGGTTCCTTTGAATAGTCCCTGTTTAGGATCCTGGGTCCCAGAGGGGTCTGGAGCTCCCTGAATGGGGATACCTTCCTGGGTGGAGGCCTTTGCCTTGTGGAATGTTGCTTTAAAAAGGGAAGGCCTGAATAATCCAGTGAAGGCAGGTTTATCTGGGATAGGAGTCTCGTCTTCTGAGAACTCCAGTTCCCCAATGTTATCCTCCTCTAATACAGACTCCTCCTTGGCAATGGAGGTGCCTGGGGAATGAGGTCCCTGAGTTTGCCCACTCTGGCCAGGCTTGTGAATAGATTTGGCAGAGGAGTTTCTGGCAGTCTGCTTCTTTCTAGTCATTCCAGAAGCAATGCCCCTCTCAATGGCCTGCTCAATAACCTTCTGCATTTCAACAGACAGATTGGGCCCCCGGTCATCAGCAGGCCAGGGTCTGCTTGCCCTCCCCCTGTCTGAATCCCCTAAGGGACCAGGATCCTCCTCCACCATGGCAGACTCAAAGGGACAGGATTCCTCAATCATTGAGGACGAATCCAGATAACCCAGAGAGGCTGCAGGAGAGGGAGCCTGGGATTCCTCATCCTCCAATGAAGGAGATATGGCCCTTGGTGGAGGCGGCTGGGAGGGAGGATCCTGCCCCTGAGCTAAGGGATTTGGATCACAAGAAGGTTGCCCAGAGGATAGGGATAGCCTTCGGGCCCTTTCAAGAGTCTTCTCTAGGGCTTTATGTCTGCGGGCCTCAGGTCTAGATAGGGCCTTGCCACCTCTGGGATTAGGGATCCCCTTTCCCTTGGTGCCCTTACTGCCCTGTTCCACCACAGGAGGGTCTAGCCTACTGCGTCTTGGTGAGGAGGCAGGATGTTCCTCTTGCGCCCTCTTGCCACTGTCAGCCATGATGATCTTCAACTGGAACAAAGCCAGACTCTCACGGCCCTTCAGGGAGACTCTGCAGGCAGTAGGCTGGCACCGCCATGAGCTGGGAGCTGCTATGCGCTGCGCAGATATGTCTGTGGGACAGGAGTATGACCAGGCGGCAAAAACTTTCCTAGGCCGCAATAGAGATGGTCCAGAGGGAGGAGGCCTTGCCGGAGCCCCGAACGAAGGCCAGAAACTCCCTCGTGGCAATTTGCAGGCTGGGAGGAAAAGCGCAGCAACTCCAAATGGCCAGCAGAGAAAAGCGCATGAAAAGCACTTTCAAAATGGCCACCACGCTTTTCGGACGCTCAGGGAACTGTCAGGTATAAACCGGAGCCTCCGCCGAGGACTCCGGCAGCCGCAGATGAAGAAGAAGACTGCCGGGGGAAAAGGAAGCCTCCTACCTTCCCCCACGTTCGCCAGCAGCCGATGGACAAACGCCCTGACAATCGCAGGCTCCATAGCAATGAGGAGCCTGGAAGTCCAAAAGCCTCACCAGTGATTTTTAAAACGGCTCAAAGTTTACCTAACACTATTTCTCAGCAAACGACAAAAATAAGAAAAAGCTAAGCTAACTAACGGAGAGTCCCAGTCTATTCGCACAAGAACGGAGGAGCTCCTCAAAACGTGTCTCAATTGGGCTGGACTGAATTTTTGAACTGAACCTCAATGAGGAGAGGAGGCGTGGCTAAGAATTTCAACTCAGTCCTTGGGCGAATAGACTGAATTTAAACCATGCTTGGACTCTCCAAGCAGCACACAGGAGAAATGAAGCTTTTCAAGGAAAAAGCCTTTAAGAAATCCCAGGTGCCATTTAATCTAGAATGCTTATTTACATATGCAAATCATCACAACTTGTAAATCACTAAGTGAAAAAGGTTCTATTGTAACAACATGCTTAATGATTGAGTGTCAAAAAAACCACTAAAGTTTAGGAAGAGCCGCCCCCTATTTTGTCAAAAATACAATAAAACTTTAGAAACAACATCTGAACCATACCCAGACTTCAAAAAAAAATTGAAATAGAATATGAACAATGCCATGCTCAATAATCAGCATTCCTGTTTTGGAAAATGCTGAATGTCTTTGGCTATGTAAATGCTGAATTTTGGTCAAGAAGGCTGGCCCTTTCATCCAAAATGTTCATACAATTCTCAAGGAAATTGTATTTAACTACAAAGACTTTATTTCCAGTTAACTTACTGATGAAGAGACAAGAAAACCGATGTGAACATTTTACAGAAGTCAGTAAAATACACTATTTGATTAGTATTTTATCAGTCAGAAAAGAACAATCATATTCTTTAACTATTAGGTAATATTTTATGTTCCCCAATAGCAAGGCTAAGCAAAGTACAATATGTCAATTTTTTAAAAGATTTATCAATATTTTCTTTTCCTCTATCCTCTTACTGTATATTATGGCACTCTACTAATAAAAGGTATTTCTGTCTGGAAGAATAAAAAAAAAGTCTATAGCTTGAAGGCTTCAAAATGAATTAGAGCCAAACTGGTCACTATCATAACGTTATTTATTGATTGTGGCAAAACATGCCTCAGTTCTCTGAGGAATGGAAACTGGCTATCAAGAGCATGTGTAACAGGATGTTAGATGTATTATTTGTGCAAGTATTTATGAATCAATAGTAACAGTTAAAAAAAAAGTAATATCCATTGGATTTAAGTTTAGAACCAGGCATGTTATGTCCTAGTCTCAAAGGAAACGCTGAAACTTGGTCTCTGAGACCATGTACTTGGTTTCATGCAACCTAAAAGAAAAAATATCTTTTCCTGCACTGCAACAGATGAGGTCCATAAGAACTGTATACATAATGTACAACATATAATTGAGAAGGAAAGTCACATGTTCTTTTAAAGATGGTATAGATCTGGTCTGATACATTTGGCTAATATTGGTATAATTTTGTTTTACACATAATTCTTGTTATATTTTTATACTTTATCTCAAGTTTCTAGGATTTATATTTTTCTGGTTTTTTAATTTATCTTTCTTTCGGTAGGTTCAATTTTTAAACTTTTCCTTTTCAGAAGTGTTCTATCTGTTCTGCCTTTGTTTAAATGACTGCAGATACAAGACTTAGTTGCCTAACCCCTATATGCAGTGTAAACAGCTGAGTCAATTACTGCCAGATGATTCACACGTATTAATACATACTAAGGAATTAAGCTGTAAAAACTGAATATAAATTAACTAACTTACTAAAGTATTATCGTCCTTAATCAATGTTTGGACTTTGGGGCTTTATTATCATATTATAAATCAGCCATTAAACAAAGAGAGACAATTGTCACTCCTATTATAGGCTAAATGTATGTTAATCTTGAAGCATCACACTTACTTGTACAAATTCTCTAGTGGTGAAGTTAAAACAAGAGCAGCTGCAAGTAAGTTATTGCAGTATCTGTGGATATTATAAATACGAGGATTTCTGTCTTTATGTGGATCTAAAAGTTCTTGCATGGAACCACAAACTGACCACAGCATGTTTTCACAGGTCATCAAGATTGCTGTGACATCTGTTCTGTAAGAGGTAAAATAAAAACTCTGAAAATAATCTAGCAATATAATACAATCCATAATCATGACTTATTTGCCATATTACAAAATATATACTTTTTACTCTTAAAATTATCAGGATTCTTCGGCAAAAGTAAAGTAAATGGTTATAAGTAGCCCTTGACTTACAAACAATTGTTTAGTGACCAAAGTTACAACAGCACTGAAAAAAGTGGCTTCTGAGTCTGACTCTTTTTCTCATTTATTATGATCACTGGGATGCTACACAAATGCAGCGTCCCAGTGGTCACGTGATCAAAATTCAGATGTTTGGTAACTGGCAAAATTCACTGAACAACTGTCTTGCTTAGCAATGGAAATTTTGGGCTCAGTTGCGGTTGTAAGTTGAAGGCTATCTGTATAATAATATAGTAGAAGAGACCCAGCTTATGAAGCAATGTCCCCAGAAAAAAAAAAGAACTAGAATCATATTCAGACTTACTTCAAACAATTCACTCGCAAAATGTAATTAATATAGTCTCTAATATTTGCTCTACACACGTGGATCACCTCACTCCATAAAGATGAAAGCAATTTTCTTATACACAGGCTGAATTCTGGATCAGAATTATTATTTGCTACATTTATTAGGTAACATTTAGTTTTTACTGTAAAAACACATTCAACAATTTAACTTGCCTATTCTGTATATGCTGTCAGCTGAAGCTGTTGCAATGAATGCAATCAACACTTATTTACATTTAAAATCTGTTCAGTAATAAATGTCATTTCTTATCACTGCCTCTTAAAATTTTTCAAAGCCAATACTAAATATAAATGACACGTAATATTTATGGATTTCAGCTATAGATTTTAAATTATTTAATTCTAAGTTTGCTCTGCAATTTTAAGCAGTATTTAAAAGCAGTATTTAAAAGTATTTTCATATGCATTTTTTCCTTCTTCTATTTCCTTCTTCTTTCAATCTTATCTGTTTCCTCATAGAACACAGTACTATGTTAGGATGCCCACCTCTGGCTGCCACAAGAGTAACTTGCAATTAAAAGACAGTCAGACCATATACTTAGATGATGAACTGTATCTCACTGATATAACGGGCAAAGGCCTTATTTCAAAACAGCAAACATGAGAGCAAAAGTACATATCTGCAATCATCTCTTTAAAAAGACTGAGTGACTGTAATATGTACCCTGATACAGAAACATCTGCTGCTGCCTAGGATTGAACTCTCAACCTTCTGAGTAGGAAGCAAGTGTCTTCACCTCTAGGCCACCATGTTGCTCAGCTTTAGCATACAATAAGCATATATTTTTTTGGACTGCCTGGACTCCTGATTTCTTCCACTTGACAGGAGCTGGTACTGCTCACCTAATAGTGTTGCAATTTGGACAAACTGTGGGGTGCCCACAACTGCACATGTTGCTGCATTCTGGACCAGTTGCAGCTTTTGGATGATTTTCAAAGGCAGCTCTATTTTAATGTGCATTGCAATAATCCAGTTGGGAGGTGACTAAGGCATGAATGACTGAGTAAGATTTGGATAACTTCCATCCAATCTCCAGCTTTTGCTGTTTTGGGAAGGTTGCTGAAAGGGCAGAGGACTTCCAGCTGTAGCATGCCCTGGGTGAAGCAGTTTATCTGGACCTGTATTAATCAGGATTGAGGTCAGTAGTATTGCGACAACATTTGTTGCACTGTTTACCAGTTGGCTTCTAGATGCAATTCCAGATTCTTATTGCCCATAAAGCCCTTCGCATATCAAGGACCACTTATCTCTAGTTGCTGCCATCCAATATAATCAGACATAATGGGCATGCTCCACGTCCTTTCAATTAATCAATGTCATGTTATGGAAATGTACCTTCCCTGTTGTGGTGCCTGCTCTCTGGAATAGCATCCACCAGAGATCCATGCACCTCCTACTCTGATAGTGTTACAAAGGTTATTGAAAATGTAGCTTTACTCCTAGGCCTGGTTGAATGGTAGCTGCTAAGTCTCTATTTTTTTTAGGGTTTTTTTTTTGTATATATTTCTTTTTTTTTAATTCTTTATTTTTTAACAGTATCTAATGTTAAAGAATAAAACATAAACCACCCAGAGTCATCTCAAGTTGGGCACCCTAATTTAGTAAAATAGTAATAAAATAAAGTAAAATAACCTTCTGCCAAATGTATGGTCAAACATCTGGCTATTTGCCTTTATACGTTTTGATTTTAGCAAGATTTTAACGTGTTCTTTTTGTTTTTATCTTTAAATCAATTGCCTTTATTTTTTTATATAAATATGATTTTAATGTTATTTTAACTGTAACACTCCTCTTTCATTTCAAACAGCTGGTTTTTTTGTTAAGAATAAGCTAGTGTTGCTATCATCTCATTCAAAGTGCATAATTTTACTAAATTATTACCTTATTTGTGGCGTCCTTTTGTAACTGGGCTGGGCCTGAAAATATCTGCAAGCCAAAAGTGCTAATGATTCCTCCAGCACTTCTGTTAGAATCTCCTGAGCTAATATAGGAGATAGAACACTCCATAGGTCATGTTGAAGAGCACAGCAGAAATAATGCCACATATGGATAGAAAATGAGCATCTTTCTCCCTGGCAAAACAACCAAAGATTAAACAATAGAAATCTATCTTTCTCAATATCAGCTTGGAATCTTTCGATAAAATGCATTCAGACTGAAAAGAAACTGTTGAAGAACAAAAGATGCTGAGTTAAACTCCTCACAATATTTAAAACAGAGTTTGACTTTTAAAAACCCAACAACTTATGCTTAACTAGTTAGAAGTAAACACTTTTACATTAATCCAAACAGAAATTTGAACTACTATAAAACAATTTTTCCAGATTTAAAATGAAGATTGCCAGTACTAAATTTCTAGTCATTAAAATGCGTCCAAACACAAATTCTGCAGTGATGAAAGCAAATTTCCCTGTAAAATGTAGGAAGCTATCAGATAGTTGCTCCTATTTATGTTTTTGTTGCTGAGAATAATTTTCAGTGAACTTAATATAACTTTAGGTTCTCCAGTTTCCCTAAGCCACTTACCGTATTTTTCACACTAAAAGACGCACTTTCCCCACCCAAAAAGTGGGTGGAAATGCCTGTGCGTTTTATAGAGCAAATATTGTGTGGGGGATGGGAGTTGGTGCACCTGTCACCATTGCCACCACCTTTCACCGCTGCCACCGTTTGCCACCACCAGGGAACACTGGAGCCTTTGCTGCCACGCAGCTGATGGAGGAAGCGATCGGCAGCAAAGGCGATCGGCAGCAATAGGCGGCAGCAGCGATAAGAGGCAGTAATCCCCACCACCTAGAACTGCTGATTGGCAGTATTCCAGGAGACCGATCCAACCACCAATCAGCTGCTTGACAGCGAAGGCTCCAGCGTTCCCTGGCAGTGGCGGCAGCAGCAGCAGCAGCAGCAGCAGCTCAGCCCACTTGGTGGGCACAACAGAGCAGAACCCTGGCAAGCAATGTGTTGGGGCTGCAATAACATGCTGAAGCTGATCAGGCTGTTTGCTGTTTGCTGCAAGGACACTAGCCAGATGAATACCGGATGGATGCTGGGAGGCAGAGGCAGATTTGTTTTTCTTGTTTTCCTCCTCTAAAGCCAATGCGCATTTTATGGTCCGGTGCATCTTACAGTGCGAAAAATACGGTACTTCCAGATTATGGATTCCTATCCACTTCAATTATTGAATTAAGAATTAGCTGGTTCAGATAATTCATCTAGTTGGGGAAATGATTAATAAACAGTATGAAATTATACTTTTTGTAGATAAACATTTTTAGTGATGAAGTGCTTCAGGGATTGTTTTAATCAGTCACAATCTTAAAATATAAACTTAAATCCATAACATTTACAGCAAATTAGGATACAATTTGCTGTAATCTTAATTAAGTCCAATTACTCTGGACTACTCTCTTTTTAACTTAGTGACATTTATATTAGGAGCAGTGGAATCACACCTGACGCAGAGATATAACAGGATATTGGGAAATCAGAAGAAGCTTACTGGCCTTGTGTCTTAGAACTGACCATTGAACCATTGAAATAATGCAGACGGGCAATTGGATGAGTGGATACAATCTTAAAACTTCATTTTAAATCCATATTGTTTTACATCTGTTTTTCAAATCAGTCAAAAATAAAGAAAAATAAACCACATTTGTATAAAAATGAAGGATAGTAAAGTTACTTCCATACCTCATAAAAAGCTTTCTTGTCATCCCAGTAATGACTCTCGGCATCCTGTAAAATGCTTGTAATGCACACTTGTATACAATAGTTTGTAACTTGAAACTGAAGAATGCTGATCAGTTCCTTATATTGCTGGAGTAGTGCTAGAAATAAGGACCTGTTCAAGGGCAAAGATCATAGAGAACAATTTAAGAACACTGCTGTGAGACAGCAATTTACAATTCTACAAATAGTTTGCATTATTAAAAAAGCAATTATCCATTACTATTGATTCCACGTTAACTTTACAATCTAGTTTTCATTACATATGTTCTTTTGAAAATATATGTAATTTTACAAATCTATACTATTTATAAGGTTAGAAGAAGACTTAATAAAGAAAACATACTTAGCTAAATAATCAGATATTTATTTTGCTGTTATTAAAAGACATACTATTATTATACCTGATACCTCTAAACAACAGGATTATTAATATTCTGTATAATTCATTTTTATTCAGACTGACAAAATGTTAGTTTTACACTAATGTGAATTTAAAATTAAAATAGCCTTGTAACGGGGGGGGGGGAGAGAGAGAGAGAGAGAGAGAGAGAGGAGAGAGAGAAAGAGAATGAATGAGAATAACAGAATGACAGAGTTGTAGTGGACCTTGGAAATCGTCTAGTCCAGGGGTGTCAAACTCAATTTCATTGAGGGCCGCATCAGGGTTGTGTTTGATCTCAGGAGGCTGGGGTGGGTGACACCAGGGTGGGCATGACCTGCTTGACATAACTCACATTGGGGGTGCCTGTAGTGGGCCAAGCTCTGTCAGTGAAAATGGACTCCTGAGCTCCATTTTCAGCTGCGATGGCCTCCTGCAACCCTCTGCCAGCAAAAACGGAGGTCGGGAGAACCACCTGCAACTCTTTTGAGCTCTGTTATTGGCTACGACAGCTTCCTACAACCCTCTGCCAGGGAAAACAGAGCTTGCTCTATTTTCACTGGCAGAGGCACTGCGGGCTGGTCCTTCGCTGTTTCCAGGGCAGCACCACAGGACGGATCTAAGCACTCCATGGGCCGGATCTGGCGCCTGGGCCTTGAGTTTGACACCCCTTGTCTAGTCCAATTGCCTGCTGAGGGCAGAAAACCCTATAACAGTTCAGACAAATGGTTGTGTCCAATCTCTTTTTAAAAACTTCCACTGTTGGAAGCATTCACAACTTCTGGAGGCAAGTAGTTCCAATGATTAATTGTTCCCACTGTCAGGAAAATCCATGTCAATGTATGGATATAAGCATATACAGTATATAAACACACATTATCCATACATACCCTCCGGGGAGAGGGGGCGGTCTAGAAATTTAATAAATTATTATTATTATTAAACATATAAGTTATGGGATAATTTTTAACTTCAAATATATGGCATAAGTAATATAAGGTGCAAAAATATGAAAGGTTAAGCAAGGATAGGAAGTCATAAAGGCTAGTTATTACATCACTCCCTAGAGTCTGACACAACTGGACAGGGGAAACATTTACCTTTTACTAATAGCTAACTTAATTTTTTTTAATTATTAGCTTAAATTTTAACTAGTTACAAAATATAACTTCACCTTTTTAAAATAATAAATGAAAAGCTTTTTAAAAAAATCAGTATTCTTTTGTTAGTATCTTCCCTGACATAGGTGCTTTTTCTAGTCTTGGAAGATTTTAATTTCTCCTGTCATTTACTAAGTATTTAGACAGAACAACAAATCATCCAATTGTTTGCAAGAATGGGAATGAGAGCAAATATATTTATTATTGTAAGAATAAAAACGATTTGTGCTCCTTAATCTATTGGTCTAGAACAGGGGTATCAAACTCGATTTGAGGGCCACATTAGGGTTGTGTTCGAGCTTGGGGGGAAGGGTGGGCGTGGCCAGCTTGATGTCATTCATGTCAGGAGCGCATGTGGTGGCCCAAGCGCTCTGCCAGCAAAAACAGGCTCCAAGCTTGTTTTTGGCTGTGACAGCTTCCTGCAACCCTCTGCCAGTAAAAACGAAGCTTGGGAGGGTCGACTCACTGGTGGAGGTACTGCAGGCCAGTCCGCTGTTTCCAAGGTGGCTTTGCGGGCCGGATCTAAGTACCCTGCAGGCCAAATCTGGCCCCCGGGTCTTGAGTTGCCACTCCTGGTCTAGAAGAAATACTGAAATGTCATTAAATATATTATTGTTATAAAGCTGGTAGATTTTGTGACAGAAGATTTTTTTTAATTTTGAATGCTTTTATAGTAATATTAAATTTCCTGCAATTGAAATTCATTCATAATCATGTTGTGTTACAATAAATGCCTGTTTTAAAAATATCAGTAATCAGGTGGCATTTTTTTTTACTGCCTGAAGTCTTGGGGCCAAACTACGACTTCTAGGCTCATGACTCAGCATCCAATGAAAAAGACTGAGACAGGAAGATCATTTTATTTCAATGTATTCAGAACATTCTGATTAAAAGAGATTCCTCTCATTTAGAGGGAACCCCAAGACCCAGCTTTCAGTCCCTTTTATAGTTAACACATCAAAGGAAATTACAAAAGAAAAATTGATTGCATAACACAAAAGTGAGCCCTCCTTTGCATAGAAAACCAGTTAAATGGAGTTACGTCAGATGACATACCTTAATAGAAGTGACCTACAATATACCTCTCCTGCCAGATCTGATGGAATGGGTAGATGTAACTAGGAAGGGAGGTTCCTCAAATATCCCCCAAAGAATACTTCACATTTAAATATCAACCCTCAGTTTTAGCAGCAAATTAGGTCAAAATTTAGTCAGAATAAATCATGAAAGGAAGTTGAAAGAAAAGAAAATAATTAAAACAGGTTGTTATCACTGAAAAAAGACTTACGTTCCAGAGTCCACTTTCATTACATTTTGATACATTTTAAAACGCTGATATACATGTACTGCTGTGGAAAGAATGGTATATAAGTTCTGAAGTGGAGCTCTTGTAGGAACATCTTTACTTCTCTCTTCCAATCTGGTCAGGAGAGCTGTTGCCACTTTGCTGCAAGCCTCTATAAAGTTTGCTCTAATTTCCTGGAAAACCTCAACTGTGCATGCGAGAGCCAATGGGAGCAACATGTCAAGTACTTCCATGACGTCAGAACAAAACTAAGAAATATAAATGTTAGGATTCAGTTATTTTTAATTCCAAATATTTTCAATGATGCACAGGGCATGCTATGTATCATTGAAATGTATGCTTGTCATATAAAACAAATCAATTTTGAAATCATTTTATTTTCTGGTACTAAAAGGCACAGATGAAGTGCAAAGAAATATATCTTGTATTAAGCACATGTTAAAAAAACCTGTCACCTGTGACATTATTTTAATGGAAACATATCTAATCTGCAGTTGTATACATTAATTTCTAACCAATGACTGAACAGACAAAAACTAATTACACTCAAATAGGCAATATTCCAAGCTTATTACACAGGAAGACAACTCAAATTTAAGTAAGTCTCTCTCTCAAAGAAAGAGCTAATAAGGAAAATTGTATATTCAAACTCATACAAAAATCCTGCACATTAGTCAGCTTCTCTAAACTTGTAAAAAAAAAAAACATCTTCCACTTGAAACTAATCTTAGCAATTTCTCCTCCCCAAATGACTATATATGACACGTACATGTATGTGTGAGTATATATGTATGCCAGAACATATGCATCAGAATCTATACTCCATAAGGTCTGGGATAGGTGAAAATAATCTTCAGTGAATTAACAATTACTACTTAAAATTAATTGCATCTGCATATATCAACAATTTTCTCTTTTATTCATAAACTATTTTCAGACACACTGCTCTCCCACATCCCAACAGCAGTAGAAGAAAAACCCTGGCTATAGAACAGAGGGGTCAAACTCGCAGCCTGTGGGCTGGATGCATCATGCATTGGACATGACCATGCCTGGTTTAGCAAAGAGTGGGAAAGTCGTGATACGTCATGTGACGATGCCATGACAAACGCAAATTTGACACCCCGGCTATAGGAGGAAAAGGAAGCAGAAGGTTAGGAAGGGAAGAAAAGATAGAGACATAAATGAGGCAAGAGATAGGTAACTGGGCATTGAAAGAAATAAAGACAAATAAGATCTATTTAAATACCACAAAAGAATTAAATTCAACAGGCAAGCAGCCTTTATCAAAACAGGAATAATCTTCAAAGTCATGCAGCTTTTTAGCAGCATTTATAGTAGTATTCCTGACCCATATTTTTTTTGTCTCTGTGAATGATACTCCTCAATTTACATGTAGTTATTTGGGAAGGGGGAATCTACTGGTTAAATATCAGTGGTGGGATTCAAATTTTTTTTTACTACTGTTTCTGGGGCCATGGCTTGGTAGAGGAGTCATGTGACTGAGCGGGCATGGCCAACTTGACATCACTCATGGCAGTGGTGGGATTCAAATTTTTTCACTACTGGTTCTGTGGGCGTGGCTTGGTGGCCATGGCATGGCTTGGTGGCTATGGCAGGGAAAGGATACTGTAAAAGCTCTGTTCCCACCCCACTCCAGGGGAAGGTTACTGCAAAATCCCCATTTCCTCCTAATCAGCTGGGACTCGGGAGGCAGAGAATAGATGGGGGCGGGGCCAGTTAGAAGTGGTATTTACCAGTTCTCTGAACTACTCAAAATTTCCACTACCAGTTCTCCAGAACTGGTCAGAACCTGCTGAATATCACCTCTGGTAAATATGGTACATCTTTAAAATCTTAATTCACTCCATTCCAAGCAGAATCTATTACAATGATCAAGCCTAGACGAATCCGACTATCTAGACCCACGCCAGTCCGGCTTCCGACCCGGGCACAGCACTGAGACAGCCTTGGTCGCGTTGGTTGATGATCTCTGGAGGGCCAGAGATAGGGGTTGTTCCTCTATCCTGGTCCTATTAGACCTCTCGGCGGCTTTTGATACCATCGACCATGGTATCCTATTGCGCCGGTTGGAGGGGATGGGAGTCGGAGGCACCGTTTTGCGGTGGTTCGGCTCCTACCTCTCCGACCGGAAGCAATGTGTGTTGACAGGGGGGCAGAGGTCGTCCCTGAGGCCACTCACTTGTGGGGTGCCACAGGGGTCGGTCCTCTCGCCTCTCCTGTTCAACGCATATGTGAAGCCGCTGGGCGAGATCATCCGTGGTTTTGGGGTTGAGTACCATCTTTACGCTGATGATACTCAGCTGTATATTTCAACCCCAAACCACCCCAACGAGGCTGTCGAAGTGATGTCCCGGTGTTTGGAAGCTGTCGGGGTCTGGATGGGGGACAACAGACTCAAACTCAACCCCTCCAAGACTGAGTGGCTGTGGGTACCGGCGCCTCGGTTCAGCCAGCTGACTCCATCGCTGGCCATAGGGGGCGAACAGCTGTCCCCTGTGGAGCGGGCGCGCAATTTGGGCGTCCTCCTCGATGCCCGGCTGTCAATGGAGGACCATGTGGCAGCCGTGGCAAGGGGGGCGTTCCACCAGGTTCGCCTGGTGCGCCAATTGCGCCCCCTACTGGACCGGAGTGCCCTGCGCACGGTCACTCATGCGCTGGTGACGTCTCGCCTGGACTACTGCAATGCTCTCTACATGGGGCTTCCCTTGGGACGCATCCGGAGTCTGCAGCTAGTTCAGAACGCAGCCGCGCGGGTTATTATGGGAAGTACTCGTTACTCCCACGTAACACCTCTCCTGCGCGAGCTGCACTGGCTACCTGTGGCCTTTCGGGTGCGTTTCAAGGTACTGATTACCATCTTTAAAGCGCTCCATGGCATAGGACCTTGGTATCTGCAGGATCGCATCCTACCACACACGTCCCTGCGACCTATCCGCTCACACAGAGAGGGGCTCCTCCTGGTGCCGTCTGCTAGGCAATGCCAGCGGGCGACACCTAGGAGTAGATCCTTCTCTGTGATGGGCCCAACCCTCTGGAATGACTTCCCCCCAGACATTCGAACTACCACCGACCTCCGTTCCTTCCGGCAAAAGTTAAAGACTCACCTATTTCAATCAGCTGGCCTGGCACTTTCTTAGTTTTACCTCCCGGGGATTTATTCATTTTAATTGGGTTTGGGGTTTTAATAGGCTTTTAATGTACTATATTTATTATTCTATATACAGTCTTGCAACCTCCTCCACCTACGTATTTAATTATTTAACTGTTTTATGTATGTATTTTATAACGCATTTTAGTGACTGTACACCGCCCCGAGTCCCTTTCGGGAGAAGGGGCGGTCTATAAATACGAATAATAAATAAATAAATAAATAAATAAATAAGCAACTCCACCATACTCTAAAATGCTTACAATAATAATTTACAACTTACAACTTCAATTAATTGACTGTTAAATAAACAAGATCAATGATGGTATTTACAAGAATTATTGGTTTTATACTTCCAACAAATATAATATCCTAAAGAAACTCAAACCTCCATATTTTTGGATACATGCCTTTGAAATCTGCTTTGGTTGCTCTTTCTCATTGACAATTCTCCAGGAATCATTCATGTTTTGTACATTTACAAGGCACATCATATAATAAGTAGCTGAACACTGTTCACTTTGTTCATGTTCAAGAATTTTACCGGAAAAATCTTCAACTGCAATTATTAAACTGTGTGCTACTGAAGAGGACAGGTCTTTAAAAACATTTCTCCATCCAAACTCTAGCATGGTAGACTGAAATATAAATTTATACAATAAATATTTAATATACAAATGTGCAGTTTCAAATATCTATGACAGTTTTAAACATCTATCTGAATTATCTGAAAGGAAATGACAGCAACGAAAAATAGGCAATTACTTTTGTATTTTCCCTACCCATTACAAAATTTATTCTTGGGAACCTGACAGACGTCAAATCTCAATATTGTTCAGATAAATTTTGGACCTGGCTTGGAGAAGGAAAGGAAAAGCCAGAGTTAGTTTGGAATATAATATAATATGACAAATTTTTAAGATTGTCATTCCTAGGCCCCAAAATATGGTGCATGGAATTGAGGGGAGGCCCATTATTTTACCAAAGCTTTTACATGTTCATGCAAAGTGAGCAAACAATTCCCCTTTCCCATCAGCTTTAGATTGTGGTAGCACTTATACCAGAATTTTGTTTTCGTGCCAACCACAAGAAATATATACAATTGCCTTTTATATGTAGTAAGCTGTATAGACTGTGCAAATAGAAAATAACTATCCCAAATTAACAAAATAACATTCTTAAAGTCTTTTTTGTTCATTTCTTAAAAATCAACTAAAACATGGGAAAATATTTCTACATGTTTTAGTAGGGCTAAAATGGCTCATCAAAGTGTTCTATATTCTCAAAATTAATATTATCACTCAAGTTTAAATTAAATTAGTTATTGTGCTGATACTAACATCTACATATATCTGATTTGTAAAGAATATGTTAATAATCTATGCTGATGTGTACACAGGAAAACTATCTCTCAGAATTAAAGTATTTTTAATTTATATTTTACACACCTTTTTAACCTTAAGAATATGCTCAGGAAATTCGCTGGATTCATTTGCTCTACTGTCCCCTGTAAAAAGCTCCCCACAAGTATTTTTCAGAACTCCTGCAAAATATCAGTAAAAATTAAGATTAAATTTCTGAAAAAAAAGTTCTAACTTGCAATCTTTCTGAAATATAAATATGATCTATAAAGATGTCTTGAATTTAATTGAAATCTGTTAGCAAAACAAATACTAAAATGGCCTCTGCATACAGGAGAAGAGCCTGTTACCAGAAATTGCTAGTGATACAAAACACTTTTTCTGGCAATCCTTGATGTTTGAGACTAACTTTATCAATTTAGCTGGCACATTTCATATTTCCAGAATATTGGGGGAAATGTTTCCCTCACAAAACATGGATTTCAAGCTAGCACTCCCTTTCCTACTGCATGTCCCGATGTCCAAAGCAACATTTAGAACATGATTTTTTTTTTGTTGCTGTTTCTGGCTATTATTTATCTATCTGGCTTCTTGCTACAACTTACTTATCTAAGGATTTTGCAATCAATCATCTATCAACCAATTCACAGCAAACACATGTGGCAGGATATGAATGCTTACTGAACACTCAGAGGTAACAGAATCAGAAGTCATACTGAGTAGGCTCTTAAACAATAGATCTTGAGTGTCCCCAAACTGCTTCAATAGGAGATTCTATTGGTGTTTGGGAAGATATTGATGCTGAAGTTCTCTCCCCTCCATCCATACAATATAAATCCTCTATACAATTTGCACAAATGGAAACTGTTTCTTCTGCCCCCAACCACCACCACCCAATCTAATTCAAGATTTTCAGCAGGAACAGAAATGAAGAAAGAGTGAAAAGAAAACAAATGTAGAAAAGAGAGTCAGAAGAAAATGAATAGGAATGTCAGCTTTCCAGCATCATAAATTAATTATGCAAAATATTTTTTTCTGAAGAAATGGATCTCCCCTGCTTAAAAATAATTTCCACCTGGGGTAAAGAACATAAGGGATTTTTTTTCATAGAAATTTAAAATAAATGATTCTATTGCCCGATAAGGTTTGCAACTATATGTTTAATCTTCCAATATCTGTTTTTATCATTATTTGGCATTTAACTCAAAATTTCTTCCACAATAAAAAATATGAATATGATAATTTAGAAATAAGAAGACAATAAGCATCCAGGAAACATAAGAATTTAAAATGGGATCACTTGCTTGTAAACCTATATTCTTTGGTTTGATTATGTAGAAAAATTCCAGCAAGCCTATTAAACAATGTCTGATTGCTATGTTCTGAGTAAATGTTTTATTCCTCTATTACCATGTTATATATATATATGTCTGTCTGTCTGTCTGTCTGTCTGTCTTTGTATTTGTGTTACAACCCCTGGTATGCCCAAATATGGGAGGGAGTCTCCCTTTATTTATTTATCAGCACAAATACAACACAAATATATATATATATATATATATATATATATATATATATATATATATATATATATATATATATATATATATATATATATATATATATATATATATATATATATATATATATATATATATATATATATATATGCTGGTTTTGTTGTATTCGGGTCTTATCCCGTGTAAAGTTGAGATTGTCTTTGCAACGTTTCGGCAGGATCGCACCTGCCATCTTCAAGCGTGGGCTCAAAATGTGGGCTTTAGTGAATAAATAGTAAATAAATAATATATTTATTTATTTATCAGTGCAATTACAACATATATATATATATAAAACATATATATATAACATATATATATATATAACATATATATATATAACATATATATATAAGGCAGATATCTTAGCCACTAAGCCACAGGCTCTCCTCCTTATCAGCTGAGCCAGGGAAATAGGTATGTATTTGTGTTACAAATATGGAAGGGAGCTCACTACTCCTCCTTTCTGTCCTTCGGCTCATTACAGAGGACCATCCAGGCAGAAAACCATATTTTTATTTTTAATGTTGCCTTTTTATATTTGTGTTGTATTTGTGCTGATAAATAAATAAAGGGAGACTAGTATAGATCTATTTCAAGCTATTTAGCTCTCATCAGCTAGCCATACCCTTACTGGGATTTGAACCTGGGCTGTATACCAGGGGTTGTAACACAAATACATATATATGCATATATGTAGATTTCTTCTTAATCTACAAAGGAAAGACTACTGCAAATCTTTCTAGCTTCCTGAAGCAAAGCTTGAAAACTCGTCTTGAGAAATTGCCCAGGGTGGTTTCAAAGAGCTCCACTGGAAAAAGCTATTCTTGGAGCTCGTTATCAGATCTGTCTAAAGTTCACTTTTCTAAAACAAATGGGGGGAAAAGGTGAGAGGGAGATGAAAAGTATGTTAGATGTTTTTGAAAATCTTAACAAGAGACCTCTGAAATATCAGAGGAATGAGAAAGCCTACTAGAAAGGAGGAAAAACATTATTTGGTCCAATATCCCTCATTTTTAATACAGATGTTCTGCTTTACAGTATTCTTGATCTCTACTAAATGTTCCAAGTATCTTCAAAGGACCTTATCTCCAATTATAAAGATTTTACTGGATATAATAAAATATTCCAATAATTTAATTGCAATGTAAATTTAGGAGAACAATAGATTAACACATTTTTAAAAAAGCATTCTTCTTACTGGTGATCAAAACTGATTTACGAGTCATATTTTCTTTCATTATCTGCTAGTTCTAGGAAAGCAAAGTTAGGAAATCAAGACACACCCTTCCTTCCTTAGAAATATCTCCCAAATCTTTACCCAAACAAATATAAAATTTTGAGTGACACTTTCAAGATGAATTATTTTCACTTTATTGTTAATTCAATCAACTAGCTTAGTATTTGAGAAACGTTATTATTTTCTGAGGTTCATTGATTCATCTAATCAAGCATATTCATGTTTACATAACATCATATTTTTCAGATTAATTTTGATCTTGCGAAGTTGGAAGGTCTGAACTATTTTTTGTACTGTAGTCCCAGAGACTAGCTTTGTTGCCTTGCACGCGTTGGTGGGGAACGGGGCTGGAAAGCAGGTTAGTGATGTGGCTGCACTGGGATGGGGTGAGGGGATGAGGGTTTGGCATGGGTGGCATGGCTAAAGAGTCCTCAGGTAAGCCGCTGCAGGACGTGTGGGGCAACTCTGCACCCTCTGTCTTGCTTAGTCTTCCAACCCCACCACAATTTCACTTCATTTTTCTTTGTTCTTCGCCACTTCTCCTTGCTCGCCACCATAACGGAGCAGAAGACTGAGTGACACACCAGTGGTGGCTACAAAGTGAGGGGTGGGTACTCGAGTCAAAGCAAGGTGGGGGGGGTGTAGAGCTGCCCTCCACACTCTGCACTGGCTTACCTGAGCACCCTGCAGCCAGGCCATCAATATCCTGACAACCACCTCATCTTGCAGCAGCTCCAGCAGCCCCTTCCATGACCCCACATGCATAGTTGAGCCTCCTGAACTGAGCAGTGGCAAGCAAGGAGAAGTGGGCTGGCAAACACTTCTGGGGGCCTGGACAGTGTTTCTGGAGTCGCCACCACAAGGCCAGGCAGTTGTCAGGATGTTGATGGCCTGGCTGCGGAGCTCTCAGGTAAACCGGTACAAGACATGGGGGACAGCTCTGCACCCTATCACCTCGTTTCGTCCTTAATCCTTACTCAGCTGTACATTTCAACCCCAAACCACCCCAACGAGGCTGTCGAAGTGATGTCCCGGTGTTTGGAAGCCGTCGGGGTCTGGATGGGGGACAACAGACTCAAACTCAACCCCTCCAAGACTGAGTGGCTGTGGCTACCGGCACCTCGGTTCAGCCAGCTGATACCATCGCTGGCCATAGGGGGCGAACAACTGTCCCCTGTGGAACGGGCGCGCAATTTGGGCATCCTCCTTGATGCCCGGCTGTCAATGGATGACCATGTGGCAGCCGTGGCAAGGGGGGCGTTCCACCAGGTTCGCCTGGTGCGCCAATTGCGCCCCCTACTGGACCGGAGTGCCCTACGCACGGTCACTCACACGCTGGTGACGTCTCGCCTGGACTACTGCAATGCCCTCTACATGGGGCTCCCCTTGGGACGCATCCGGAGACTACAGCTAGTCCAGAACGCAGCCGCGCGGGCCATCATGGGGAGTGCACGATACTCCCGCGTAACACCCCTCCTGCGCGAGCTGCACTGGCTGCCTGTGGCCTTTCGGGTGCGTTTCAAGGTATTGATTACCATCTTTAAAGCGCTCCATGGCATAGGACCTAGTTATCTGCAGGATCGCATCCTACACACACGTCCCTACGACCAATTCGCTCTCACAGGGAGGGACTCCTCCTGGTGCCGTCCACCAGGCAATGCCAGCGGGTGACACCTAGGAGTAGGTCCTTCTCTGTGATGGGCCCAACCCTCTGGAATGACCTCCCCCCCGACATCAGAACCACCACTGACCTCCGTTCCTTCCGTCGAAAACTAAAGACTCACCTGTTTCAATTAGCTGGCCTGGCACACTCTTAGTCTTACCTCCCGGGGATATATTTTAATTGGGTTTGGGTATTTTAATTGGGATGTTTTAGGGCTTTTATACTATATTTATTTCTTTGTACAGTCTCACCTCCTCCACTCAAATGCTCAAGTATTTAATTGTTTACATATTATTTATATTGTTATTTATGTATTTTATCTGTGTTTCATTGACTGTACACCACCCCGAGTCCCTTTTTGGGAGAGGGGGCAGTCTATAAATCCAAATAAATAAATAAATCCCCCCACTGCCTCTTTTCATCCTCCATCCCCCCACCACCTATTTTTATCCTTCACCACCACCCCACTCCTGCCCTAGCTTGATTTTTACGGCTGCACATCACCCCAATTTGTACAACCAGAAGATGGGCGGGGCTTAACTAGGCCTTATTTTAGGGGTGGGCTTATTTTAGGTGCATGTGTGGAAAATTGAACTAGGGCTTGTTTTCGGGGTAGGTCGTATTTTCCAGGAAACAGTGTGTGTGTGTGTATGTATCAGGGTAGCAAACAAGCCAATAATCCCTTTTCCTACTTTTCCAACAACAACCCTATGAGGTATGTTGGGCAGAGAGAGAATAGCTTGACCAGTCACCTCCATTTTTTTCATGCCCAAGACAGACTAGAACTCAAAGTCTCCTGATTTCTAGGCCAACAGCATAACCACTTTAATCTTTCTGTTGTAAAAGTTGTTCATATTTTTATTAGTTTAATATTTGATATTTCACATGAATGTAGCCTATAGTTTTAGAACTACTCTAGAGATATAAATATACAGAAGTCAAATAAACAGTTTGAAATAATGTTTTGACTGTTATTCTCCTACACTAAATATTAATACAACAGAACTGAAGTAGACATTTCAAATTATAGAGTTATTAAATAAATTTATTTTTTATTAAGCTAAAAATATGATTTCATATATTTTTTCATATTTTTATGCATATCATATGTCTTATAATGCTATCATTTGTTGTTGGGATTACCGTCAGAGAGCATTAGTAGCTTGAGCTGTAACTGTTATTTTCATCTATCTAAATTGACTTTCACTGCTTTCCACTGTGCAAGCTGTCAAAGAACTTGTCCTAATGGTAGCTCCAAACAGTGTACACTAAGTGTCTCTCTTTTCTTCAAAGTTCTCTCTCTTTCTTTCTGGTTCATAAGTAACTTCTTACCAAAAGAGAATCTGCAGAAGAGGTTACATCGAAGTTATAACACTATGGAAACATATGAAGAAAAGCCCGGGTGGTCACCTTGTAGATTTCCAACATGGAAGCCTTCGACCTCTCCGCCCAAGCAGCAGCTACAGTTCTAGTGTAATGAGCTTTACAAACCCTGGGAGCACTTTAGCCTTAACTATGTACACCTTCCTAATACAGTTCCATAATCATCCAGCTAAGGAAATCTTGAAAGTTATCTGACCCCTCTTAAGACCTCTAAGACTACAAACAATCTGCCAGATCTGACATCTTTGATTTTTTTTAAAATAAACCCTAAGTGTTCTTCTTACATCCAATTTATGCAGCCATTGCTCTCTGTCATCACTTGATCTAGAGAAAAATGATGGCCAAGGAAACTTCTGGTGTAGCTAAAAGCCAGGCATTACTTTAGCAAAACTAAAATAAAAGATAAGTAACTTTTAAAAGAACATTTCAGGTTTTTAAATGAAATTTTACAAACATTTTGTACACCAAACCAAAAATATTAACACAATAATCCAAACAGAGAGCAGCTAAATAATATCAGTTTCTTTTTATTTTTTGATAAATTAAGTGGCAATACAAAGCAAAATGAAGTACAGTGAGGCAATTCCTTAAAGATGACAGATATGAAAAGGTTCCCTGAACATTCTTCCTTAACCCAATGATCCTTATTACCAATAGGAAGACAGAGTTATGTGTATTATACTATCTGTCTGTTGACTGATACCTATAAAAATAGCCTGCTACCTTTCAGTTTTGGCAAATGGCATTACCCCATCACCAATATTAATGTAAAATTTATCTGTCAATCCAATTTATTTGATACTAATGTCATGGAAGTTTTGGCCAAAGAAAGAGCACAACACTGAGGATAAATTGCCAGGCTTTATTCAATGATCATCAGGTACCTGCTTTCGAAAAAAGATGCTTGAACAGTAGAAAGACAGTGATTCTTTTATACTTTGGGACTGAGAAATGGGAATTCTAAAAAATCTGATTCATGAACACAGTTTGAGCAATGAGATAACTGTTTAAACAGAGAGAAATAGTATTCTTTTATTGTAAAGCAAAGCCATGACAAGACAGCCTAGCTAAGGATTCCAGTGTTGATGGAATATTGAAACCAGACCTAGTTACTTGCGGGATCGTATTCTGCTCCATACATCCCTGCGACCAATTCGCTCGCACAGAGAGGGACTCCTCCAGGTGCCGTCCACCAGACAGTGTCGAGGGGCGGCGCCTAGGAGTAGAGCCTTCTCTGCGGCGGGCCCAGCCCTGTGGAATGACCTCCCCCCGGATATTAGGACTACGTCTGACCTCCGCTCCTTCCGAGTTAAGCTCAAGACCCACCTATTCCAAGTAGCTGGCCTGGCTCAACCATGATCTAACTATATCGCTCCTGACGGGTTTTTATTAGTGTAATTCAATTGAATTTATTTATTGGGGTTTTAAAATATTGTGACTTTTTAATTGTTTTTATCTATCAGCCTACCTCCTCCTTGTATACGTCTTATATACGTCTTTGTTATATGTATGTCCGGTCCAGATTTGTATTTGTATTTTGTATTTTATTTGTTTTATTGTACGCCGCCCCGAGTCCTTCGGGAGAGGGTGCGGCTAAGAAATAAATATTCTAGATTCTATTCTAGAAATAAACAAACGAATGGCATACTTGCATTTCTCATCTAGTAAACAAAGCTTCCTCATTGAGGTTGCTTCCTAGATGAACTTTTAGGTGAGATATTTTGCATTGTTTTTCTTCTAATAGGCTTAAAAACTTATTTTGGCTGCAGAAATAGGTCATTTTGGGTTATGCATTAGCCTAGGACTGGTCAGGGAAAAGGGGTGGCAGAGGAAATGGGGAAACAGTTTGTAAAGTGGAGAGTGGGCAGAGAGAGAAAGGAGGAAGAAGAGAGAACAGTTTGAAGTTTCTTTTATTAATTTTTTATCACAACTAATTTAAGAGGAGGAAAATTTAACTTTAACTCAAATCAGCAAAAAATCAGTCCAGTAGCATAATTTCCATGTAGATCTCCTTATCATCTACTTCTATTTTAAGCAGTATTTAATTAACTCATTTAAAACAACCCATTGTGTTATTATCTTTTAATAAACATACATAGAATTGTCATGGTATAATTAAAATAGCCAATATTGTACCACCAATTTATATTCCCATTTGTCCTCTACCAAAATTTTATTTCATTTTCCTATGGACTGATTATTTTTAAAACCTATTTTAAAATGAGTTGTATATCAGATAATTTTTCATTTATCTATCTACTAAGGATTTTAATTACAATAGTAAAACCTAATACAAAGTGAAAGAAAGAATAGAAAGAGTACAAGATCCAAAGACAAAAGTAGAACATGCAAAAATATAATAAGATAAAAATATGTAAAGAAGTTACTTCCAACTTTCATCAGAAGTGTAAATAATTTTTGCAACTCTTCACCCTCTCTTATTCACACAATCAATGATTGCTTCATCCCATATCCCACTTCTTTTCTACAGACAAATTCATAATTATCTTTTCAATTCTTATGTCAAGAGAAATTCCACTAAGGATTACTAGAAATAACAATATATTGTATTTTTTGGAGTATAAGACGCTCCAAAGTATAAGATGCACCTAGATTTGGGGAAGGAAAACAAGGGAAAAATATCTGCCTCTGCCTCCCAGCAATTTGCCTCCTTGCAACAAACGGTACAGACAATATACACTGTTTGTAGTGTTATATTTCAGACTATACTTGTACAGATGCTGTTAAAATGTGCTTTCTGGAAGTATAGTTATTCTCTACTATTTAAAAGAATAGCACTTTTTAAAACAATACCACTGGGCTTCTTCAGATAAAGCATTTATTTTAAAAAGCTTCATTTTGTTAAGTTGTCTAGAACAATAATAAAGCAGTCTTTAAAAATAAGTCTAATAATTTGAACATTCTATAGGCATTTATAGTTGTTCACTTGCCTCCTTGCAGCAAACAGCCTGATTAGCACAAGAAAAAAAAAACCTGCCTCCCAGCAATTTGCCATGTGGGGCAAACAGCTAATTTCACTTTCAATTACTCCTGATCATCAGCTGTTAGAGGCTGCAGGGATTGCTGTAGTTTATTGAAGCCTCCGTTTGCTGCAAAGACAGGGGCAGGTGGGTGGGGCTACATTTGGTGTATAAGACCACCCAAATTTTTACCCTCTTTTAGGGGGGAAAAGGTGCTTCTTATACTCTGAAAAATAGGGTATATTGTTTTAATCTTGATCAAATAAACAACTTTATATTCCTTCATTTTACTTCTTACAATCTTAATTTGTATGTAATTCATTCAAGTAATGTCATAGAATTTAGTTTCTTTTCATTTCTTCTTTGTTCCTTCTTATAAAACTCTTCTAATCTTTAATAAGCCTGTTTTGTAAATCCGCTATATAAAAGTTATCCAGTTCATTTTCTTGATTTATTATTTGTATTTGCCTTTTGATTTTTGAAGAAACATAAGGTTTCTTTTGTATGTCCAATGAGACATCTTTTTCCATTCATTCTCATGGCCTGTCATTTGTAGATCTGCTTTTAATGCCATCTTTGTATGGTCAATTAAAACTTGTTCCTCATCTGCCATTTTTTCTATAACATTTTTGGGACTGTCCATAGAAACAAACATTGTTATTTATATTGTTGGTATTGATTTCTGAATTCTTAAAAGTGTTCATATTTTCAGTGTTATATTTTGTGTCACTTCATAGGTCCCAGTTAATCAACTGTCAATAAATAGCAATAAACTAGAGAAGACTTTGATCTGAAAATTATAAATGGATTAAGGATCCAGATATATTTGGAATAAGATTTTAGAATTAACTATAACTGATCATTTATAATTAATTCCAAAATCTTATTCTAAATTTAATTGGATCCTTAATTCATTTATAGTTTTCAAGGATCAAAGTCTTATTTACCTTTTTGCTATATATGTCATTTAAAAAAAAATAAAGGTTATGATCAAGATTTTATTTCATTAAGGACTGAAGGCAAACTAACCCATTTGTCAATCCAATAGACTCTAATAGCTTAAAAGTAGTTGACAAGCAATTTGTAAACATGATTAGAAAAAGAAGTTTGCAAACCTAATATCTTTTAAAAGGCATATACCAGCGATGGCGAACCTTTTTTGGCTCGCGTGCCACAAGTGGGGGGAGCGCAGGGGGGTCGTGTGTGGGCGTGCCGCACCCATAATGCAATGCGCGATCCCCCAGTGCGCATGTGCGCACAACACGTGACTCCCCCATTTTTACATGCTTTTTTCGCCCTCCCCAGGCTCCAGAGGCTTTATAGGAGCCTGGGAACGGCGAAAAGAGCCTCCCCCGCCCCCCTGGAGGCCCTCCGGAGGCTTCAGGGACAGTCCGGAGGCTTCCCTGAAGCCTTCGGAGCGCTTAAAACCACCCTCCAAACAAACCGGAAGTCACGGACGGTCCCTGAAGCCTCCGGAGGGCCTCCGGGGGGTGGGGTGGGGGAGGCTCTTTTCACCCTCCTCAGGCTCCTATAAAGCTTCTGGAGCCTGGGGAGGGCGAAAAATGGCTTTTAAAAAGGTGAACTCAGCTGGCCAGCGCGCGCATGCGTGCTGGCCAGCTGACAGGGCAGCGCCTCGCGTGCCCTGACAAATGGCTCCGCGTGCCACTTGTGGCACGCGTGCCATAGGTTCGCCATCAGGGGAAATACTATAGTTGTCAACATGGCTATTCTCATTGTCTCCTGGTGCTGAAAACCCACCAGAGACTACTGTCTTGCAATCTTTCAAAGAGCAATTGTTCGAATCTCATGAGTGGTCACATGGCTTTCCTTATCAAGCAAAGTTCTAAAGAGCCAGCCTACTCACTGGCTCTTTGCTGCAGTTCTTGGCTCCGCTTTTTGGATAGGCATCTTCAGTTTGCTATTTTTTCCTCTGGAAGTCCATCTCAGATAATCTTTTCACAATGGATCACATGGCATTTTATTGATTTATACAATTTATATGACTGTATATTTCATATATTTTTGGGCAGCATAATTTTATCAACTAGAAAGAAAAATTAACCATCAAGAACAGAATATTTCAAAGGACTGTATCAAAAATAAGTCGATATTCTAAGGTTGATGAGAATGTTATTGTTCTATTCCCCTTCTTATATCTATTGAAATTCTACAAATCAATTCTTTGAAGAAAACAGTATATAGAAAATATAACCATACTTTACCTTGAATACTTTTGTTCTCAGACATACATACTAACAGTAATCCCGAAGATAGCTCTTCAATATTTTCTTCCATCAACAAACATGATTTTATAAGCTGGGAAAGGCACTTGAGTTGATGTAATGTCAAACACTGGTTCATTCCTTTTCTGGAATGTTCCTCAGCAACTATAAATAAGGAGAAAGAAAATCAGATTCACGTATCACACTTGCTTCCTAGATGAACCTTTAGGTGAGATATTTTTCTCTGTTTTCCTTCTGATAGGATTAAAAGACTACTTTGACTGTGGAAATGCAGTCATTTTGGGTTATGTGACATCTATATCATTAAATTGTATATGTTGCAATTAACTTTTCTGATTATTTGTAAAAATGACAGATAGCATATGTGCATGTTTTATGTACATATGAATAAAACAGAAAGCTGATATTTGTGAAAAAAATGTTCAGTTTCTTATGTAGGAATGTGGAGAAATTAACGCTATTTCTCAGGTTCATGACAATAAAGTCTAAGAAGGACATAGTTCATTCACAATATTTTAAGAGATTATCTATAAATATAATAGTATGTTAAAAAAACATCTGATTAATTTTATTATTTTAAAAATATAAGATGCTAATTTAGTAAAAAAGACAAAATCAACAGAAGATGAAGAGAATGCTTTTGGATAGTGTTTTGGTTTGGTAAAAATGCCTGTTGTTGCATTTCCAAATAATAATTTGCAACCAGCAGAGTTTATTTAAAACTCAGGTGAAGGACTGAACCAGTAGTACCTTGTGTCGAGAACATTGTTTGTATCATCTGACTGACTGTATCATATGACATCCTTTCAGTAGTACTGATAATAATGGCAATCATAAGACATTACTAAGCATTCTTGAATAGCTGTTATGGAAATACATTCTATAAGAATTCAGCCTTGAAAAATTGCAAAATACAATGGCTTTCCTCCTCATCAGTCAGATAATTTGGAGGACATTCCAACTCTAATTTTCTCTCATATTGGATGCCAGGTTTTGGTCACAGTTAAATACAGTATGTTGGTTAGTATTTTTAAATTGCTGTGTATCTTGGATTCAGTAAGAACAGAGAAAATAATGTCAAAAACAATTTTAAATGCCAAAAATATTAACAGCATTTAGCAACATAATATAAAGCAGTAAAAATGAAGACTTGAAACCAAAATATTTTTTCTTCTAATGCAGGGGTGTCAAACTGGTGGCCCATAGGCTAGATGTGTCATGCATAGTCCACGCCCACCCCAGCTCCACAAATGGGAAAAACATTACGAAACGTCACATGATGGCAGCGTGATGCAGTGAGTTTGACATCAGTGTTCTAATGCCTTGCAAAACAAAAATCAAAATTACAAAAGGAGATACACTTATCTTTATTTCCGTGTGATGTTAATGTCAATGTATTGTCTGGAATCTCTGTATATTTAGTTTTTGATCTTATCCTTATCCAAATTACTATTTCCTGCGTCTTTGAAAATGATACTATATATAGATTGATTCTTCTTCTTTTATATTTAGATGAATCTGGTCTTGATATGATTTGACTCTTTCAGCATTTTTTTTTACCCTGGTCTGACTAATTGCAATTTTATGTCTTAGTTACTTGTAAGCTGTCAATGACATTATCTCAGTATTGAACATCTATGTACAATAAATGTCTTTCTTTATATGTACTCTGAGACTAGAGAGATAAAACTTTTATTATATGTCTCAAACCAAAGATCTAATGATTCCATCCTCAATTCCCAGGATGGAAATATATCAGTACATATTCCTATGGTTGTTATACATTCATTAAACACCGGGAGACAGTTTCATCTTTATTGGGACTTATCAGTCACACACAACCATAGTAACTAATTAAAACTTATGTGATTCAACCCATCTACTTGGAATTGAACCCATGGACCATATATCCTGCTCCTTGCCAACCTAAAAAGTCACTGTAGCTTATAAAAGTAAATGCACTGTATATAGCACAAGCATCTATGAGTTTGATACCTGGCATAAAATGTATAATTGTAACAGTGTAGTATTTTTTATTATAATTAAGTGATTTTATTAGGACACATTCTGATTATACTTATCATATGTTTATTTACCAGTGAATTTGATATTACCTTAACATTACCAATTAATAAGCATTAATTAATGAAGCGGGTAAGGAAGAATTCACTAAAGGTAGATAATTTGAGGATTTTTTTTATTGTGTTCTAAAACTGTTTATCCCCATGAATAAATATTGGGGGGAAATGGAACTCCTAACAGGAGAAATAACAATTAATTGTTGCCTAGTCTGTGGAATCTGTTAGAAAACCAGGACATTGGGAAATAGAATTTGCCCTGGGAACAAACATTACAGCAGGGGGAATATAGTGAAAAGCTGTAACTTGGCCATTGTAATGAAAGGAGGGTATACCTGAGCCATTGATATGATTGATTGTAAATGCCCTCTTCCCTCTGGCAGAACACCTGGACACTTCAGTTTACAGGGGTGCTAAGTGTATGAAGCAGATAAGTAGAGGGCTGACTGCAAATAGAGAAAAAATTGGCTTGAACATAGAAACGGGAGTCTTCATCCTTCTTTAATTCCTTTGTCTCCATTGTGCTTGCCAATAATAAATCAGCAACAATTTTCTGTACTGTATAGTAATTCCTCCATAAGATGCTAGAGAAGGAAAGCTAGAAAAGATGGAGACATTTTATTATCAATTTGCCTAATTCTTTGAAGATTAATTTGATCAGATTTGCCTTGAGAAAGGACAGAGTGAAGTAACCTTGATGTCTTGTCTGACTCAAATTGATTCTTTTCAGTATATACATCTCACAAAGTGGACAGTGTGCATTATGATTAAGACCACTATTTGCCTTCTAAAATCTTTAAAAACAGCATTTTAAAATTTCTAAAATCTACAATAAGTTTATTGTTGTGTCTTGCATTTATCATTTTTCAATTTACTCATATCAAACAGCTACTTTATAATTAATCCCCATTTTTTCTGAAATTACTGTATTCATTTTATTTATATTAATCATATTCACCTATTATTCATTGTAAGCTAAAATACTGTCAATGAAAGAGTAAGTAAAGAATTAAAATTATTTTGTTATATACACAAACAACTTAAACTAGATTTAACAACCTATGTATTGCTGCCTAATAATTTATGCAATTTAATATTTTGGAATAGTTGCTGTAGTACTGTTTCAAGCTAAACTGTTAGGAACAATGGTAACAGTCTTCCATATATAACTTGATATAGTGGTTTAACAATTCACATCAATTTTAATCATTAGAGTTTAAAAGCTAGCATCTTTTTAAGATGCTGGATTTTAAAAGGCAACAGGGTTTCAAATCACAAAATGATCTATCCATAAAAATATGAAGTGTTTTCCAGTGAATCTCTCTGACTTTGCTAATCTAATGCAAATATTGTTCACAGATTGCATCTGTTATAAAATATGAAAAAGAAAGAAGACCCAGTAATAGGTATTGATCTAGGTATTTGTGAGCAGTAATTTAAGTGCTATTTACCAAACAGAACAGATGCAGATGCTGACGAATAGGTAAACAATTGTTGCATGGCTTAGTGCCAGATTCCAAACCAATATATTAAACTCCAAGTGAAGCACATTTCCCCTATGGATTGCACTTATTGCCACTTCATTTCCTACTCGCACTGTCTCTCTATTGCTGTGCCTGGCAGTAAGCTATTTTCAGTTCTTTCATGACCCCTGAGGCCTAGTGCTACCTCACACAGCCATTAGCGAAGGGAATTGCATGTGTGTGACACGGTCTGAAACCAATTATTTGATATTTTCTTCAGAATGATGCCCAGGTCTGTTGGGAATGAGCAATCATGAAATAATTTACCTCCTGATTTAATTTTTTCCTTCACAAATTAGTTGTCGTCTGAGCTTGCTATACACAGCTGCCCAGGACATATCTCTGTCTTATCAAGATTATACTTGAAATGATATAAGAGAGAGGAGGATGAATAAAGCAGACTAGGAGATTCTGCTTTAAACAGGCATTGACAAGTTTATCAGATATACTAATCATAAGTGTTCCCTGCTGATTGAAAGAGATGAAATCATAAAAAATGTTAAGGTGCTAAAAGAAACAACATAGATGTAAATCATTAGCATAGTATTTCAGCTTTAAAATACTGCTGCTTTTCAGTTCTTTTTTGAACTACTGAAACCTATTAATATTAAAAATGTGTTTTAGAAGACAAAAAATAGACTAAAATGAGCAGATAATCCATTCTGAGCTATTTAAATTTAGTTCTTCTCAAAATGAAAAACTGTATTATCCTCCTAACAGTAAGTAGGCATTTATGTCTTATAGTTCTATATCGCAAGAAAAAAAAATTCAACCTCTGCAAAAAAATTCAGAATATTCTGTAGCACATTGTTATATGGAAAATCCTCACAATGAGATTATATAATCACATTGAAAATGATTTTTAGGAAAGCATTCACAAACCACGTTCCATAAAGTCAATTCAACAGAGTGAAAGTATGGGCTGGGATCCAAAAAGCAGTACAATTAGTTCCACATACACTAGAGAGCTTTGAGCATGTGTTTCTTGAATAGCAGCTGCCATGCCACATGGTAAATCACTTTTGAAGCACATGGACTTCAAAAAGAAGGTTCTTATGTAATATGGGCTTTTCTATTCAAAGAAAATACAATCTCACTGGACATGCCTTCCTTTATGGGAAGAAATGTAAACTATCCAGTCATTTAGAATACTTCAATGTAATAAAGAAACCATATTATAATTTAAAACAAAACATTTGGCATAAAGCATCTGTGATATTATGGGGCAGTATCTGTATAACTGGGATCCATAACACTCAATTTTCTTAATGCAAAGATTGATTTGAAAGTTGATGCTGGTATCATTAATATCAATATTAGATATACTGCGATCAATATCAAGTTTTTAGTACAGCACAATCAAATTATAGGAAATAGAATCATACATTTTATGTTTGTCTTGTCTGACTCTTCTGTGGCAAAGAGAAATAAATTGTGAAAATTACTTTCAGAGCCATTTTAGAAAATAATATAGAGATAAGTGTTAAACCCACAATGTATTATAAAAGCATGCCATTCCTTAATAGTAGATTAACAAAAGTGTTTTACTAAATAATTTTATTAGGACATTTTTAAATACTTCAGTTAAATCATTAAATAGAATATGTTAGTAAATATGAAAGTATTTCATTTTTTCCAACCAACAACGTCCTCCATTATGTCCAACAATATATCTGACTATAAAAATTAATTAACTATAAATCCTAAAGCTATATCACATCCTAGCTTCTTTTGTGACAGAACTTCAATACCAAAATTTATATTTAATATTTACCACTTACTTATAGGTCAAGATATATGAATCACAATCTGAATTCTTTACAGATAAAAACTACACACATAAAAGAAAAAATGCATTCTAGATTTAAAAAATAGATATATACTGGCCATTGTATTTTGCTTCTAAAGCTTGTTTTCAAACATGCCTGCAGTAAACTATATGCTGTACTAAAACGTTTATATTATTCAAGTCTATTACATTGGGGTACGTTTTCAGAAATACATGTTTATTGTGAGAGTAGGCTCACAAAAACATTCAAAAACTGAGAAAAATGTAACTATAGAAATAGATGTGTTAAAAAATATACATAAAAGTACATCTGAATATTCAAAAGTTTTTTTTAATTTGCAAACTTTTGCTAAAATTGGGTGGAAGGTATAAAATATAATAAACACAAACCAAAATACAATAATTTGTTTACTTGTCAGGAACATGTTTAAAAGAACCATAGTTATTTTCAATTATGAGACTGAACAACATTCTAAACCCTGATTATACTAGGTTTCCAAATCTGTAGACAGTTTTTATCCCAGTGACTGACATCTGGTAAACATACTGCAATATTAAATGGGACTCTTTGCATTTTAGTAATATTTCAAAATAAGCCATATTCAAAATAAATTCAGAAATCCATGCCTGTCTGCCTCCCTTCAATTCAGATTTTTGAAAAACTGATAAAGCCCAACATTTGTATAAAGGTCCAAGTACATATTAATATACTAGCAGAATATACAGTGGAGGGAATTGGGATTTGGGAAGAAGAAATGGATCAGATCCTTTGTTAGCAAAAAAAAAAAAAAAAAGGAATAAATTATTCTGAAATAAAAGACAAACAGAAAATTCACATCTGGATCAGTATGACAATAGTTAACTGAAGCTGAGAATTGATCCCTCAAACCCATTGTTTTAAAATTTAATCTGAACTATCAAAAAGTAATATTCAAATTTTAAACATGTCTCTCTCACAGATGCCAATTTAATGTGCACCATTTTTAATCAGGTTATTTCTCAAAAATTAAAAATAAAATCTAAAGCTAACCAAACTTTATATTACTGAAAGCATGCACAATGCCACACAGCTTAATAGTATCTCAGCAAGGAGCACTTAATTAAGTTCTGCTCAGGAGACAGTTGATATGTGTTGAAAAGAGTCTAATAAAGAGGCATGTAACATTTTCCCCCTCAAACAATAGTGTAAGTGCCTTAGGAATCTCTTCAAGAGACCTTTTAGAAGTCCTTCTTCTTTTAAGTCTCATAGGCATGTATGGTTTCCTTTACAAACTACAGTATGTTTTTAAGAAAACGTAACTTAATAATTCTCTCTCAACTTCTTTGTCACACTCTTTTCTTATTAAAGAAGGTACTTTAATACATAAATCTCATATTGGGTTCAGACCGCTCAAGAGAAATCAGACCAAAATTAAATCATTTTTATCTTTTATGCTTGGGAGGAAAATGCAATAATTAGGGGACATGGTGACTTACCCTTTTTTTCTAACCATAGGAAGAACACCCAGGTGAGCAAAAGAGGCTTTGAGATGAAAATAATGTTTCTAACTGGAAATATTTAGATAAAATGACCAAATTCTGTTTTGTTTGGAAAATCTAGCAAATTAAATTTGCTATTTAACAAAATATTATTGCACAATAGACATGGAAAAAATAAAATTATAATACAATTCTTTTAAACATATATTATAAACTATGGATAACTTTTTTTAGTGAAGTAACCCTATCCAAGAAAACTGATGTCCTAAATACAGTAATAAGATTCCCTTTTCATATAATGGCATTAATAAGCGATTTGAATAGTAAGATATTCATAGTATCAATTTCAAAATTCTTTTAGCAAAAATAGATTGAAAACATTTTATCTTCTAAGCTGAAAAGAAGCAAACATTTCAGCATCATATGAACATAATGAAACATTTTCTTCAGCTCAAACAATTCTGTTTATAAGAGTCTCTAAAATCTCCATTTTCAAAGCGCATGTCAGTTTCTAAGGTGAGGGAGGAATAACCCTTCTTCCCTTTCTAATAAAGTAGCAAACTTTCCATTGACATAATGAAAGATTGAGAACTACCCTTAATTTTTCCCCCAAAGTTTAATCATGTCATCAAGAAAAGTATTTGTAATCTTTTTAGTTTAAGACGTTGAAGCTTTTGTTTCATTCTTTATTGCACCCATTTTATACTACTTCCTATGCAAATGCATCTGTACGCAGTTTAGAAAATACAACATACAATAATAAAGCAATATAAACCATAATGATTAAAAAGTAGACAAAAAAGTAACAGCAGACCCACTTCCCTACCATTCGTACATGAAAGGCCTGTACAGATTTTCAACAGGCACCTAAAGTTATAGTAGGCACGTCAGCAATTTCAGAGGAAAAAGCCTTCCAGAATCAAGGTGCTACTATAGAAAAGACTCACTTATAAGTAACCACCAGATGGCATTGTGCAACTTTTAGCACATTCCCCTAATGATCTCAATAATTAACCAGACTGCAATGGAGAAGAAAGTCAGTTATATAGCCTGTTCAAGTGTTTAGTTCTTATAAAAGAAACTGAATACGGCTCGACAGCCAATTGGCCACTGTAGTTGTTTTAAAGGAAGTGTGGCTTCAGGATAGTTAAGTGTCCTGTTGGCAATCTAGATACCACATTCTGCCTCATTTGCGCCTTCTCTACCAAGTGGAAAAACAGTTCCCATTGAAAACATTATATTAGCTAGTGTAACCTAACAGTACATGAATAACTGTAGCTGTCGTGCCCAGGAAAAGGCATAGTGATTATATGCACTCCTGGACATTGTAATCACTTAAAACTGCCAGGGGCAGTTACAGTTCAGGAAGATCTCTCAAAATATGTAAATATTCTTTCTGGAAGAATGCAATAGCATTTAGAATATGCAATCCATTCACTTCGGTCTGCCATAACCCAGATAACCACCTGCCCTGCTCTTTGCCTTGTCAGGGTTCATTTTTAGTTTACTGATCTTTATTCATTCCATCACTGCATTTAGTCATTGGGTCAGGACATGTACAGCCTCGTTTGATTCAGGTGTTTTAGAAGAGTTATCAGCAATCTACAGTCAAAGGTATTGAAGGTCACTGAAAAAAATCAAATAGCAGATCATGTTTAAGATCCATCTTATCATTATAAGCCATTCATTATTTTCCTGAATAATTGTGTGTTTTCAGATACTAGTATTAAAACACATGACAAAAGCAAAAACAAAACATTAAACAACAAGGAAAATTCCAACCAAATATTGATCATATCACACTTCCCCTTAAAATGCATGAAGGGGACTTGGCAAACTTAGTGCAACAACAGTGATTTATCAACTACAAGTAGTCCTCGGCTTATGACCACATTTGAGCCCAGAATTTATGTTGCTAAATGAGAAATGTGTTGTTAGTTTTGCCCCATTTTGCGACCTTTCTTGTACCAGTTGTTAAGTGAATCACTGCTGGTGTTAAATTAGTAACACGGTTGTTAAGTGAATCTGGCTTCCCCATTGACTTTGCTGGTCAGAAGGTCACAAAAGGGGATCACATGACCCCAGGACATTGCAACCGTCATATATGTGAGTCATTTGTCAAGCATCCAAATGTAAATCACGTGACCATGGTGATGCTGCAATAAGTCACTTTTTCCAGTGCTGTTGTTACTTTGAACAGTCACTAAATGAACTGCTGTAAGTCGAGGACTACCCGTATACTTAGATCACATCCTATAAAATGCAAGAACAGAATCCAAAATGTTCAATACATTTTCCATGAGTATTGTTTCCAAGTCATAACATTTTGGCAACAATTTTCCCTAACAATAAATTAATTCTCTTTCAATACTTTCATGTTAACAGTTAAAAGCAGGAGAACCAGTTTAAGTTACGTTGAGATGAGGAAAAAAGTTTATCCTGAGTAATAATTGCCATCCTCAGTGGGGCACTACCTTTACATGGTTGTCAGGCTTTTATGTGCTCTGAGGAAAATGAGAGCTATGTCAGAGGTTCCACCATACTGGATAGATCTCCTCAGAAGAGTCAGACAAAGACTGTCTCTCCCATAAAAAATATGGTGAGACGTAAACTACAGAAACATATTCCAACTGGATCATCGTCCATAGAAGGTCAAAGACTGTGTTAGGTGTTGGAATTCCTGGACATCAAATCAAGAATGGTCTACAAGACTCAGGATTGTTGGCTGAGCAATCAGGGCCAGAAGCTAGTTTATTCATTGCAAATAAACAGAGATATTTTTTAAAAAATGATCTGTTGTTACAGATCAAGCCCAACAAGAATCAGCAGAACTGGAAGAATTGCAAAGGACTACTCAGAGAAAAGAAAGCCAGAAGTAATTCAGACTGTAGAGGCAAATCAGGGGGAGTTGGCAATAAAGGATGCCAGGACAGTTTTCATTGCAAAATCAGGCACTCTCTCCTCTGCCTCAGAAATGAACAAAGCTCTCTAACTAAAGAAGTAGAAGAATTGAAACAAATAATAATTAAGCATCACAAAAACAAGGAATATGATTGCCTGCATTGAAGCTTGTTCCAAAAAAACACTTAGCACAAGGATTAAAAGATATCAATATGGAAAGCACGGTTGTTGGTCAATGGTCCTAGTTTGGGAGACGTTAAGGAGGAATCTTTCAAGGAGGCTCACTATCACCTCTACTGTTTGTCATGGCACTGACTCCTCTGTCAACAATACTGAATAAACTGAATAACTCAGGTCATAGCTCTCAAAACTGAAAAACATCTGCCAGGCTATCCCACCTCTGTGGGATAGTAAAATGGATAATTTGAAGCTGTATGGAAAAACATTATCTGAAATAGAATCACTGTTTCACACTGTCTGTATATCCAGTCAAGATATTGCAATAGAAATGTGTCACATTCATGATCAAATAGGAAAAACAGTGAAGACTAAAAGAATCAAGATATCTTAGGGAAATACCATCAAGACTCTGTATGAAGATCATCACTAGAAATATCTGCGCATCCTTCAAGCTGACCATAAGCACACTGTAGACAATAAAAAGGTTAAACGTTAATACCTCAAGAGAGTAAAGAAAAGTTCAAACTCAATGGAGGAAATATCACCAAGGCAATCAATACCTGGGCAATTCCAGTCATTAGATACTCAGATGGGACATTGGACTGGACTCAAGCAGAACTGAAGGCTCTGGATAGGAAGACCAGAAAAATAATGACATTAAATCATGCCCTTCATCCTTGCACATTTAGCAAGGAAAATAGTGGGCACGGAATGTTGCAAGTAAATCAGACAATTAAAGAAGAGAAAAGAGGAATGGAAGAATATCTGAAGGATACTGAAGAATATATACTGAAGCTAGTACACTAGGAATGCTTACTGAGTATTTGAGTGACCAAACTGTCCTACGAGAAACACCAAATGAAGAACAAAAAAATGATATGGGATGAGAAAGCATTGCATGGCTAGCACATTTTTAAAAATAGTACGGAAAACGGATACCTTATTTTTCGGAGTATAAGACGTACCTTTTTCCTCAAAAAAAGAGGGCGAAAATCTGGGTGCGTCTTATACTCCAAATGTAGCTGCCTGGGTCATCTGGAGAAGGGGCAGGTAAAGCGGGCGCTGTGCAGGAGGCATAAGGCAAGGCTGCTCGCCACTCTGCCTGCCCCTATTCCAGACAACCCAGGCAGAGGCTGGTCAGCTTCTGCTCCTGGCCAGGAAGACGAATCTGCAATCCCCACCACCTGAAATGCTCTTTTTCCTCCCCGATTGCAAAAACAGGGTATGCGATCCTCCTGACCAGATCCGTCTCTCATTCCCAGCAAACCCCTGCACCTTTGCTTCCTTGGTCGGAAGCTGATTCCACATGCCCATTTTTGGAATAGGGAACAAAAAGAGCACGCCCTTCTCCTCCTTCTCCATCTTCTCTTTCCTCCTGGCCAGATCTGTCTCCCAGGCCAGGAGCAGAAGCCAACTGCCCTCCATCTGGGTCGTCTGGAGAAGGGGGAGGGGGAGCAGCAAGCCGCCTTACCTTACACCTCCCACGCAGTGTCTGCTTCACCTGCCCCTTCTCAGGCAGTTCCAGGCCGCCGAGATCACAGTAACAGCGTTTTCGGGTGGCAGCACTGTCACTGCGTTTTTTTGTTTGCCAGCTGTGCTTCAACTCTAAGACATATGGTAGACTGATCTGACTCTTATCACTAAAACTCACTGCGCATGTCTATACATTCTACCACATTCCTTCATCTTTATTATTTCACCTTCTTTGTCTTTTGTTCGCCTGCCAAGGTGGCAGGCAGGAACTCTGCCAAAATGTAATAATTTAGCTAGTAAGTTTTGTTTTTACTTTCTTTACAATAAAATGTGTTTCTTAGAATATATCTCGGGTTTATTTTGCTTAATTATCAAGTATACTTCAAGGAGAAGCCACGGTTCCTCCCCTCGCTAAATACAGGGCTGAATTCACACCCTGATAAGCACAACTCAAACCGCCCAAGAAGGGGCAGGTGAAGCAGGCAAAGTCGTGGTAAAGTCTTTTTGAGTCACAGCATAGTGATCTCAGCCACCTGGGTCATCTGGAAAGGGGGCAGGTGAAGTGTGAGCTGCAGAGATCATGATAAAACCTTTTCGGGTGGCAGCACGGGAATCTTAGCTGCCTGGGTATTCTGGAGAAGGGGGAGGCTGAGCAGTGAGCCACCTTGCCTTTCACCTCTCATGCAGCATCCACTCATGCAGCATCCACTTCACCTGCCCCTTCTCGGGTGGTTACACTTTTTCTCCCTCCTCCTCTCCTAAGGTTCAAAGCATGATCAGCTTCCCAAAAGTGCCACAATCCTCACAAAAACAGGAGGGAGAAATGAAAGGGGTGAGAGAGCTTGCAGCAGGCTTGAAGGAGCGCCTGTCAGCGTCAGAGACGAGAGACTCCCCCACAAACCAAGGGAAAGGGGTGGAGAAAAAGAGCCCCTTCGGGAGGAAAACCACCAGATTCTTCCTCTCGGTTTTGCGCCCTCCTGTTTCTCAGCAGCCCCAATACCAAGCCTCTACTGGCTGGAATTCCACGTTTGTTTTGTTTTTTTACTTCTTGCTTTCACGTTTCTGCTTCGTACCTCTTCGGCGCTCCAGCTCACGGAATGGGGCGGGCAGAATTAAGGCAAAGAAAAGCCAAGGAGCTGCGAGTTAAGATCGCAGGCAGGCTGGGGAAAGTGGGGGGAGAGGAAGGGAGTGGGAGAGAGGAAATGCCAAACTTGTCCTCGCTTCTCCCAAGGAGCTCCTGTGCCACCTCACAAGAGCACCTGATTTCAGTTTTATGCCACAAGTTTGGCTCGTGCAGAGGAGAGAGAATTTAAGGGGAGGAGGAAACCGCTGTGGGAGGCAATGTTAACCAACACATTGTTAAAAACCCTTCTAAGGGAGGATGGAACAGATTTTGCAAAGCAAGGTTGAGAGAGAGCGTGCAGGGGGCAACGATGCTATGGAGCCCGGCCCAGGCTGTGGGGCGGGAAGTGGTCCGCCGTGCTGCCTTTGATGCTGCCCTTCGCGGGGGTCTAGTGGGGAGAGCAAGTGCCATGCTAGAGCCTCACGAAGGGTCTGGGCCCTCGCAGCAGGTGTCTGTCCAAGAGGGCTTCCGTGATTCCACGCACCACCAGCACTGAGCCAGCCTCTTCAAGCAGCCAAGTCCCTCTTCTGCCCCCATGAACATCATCCCCCACCCCACGCACTCCAGTTAAATCTGCAGGGTGATAGGGTTTGTTTTAAATGGATAAAAAGACCTGTGCTGCTCGTTATCAAAATCCAAGTGGAAGTGAGGATCCCCACCATCTTTAACCGCCCGAAAATGCAAGGCACACAGGCAGTGATGGTCTGTGGCAATCCCTGCAGCCTGGAACAGCTGATTGGTTGTTCAATCAGTTGCTCCTGCTGAATCAGGCTGCTCAAACTGTCTAGGCTCTTTGCTGTTTGCTTCAAGGACACTAGCCAGATTAATACCGAGGCAGAGGCAGAAACTTTTTTTCCTGCTTTTCTTCCCTAAAATTAGGGTGCGTCTTATACCCCGGTGCATCTTATACTCCAAAAATACGGTAATAACAAGATCTGACAATGGTTAAAAGCAAGAAATTTAAAGAAAAAGAGAAGAAGGCGACAGAAGAACTAGTTCTAAGACTAGTGCTTAAGAAGGACTACACTTTAAGAACAAGTATTCAAAACCTGAATTGAGAAAACAGCAGCAGACAGCAAGTGCCATCTATGCAAAGAATCTGAAGACACAGTGGACTACCAGGTCAGCTGCTGCAAGAAGGTCACACAAAATGACTACTAACTATGGTATGACAAAGTATTAACAAAGGTGCATAGGAATATCTGCAAGAAATACCATTTGTCTGCAAGCAAGAACTGATGGGTCTACAAAATAGACAAAGTAATAGAAAATGAAAAAGCAAAAGTGCTCTGGGACTTCAAACAGACATGCATCTGACACATGACACTTCATATTTAACAATTGTCAATATGAAAGACAAAGAGGCCCGTCTGGTGGATATTGCATTATATGGAGACAGCTAAATAGAAGAAAAAGCACTGAAGAAAATCAGAAAATACAAAGATTTGCAAGTAAGTGTTATGACTGTGGCAAAAGAAAGCAAAGGTGGTACCAATAGAAATAGAACCCTTGGGTGAAATCCCCAAACACTGAGCACCATTTGAACATCAGCAGCATTAACAAAATCATCATTAGTCAACTTCGGAATGCAGATTTATTTGGAACAGTTTATATCCTGTGATCATACTTTTAACACCATCAAACAACATCTGCTTATCTCAGGTCTTTGGGAAGGATTTAATAGGTGGATAAAAATGCCAAATCCAGTCTAAATATATGACGGATGGACGGTGCAACCAACCATATTATTTTCAATCTTTTGGGTAATTATCTATCATCATAGGGCTCCTATGTTTCAATTCCTACATTTTATCCTTTCTCTCTTTCTTCTTTATTAATCAGTTTACTCTGAAGCAATCCCAAGATGAAATTCATTCATTATTCTAATGCTAATAAGCATAATATGCTGAATGTGCTAAAAGGTACTTAAGGTGATTCAAATTATTGTTAAGTTTGGATAACTTTAAGTTATGATTTTTATATCCTATTCTCATTTTCTGCTATATTCCTCCTATCTACTAAGTTCAACTATGAGCATTATCATATATGTTTAATGGTTTTTACTGATTCTTTATTGAAATAGAGAAGGAGAAAATAATTGATATTCCTGTGATGGTTCTGCTATTGTTTCTGCAGAATGAGATCATAATGTAGTCTGCCAGTAGTTTATTATATCAGGATGTACGTTTTGGCTGTCCCTAAATATAGATTATGTTCAGATCAAGCCATTATAGATTGTTCATTAATTTTTATAAATCCATGCTCATAGGTAGGTGTTTATAAGAATATACCTTATGTCTGGAAGTATCACCCCATTGATTCAAAGAAACAACTCAAGGATACACATACTTGTAAACGTCTAGTCACTTAAAATCTCACCCTACCCAAATAATCATATTAAGGTGATCATAAAATTTTCTGCCATGCAATTATAATACAAAGAGGATTATATTATATTTCTCTCTGATTTTTTTCAGTTATATAAATTCACAAATAAGTCAAAAATTATTGCAACTCAATAATGTTTACTTACATAAAATATATCTGAAAGGATTATTTTGATTTGATTTGTAACTTTCATTTTTTTAGAAAGCAGAACTCATTTTTCCTTATAAAGTTTTAGAAGTATCATCTGCTGATTTGTTTATTTCACACATTAGAATTATTACAGATGATGTTCCCCAAGAGCAGACATTGAAAACTTTTTCATTTATATGATAACAGCACCAACTGAATATTCATTTAAAGTAATATCCTTCCACCTAAAAATAGCTGATGTGTTCTTTTTCCTTTCTTTATCTGTGCATATAGCTCAGCATACAGAAAGAGGAAAATCTGAACCTCCCTTCCTTGTGCTCCAATCTGTCTCCCCTGCCAGTCAGCAGGATGTGGGAGAATGCATGATTGAAATGAAGAAAACAATATGTTATATTATCTACCCCACTTGGACTGTCAACAAACTAACCAGTTATCTGGTGAGCTGCCAAATCCCAATTGTGCTGGGATAAGAAGATACTCAAGCAGCATCTCTACACATGCCATTTCCATTATACAATTGTGGTGACAGAGATTGGAATTTGAAACAGCAGGACAGCAGAAAAAATAAGAATCTGAGACAGGCCATTTATGCAGCTCATGTTCTGTCCAAACATATTCTCATATTATAGAATTAATAAGATAATTTGATAAAGGTTTATATTACTTTGGCAATTAAAGAAGAAATGCTAATTACTTTAGCAATATGAACAATGTGTCCAGGTTTCAGAAATAGTTTTCTATTTTTATTTCAAATGCATACGACTCTTTTCAAATTATGTATTCTCAAACAATACGATGAATGTTGTAGTTTAAGATTAATATAATCCATATAAGTAATTATATATTATAATTTTAATAAATTTGCTACTTCAATCTGGATGTAATTAGTGGATAAAAAACAAAATAAGCCCAGTCTTCTTATATATATATATATAATCAGTTAAAAGAATACAGAAATTAGATTTCTGTCAATCTATACCTTTGACATTTTTGCAGATAATAAATGCACTGTACTTAAAAGAAAAGCAAACTCCCCACCCTCCCCACTAAATTTACCTTTAAAATTGGAAGGTTGTTTCTTCTTTGTTAATGGAAGCAAGCAAGATTATCTTGCTGAATCTTGCCAGGGTTGGGAAGAACTGTAATCCTAAATTTAGGACAGCATTTCTTTAGGTATATATGGCAGTATACTATATATAACCTGACATTAATTACATTCCTGCACTTAAATCTTTTGCTGAATCAGTTAAAATGTGTATCAGAAATTAAACAATAAAGAGAAAACAATTAATGACCATAAAGAAAATGTCACTAACCCCCAACTTGAACCATGCCTCTGTTTTTCTTTGAGTTCTTGCTTGTCTTTATATCATGTAGTGCTTTTTCTTTGAGTTGGAGCTCACAAAGCATGTGAAGAACAAAAGTGATTTCTTCAGTGAAGGTATCCAAGTAAGTTTCATTAATAAATTTCAGCACAGAAGAAGAATCAATAATTCCACTTAGTATATATAAATCTTCTTTTATCATTGCACAAAAGGCAGGAATGGAACTATTGTAATTATGAACAATCTTTTCAAAATTCATTTCATCACTCTTACCCTGAGCACATTTTTGCAAAAGATCACTAACCAATTTATTCTGCATTTTTTGATACTTGACTAGAACTTCAGATTCAGGATAAAGAAATAAGAGATGCTGCAGACACTGAGTTTTAAATTGCAGTTGATGTTGTACAGTACCAGTTTTTGTTTGTTGATTACTTTGCAATTGATGTACTAAGTAGCGTCGAAGATGTAATCTTATATCATCCCAAATGCAGTGAACATCCACTGCTGTATCATCTTCAATACCATGAATGGAGCTATTGGATACGAATTCAAAAGATGCTCCACTTGGGGTACAGGGAAATAAGACACCACACTGATTGGAGAGTTCAAGGAGAAATTGAAGAATGATTTCTTCTTGATTTTGTTCATTCTTCAATAATCTTTGCTACGAAAGGATAAATGACAGAAGATATTTGTAATACATGAATAACTATTTAAAATAAATAATAGTTATCTTCAAGGGCTTCATCATTATCTCTTAAAATCTAGATTTTTTTTCAAATATATAAATTTCATTTTTATTTTGCCAGTACACACAAGCATATGTGTGTATATATTATACATTCCACATTAAAAATTTCCAGGTTCTCTTCAGTGCATATTCATAAGAAAAACAAATTCCTCTCATCTTTCTAAATCAGCCCTTCTGATATGTTCTTTTCTTTGAGTTGCATTGCACCTTCATGAGATAAGGGAATGGCAGCCAGGAGGCAATGTTTTTTAACTATGCTCTGGCTTTATGGAATCTAGCCATAAGTCGCCTGATTTACAGGATGTTCCAGGGTCAACTCTGCTCCTCATTCCCATTTACCTCTATATGAAACTAGTAAAACAGGACATTTAGCCACAAAGGTTTAAGTATCATTAGCATTATGTTTTTAACTAATTACAAATTTAATCTTATCTAAGAACAGGTTAAAATATTTGTAGCCTGGATGCAATTGGTTATATAAAACAGTATTGATCTATCTTCAAGACATAAGTACTCAAATGAAAAATCTTCCATGACTCTAAAATTTTCCATTAAGATTGAAAATCTGGTAAACTGGACATTATTGTCCAAAATTCTACAGTGTTTTGTTAAACATACAAAATTTAGCAATTTTTAAAATTTAACTGCATTTTACCCTAGCAAATAGCAGCTAAACTCCCAAAGGAGGCCAAGTATGCTATAAAACTTTTCTATCACAAACATAAAAAGTAGCATTTTCACCAATGTTTGGAGAAACTTGATTAATTCTCCTTGATTGGTTGAAGAGAATTTGGTTGAACTGAAATCATGGTTATTTAGCCAATGAAGAAAACTCGTTGTGTCCTGCAGCAACTCATCAGAACAAGTTTCATTTAATTCCAGTTGTAGTTCCTTAAGGCATTGGTCCACACTAAACCAAAAAGAAAAATAAGTATTTTAATTCTTTTTAATATATTACCTATTTTCTGCAGAATGTCAACATTTTATGTCACCCTATATATTTTTTATTTAATTTGTCATAAGAGAAGACTAATGTCGTCACTTTATAATTTTTGAAACAATTGGCTATATTCCCACGTGGGCACCTTCAAGATGTCTGGATTTCAATTCCAGGAATTCAGTTTGTCCATTAATTTGGGAAGACCAATGTAAGTAATATGTGTTTAAGAACATCATATGGAAGTATTTGCATAAAGGTTGTATGGATTAGAATAGCATCACCATATTACTACCATACCCAGGGCTGATTTCATTCCAGAGGGTCAGAAAATGCAGTATCCATATTTCAAATAAAGTTAATTATGTTTGTAAAAAAATTATTGGGCTGTGACATCTATACTAATTTGCCATGTTTCCAAAACTACTCTGACTTGAATCAAAAAGACTATGCTTGCCCAGTTCCGCAAAGATAGCCAGAACAAGCTTCTGAAGCAGTCATACAAGCCTTGCAAAAATTTGGTTGTTCTAACAATTTGAAAAGAGATATATCATTTGTGTTCTTCTGTGTTTCAAATAACTGTTCTGTAAAGTTCATAAATGAATAAGCAGCATAAATACAGTAATTTAAAAAATTCACAAAACACTTGTCACTGGATTATATACAATATTTAAAAAATAAAACCGCTTACCATAAAGTATTTTTCTTTATTTTCTCATCAATGTCACCAAGTACCTGTTGAACCTCCAGATTTCCAGGAAATGTGTTTAGCAAACAATCGAAGTTCAAAGAATCAAGAGAAAAATCATCTCTCCACTCCATTTCTAAATAAATTAGAAAATAAAATGTCCAACTCCTTTTGATTGCTGACATAGGTATAAAAACTTGATTGTAAAATTGCTAGCAAATAAAAAACATGAAAATACTTTCTCTTTTCTTTCCCTCAATGGTAGTTGCTTCTTTGTGACAGCATCTATTCTGCTTACCTCTAGGAAAAACAGGCTGCTTACAAATAACTCTAGAGTATTTTTAGCAGTCACATGTGAATTCACAGAACTAAGTTCTGTATCTCTGAAGATTCCCATTCAGAATATTAAGCCCATTCAGAGATGGGCTTTGGAGCAGAAATATGTTTTTCTGATAATAAACCATAATTACACAGAACTATTATTCTCAGGAATTCCACCAAATGTAGCCATTTTCTTTTCAAATATATCAAAGAAAAGGTACAATACTTGGTAGAAAACAATATTTATGTCTCTATAGTCACTTGGAGACTACTATTATAGATGAGTGGACAATATTTTCATGACTACTACCTATGATTCACATATATTATTCAGTTGTAAGTTTAATTGCCTTAAGAAGAGACAGGTACTTATGAGGAAGGAAAACATGATCTTGTCAACTTTAGCATCAATTATATTGAAGTTGCCATTTATGAGATATAAGCCTAAAATGTTAAGCTGCCACATAAAGACAGTATATGGGGACCTAAAGAACAAATGGCACTGAATGTTAGCTATTAGCATTTACCATATAGATATTTAATAAACCTTTTCCTTTATAACCAAATATTTAACCATAAAGAACACTTACATAAAAATGCATATTTTATCATTTTTTTAGTAAAAAGTTTATATAGCTGGCCATCTCAGCCCAGGTGATTCAATATAATGAACAAGCAGTGGGTAAAACCACATATTAAAAAATATAGATATAAAAAAATATAAAAATCACATTAATAGTAACATGAAGATACAAATTCTAGGCGAAGAGGGAATAAAAATAGCCGGCTCAGTAGTGGAGCCTTCTAAGCATGTTTCCAGTTTTCTGAGAGCCCAGGCCTTATATATCAAGATCTTGTGGGTTTTCTGAAATATCAAAAGGATATTGATAATATAATCTGGCGGGGAAGAATGTTCCAGAAGGCAAACATCACAGCAAAGAAGGTACTGTATGTCTTCTGGGACCCGCCAAATATACCGTATTTTTCGATGTATAAGACGCACTTCCCTCCCTCCCTAAAAGTGGGTGAAAATTTTTTCTTCCTGTAAATCGAGGTGGATCTTATAGTCCGGTGCGTCTTACAGCCCGAAAAATATGGTAGGTCCCTAGCTGATAGTATCCTAGCATGCATTCTCTGGCAGATCTAATGGAGTGCACTGATGTAACTGAGGAGATGTGTCCTTCAAATAATCTATGAAGGCTTTAAGAGATCAAAACCAGCATCTTGGAGTCTTAAGAAGCAGAGCAGAAACGTAACATGCACCATTCTAGGAATACATATAACTACTGCATACTGTATGCATTTGTTCTTAAAGTTTGGTCTTTGCAGCCAAAATTTCTGTTGAGTTGGAAGGAGCTTGTTTTCAACTAGATGCTGTTGGACTGCATTGGCTACTATACAAGTTAGCAATTTGAAAATTGATGGTAAGCAGGTAATTGATCTGTAGTTGCCTAGTGTTCCCCTTTTGCTGAATCCTTCATTAACAGGTAGGTTTTTGCTAGAAGTTTGTGTTAAAAGAATATATCTGGGTCCCTTTCTCCAAGATGGGAGCACACAGGCAAATAAGACACGAGGTACACTGCTGGAGGTGGATCAGTTTATTTCCCAACAAGGGGTTTGTTCTTAGGGATTACAGAGAAAAATGGGGTTCTGAAACTTTTTATAGGGGGACTGGTCATTTGTGTGGGCTTTGGGGCACATGGGTTATCTACGTTTTGGTTCTAGCATGTGACTGTCACCAGGTCAAACATCATTGTCCTTCCTAGTGTCTGCTGGCTTACCTTTCATTGTATATACTATAAATGGTGTCTGAGCAGCCTATTTGTGGGTGTGGGGAAATGTGACTGAAGAAGTTATTTGTCTGGTTAACCAATCTTTCCAGGTTATTTGGTTTTGCTATTGTCAGTTGATAGCTTAGCAGAGGTACAGTTTATCAATCTATTGTCACAATGAATTTTCCAGTTTCCAGACTCAGTAAATCATGGATTTGTGTTAAGGTTAAAGGATAACTGAGGCAATGAGAGAAATAAAGTTAATTTGGAATAAAGCATTCCCTATTATTATTATTATTATTATTAAAATAAAATACTGAGTATTGGTGCTCTCTGAGTTTGGTTGCTTTCTCGCAAATGTTTCATTACCCAAACTAGATAACATCATCATGATGATTTCTTATGATATTACCTAATCTGGGTAATGAAATGTCTGCAAAAAAACCATCAAGTTCAGAAAGCACCAAAGACCCATTTCAATCCTGAGCTACAAATATTCACTTTTTTTAAAAATAAAATACTTTCCACAGGACAATTCCTAAAAAGAAAAAAATAGGTACTGGCAGACCAATCCACATAGAAGCCAGCAAGTGAAATTTATGTTTTATGCACAGATGAAGAAAAGCAGCAGTGATAAAGAAGCCAGATATGAAGGTGTGTTAGAATTGTAACATTACAGAAGTGATGGGAACATCAGATGCAGCCAGGAGTAGGATAGGGATATTTTTTTTAAATATTCTACAATGTTCTTCAATAGTATCATTGGGATATTTATTAAAGTGATAAAGTTTATTTGTTGATTTGGGTAAAACATATAAGAAGTAGATCCAATTATGAAACTTTGTGTAAATGTGGAATTAATAGTTGATTATTGAAATGTATAATAGCCAGTTTCAAATAACATAAGCTTCCCAGTGGTTAAGGCACCAGGCTGGAAACTGAACACCATAAATTCTAGACCCATTTTAGCCATGAAAGTCAGCTGAGTGAGCTTGGGACAGTCACTTTCAGCCCAATCCACCTCATGGAGTTGTGAGGAAAATGTGTTAAATATGTTTGCAGCTTTTGAGTTATTTGTAAAAATAATAAAGGCAGGATAGATAGAAATAAATGCATCTGATGGAAACAAAGCATGCAAGAGAATAAACAAAGTTTAATGGATGTTTGTACATCGAGTATGGGGTAAGACATGAATTTATGATGTTTCCTTGGTGGTTTTACTGTACATAATTATATATAAGGAATGCTGTGCTGACATTAGAGATGTTAGTTGGGGATATGAATCTACATGTGGTTTTCAGTATAACTGATGAATGAAAACCCGAATAAACTCAGTGAATGCTCGATTGTATGATGCAATGAAGAGTCTGAATCTTAAAATTAAGGAATTAAGTACTTAAAACAGTTTTGTTTGACAAAGAAAATAGAATGATTGCAAATTATACATAACCAAGAAAACAAAAGTGTTAAGTATCTCAATAAAAAGTTAGAAAATGTATAGAAAAAAAAGGTGTGCATACGCTGATAATAAAGTTAGCGGGCAGTATATAGGCTGATGTGAAGAATGTGTTGAAAGGAACAAAAATAGTTGTAAGCAGGAGCATCTCCTAGTTACTTTGTTATACATCAGTAAAAGCTATGTATGTAATCTGTAGTTTATTAAACTACAGTACTATTATTTCTAGAGTCCATATAACAGTGAATGAATACGAAATATTTTTATTACATGTATTTTATTTATTTAAAACATGTATGGCTCCAATCCCATTTTTATCTAGATAGTTACAATATAGACTTCTTCAAAAACGTGAACTCCTGAAAAATAAACCCTGTCGCGTTCAGTGCAGAAGCTGACAATGTGAATACGCCCTCCCGAGGTATATCTCTTACTCCGGATCTTCGAGACATCTTCCAACATATCCTGGATTAGGAGCTACTTCGTCAGCTGCAGGGAAGAGGAAACCCTACGCAAAGAAAAATGCGTGGGGCAGTTTTCAAAATGCCGCCACACCTTTTTTTTTTTACGGCAGGTCAAAACCCTGAATCTCAGGGAGGGGGTCACTAAGAGGTTAACGAAAACCGAGTGGAGACCAAGGGAGAGAGGGAGGCAAATGGCCCACATTTTCCGGCGTATCACCTAAACCTCCCTCCCTCCCCCCCCCTCGGCCTCACTGCGAGGGAGATGCATCCCGACGTCACTTACCAGGTAGGCCAGCCGCCCCTGCGTTCCGAGCCTGGTAACCCCGAAGACCAAGCAAGCGTTAGTAGCCACGGCCCGGAACGGCTCAAACATCCGGGGGAGGAGCCAGCGAAGCCTGAACCGCGCGCGGGAACGAGGGAGGAGACTGGAGGAGCTCGAGGCGTGGGGGGGGGGGGGTCTGGAAGGAACTTTTCGAGGTGAGGGCTCCGCTTGGGTAGCAGCGGGCTGATTATAACGGGCGGGAGGGATGGGGGGACGGGCGGCGGCTTTTCCTCAGGGGCTTTTTGGACTCGGTGGACAGAATGTTTTCCCCTTTTGAAGCTTCGGTGGGATGGCGAGAGACAAACCCGCGGGTGGGAAACCACCGTTTGAAAAAACCGCGGTGTTCTTGAGCAGATGCGCCTCACTTCTTGATAGCGATTATTGTTGTTGTTGATGTTAGTTATTATTATTCCCATTGTTCCAACGCGGTTGTTTTTGTTTTTTCACCTTACGCTTCTGGCGTAGCAGGATACATAACGGCGCTAAGAAGGTGAAGAAGTTTGCGTCACTGCGACTTGGTGCTGATCTTTCCATCTCCAGGTAGAAGTGATTGTGAAGTCTGCCCCAAAGGTGGTTTTTTTTCCAAGAGGCAACTGGACTTTTCCAGTCAGAGCTGAAGAAGTTGCTTGGATGAGAAGCGAAACGTCTTCAAAGAAAAACCAGAAAGTCCAGTTGCCTCTTGGAAAAAAACCACCTTTGGGACAACCATGACCTGGATGACTGAAAATCTTCATAGACATGTTGTGAAGTCTGTTTTTTTTCTTTCTTTCTGTAGTTATTGCTGTTGGACTTGAAATGTCTTCAGGAGACATGTTAACGCTAGATCATTAACAATTTGGCTAATCACTCTTCCATGATCACTGGCTTTTGAATCTAGTCCAGTGTGTGCTTAGGTTGAGTTTGTTTAGTATTTTTTGCATAGGATTAAAGATTGGTTCTGTTGGTCACGATAATTGAGGTCCTGTTTTAGTTTTATTTCAGGTAATCACACTGAAATTATTGCATATCAAGTTTTGTATAACCCTTTACATCCTCTTAATTTTAGTGGGATGCCTGGATGCAGCCCAGTATTTATTTTAACTATAGACATAAACATAATTCCCGTAACTGTAGAAAGAACACTGGCATCACATGAAGCAATTACTTATTGCATAACTGGCTGGCTTATTTGGTGTATTTTAGTTTTCACAGAGTTGTATAGCAAAGTAGACAGGACTTCGTATCAGGCTGACAAAGTAAAGTACAAGTGCTGGCAGTTAAGCTGGCATTTATGTCAGCTCTATAATTAGCAGTCATCTGATAATGATGAGTTACTAAGAATTGAGAGTAGGCATCAGAGAAATTAAATGGGAAGGCTGGTTTAATCGTCCTGTGAAAGTAACTACATTCACCAGAACTGGAGGGCTTTGTAAGAAAATGGTTGCTTGAATGTCTACCATGAAGAAAGCATTCAGAATCACTCTGGGTAGCTTTTCATCTGGATAAAGTGTTGGGGAGAAATTCAGGTGCTACCATGTCATCTTTACATCCTCCAGTCACTGTTTGCTCCCAATCAGATGTCTGCTTGCTCCCAAATTCTTCTATTGGGGATCTGACTAGGAACAATGTCATTCCGCAGGCACTGAACTCCTTGATTGTTGCTTATCAGGAACCTTCAGCTAGCAAGAACAAAATTGCCAGACCTCAAAGATGTGCTATTTAGCAGAACTGCCCTAGACAGTTATTTACACACACTCTCTCTCTCTGTGTCACACACACATACTAGAGCTATGTATGAAAATAAGTGAGTAGGCAGGTTCTCCCCCCCTTCCCTACTGCTTTATAACTTCCTAATTGTAAATGTGATTATATCCAATGGGAACATCTTTTGTTGGCTTTCTTACTTGAGAAGTACTTGATGGCCATTAATCTTCTGGCCACACATAAAATGAAAATATGCTGCATTCCCATTCCTGCAATCTCAGAGCAGCTGTTAGTTAAAACTGACTATATGTTGTCTGGTTAGAAGAAATGAAGGATGCTGATCCTTTTAATCCATATATAATGTTACTAAAATTTGAACAGGAATTCATTGATCTCAATATAATTGAAGTTTCAGTCATACCTTTTGTTTTATATAACTATTTTAAATAGATGGAAGGAAAACCAAAGATTCAGTTAACTGGATTTAAGAATGAAGAAAAGAAGATTCTAATCCAGTTGCTTCTGAAATTAGACTGTGTTTTCTTTAACAGTGAGGTAAGTAATAGTACTTGATAAAATACATAAGGTAATTATGAGCCTGCAGCAGTTTTATTGGAAAGAGTTTCTGATTGGAAACTGAACTCAGTTTTTTGTCTTGATATATATGTGTGTGTGTGTGTGTGTGTGTGCTTTAATTTCTTACCTTTTTCTTTATTCTACAAATTATACTTATCCTGAAAGAAAATAACATGAAAAGTATATATATGTATGTATGTATGTATGCAGTGACGTGCAGTGAAGTTATGGCTGGTGAGGCTGGTGACGTTATCAGGAAGGCGGGGAATGGGACCACGTGTGCTGGAGGCTCAGGCTGCCTCAGCCTCCAGCACACGTGATCCCATTCCCCGCCTTCCTGAGCGTGCTCCGCCGGCTCGCGCTCCGCAGTCCTCGAAAGCGACTGGGGAACGACGAGAACCTTCCTGCTTCTGCTGGACTGAGCGCGCAAAATCCAGCAGAGGCAGGAAGGTTCTTGTTGTTCCCCAGTCGCTTTCGTGCCTTCGTCATCCGGCAGCGCCAACAACATTTCTGCCTCCGCCCTCCGCAGCTCCCGGCCGCGGCCGGACGGATGTAGCCACAGCGATGCCGAGGTGGTCCGGGCGGACGAAAGAGTGAGCGAGGCAGCCTGATCCTCGGTCGCTCGCCCGCCGGACTGCCTCGGCGCCATTCTGGCTACCTCCATCCGGGCGTGGCCGGGAGCTGCGGAGGGCGGAGGCAGAAATGTTGGCGCTAGATTTATTTCAAGCTATTTAGCTCTCATCAGCTAGCCATACCCTTACTGGGATTTGAACCTGGCTAGCTGATGAGAGCTAAATAGCTTGAAATAGATCTATACTAGTCTCCCTTTATTTATTTATCAGCACAAATACAACACAAATATAAAAAAAGGCAACGTTAAAAATAAAAATATGGTTTTCTGCCTGGATGGTTTTCTGTAATGAGCCGAAGGACAGAAAGAGGGAGTAGTGAACTTCCTCCCATATTTGGGCATAGCAGGGGTTGTAACACACATACATACATATGTACATACATACATACATACATACATACATACATACATACACATATACTTTTCATGTTATTTTCTTTCAGGATAAGTATAATTTGTAGAATAAAGAAAAAGTTAAGAAATTAAAGCATAAGATAAGAAAAAGAGGCACAGTACCAAATGGACTCATAGATATTAACCTCTGACTCTTGTCATGGCTTTGGTCATTATAGGTTTTCACATATTGTTTTTCAGTAAGATAAGGTAAAACCTAAATTACCAGTTTTAGTCATATCTATACCTCTGGTAGTATTTCTTATTAATAGTAAGGACACAATAGTAATTTTGGCAAATTTTGATCATATTGCCACAAGTATAACCAAAGCTGAGTTTTACTCCAAACATGCCCATACTATTTTACGCAAGTTAGAATATTCTGTGCAGACAACATACTACTGTGTGCATCCCACTAAGAGTTACTTGTTAATGCAATGTGCTGAGCCATAGTAAATACCTGCTAATCCTTAAATAACATGCACACATTTTAATAACAATTCTTTTTTTTCTTTAGCAATATAAAAATTGTACTCATCTTATAGCAAAAAGGCCTTGCAAGAGTGAAAAGTTTCTAGCAACATGTGCAGCAGGTAAATACAATATACTGTAGTTATTTCAGATGATGCAGTGACCAGTTGCTTATAATGATTCTTTGGAAAAGAATGGCACATGAAAATATAACCAAGACCTTGACATGGATTTCTCTGCTGCTTATATACAAAGAAAAATATAATGTGACATGTTTGAGTACAACAAAAAACAAAAACCTAACATACATATTTTCATTTATTCTTTATATATATCCACATTATCATGCTTTGAGAGTAAGCATCATTATGTAAAGTCCAGAAATGGAAGAAAAAATACTTAGCAAAATGAATTAAAGGCCAAAATTCAAGACATAGTTTATGTTAACACTTTCATTATTCCTCTCCATAGTTTCAAACCATTCTCACTTCCACTCTCAAGCATGGATTGTTGATGGCAGTATTATATAGATGCCATGTTAATTTAATGCATAGTAAAGTCATCCTAGAACTAGCTGTTAGATTTGGAGTGGTTTTTGCTCCAAATTATTTAATACTACAGAAATTGAAATATATCTAATGCTTAATTTTTGTAGCACCCAAACATAACATTACCTTGTATTTTTATAGAATGTGCTATCTATGACTTGACTTACAAAAGGAAGTATGGTGTAAGTGAATCACTGTAGTTGTTAAGATAGTAACATGGTTGTTAAGTGGATCTGGCTTTCCCATTGATTTTGCTTGTCAGAAGATCTCAAAAGATCACATGACTCCATGACACTGCAACTGTCATCAATACATGCCAGTTGTCAAGCATCCAAATTTTGATTATTTGACCATAGAGATGCTGCAAAAGTCATGTGAAAAATGGTAATGTCACTTTTTTCAGTGCTGTTGTAACTTCAAATGGTCACTGAATAAATGGTTGTAAGTTGAGAGCTACATGTATAAGACTCAGTGATAGTCTTTGTCTATACCTGGAAACACAAAACTTTGTTGACTTTATTTCTTTTTATATTCTATTACCTTTAAAGCTGTTCGATTATTTTTCCTCCAAATGTATCTTCTAATAATGTTATCTCTAATAATCTCCATTAAAATAAATACACAATGACTTGCCTCCAAATGAGTTTATCCCAGTAAGAGGAATGTATCCCTCCAAACTGATAGAGAGATTTGGGTAGCTCTCCAGAAAAGATTGGCTATGTCAGAGGCATTGGATCTTTTTTCTTAAAAAAAAAAAAAGGTGTTCAGGTCTGGTAAATTCAGTATTTCAGATATCCAGCAAGCCCCTTAATTATCTCTCCGAGGCCTTCAGTCATGATTGGCATAACAGTGGATTTCTTTTTCATTGTGTTCAATTTTGATATCATATTTAAGTCTCAGTAGTTGATAATTTTTTCTACTTGTTTTTCATAATCCTAGTATAGCCTGGTATAGCAACATCAGTGAACCAGATTTTCTTCTTTTCAGTAACTGTTATATCAGGCTTGTTATGAATTAAGTTACTTGTCTGTTTAAACAAAATCCTGTAAGATCTTATCTACTCATTTTCAAAAACTTCTCAACTTCATGGTCAGTAGTAGTTTTTACATTTACATTTTTGCCATAATTTGATGTTATTTTGCCCAGCTTCTCTAAGTTTGGAGTTTGCACAGCCGTTTCCATTTTGTTTGAGGAATAGGAAGTACAGTGTAAGCATCCATAAATATTCAGTTTGGAACAATTTAAAAACTATTCAGAAAATCCTTCATTTTCATGATGAAAGAAATCTATGGAGTAATTGGGTATTTAAATACCAATGCAATCTTATTGAGAGAAAGCCAGATAACTCCTTCCAACTCTGAATGGAAATTGGCTAGTGTGTATAAGTCATAAATTACTTCTTTTCAGTGCCATTGTAATTTTGAACAGTCACTAAATGAACTGTTGTAAGTGAGGACTACCTGTACTCTTAAAAGTACCAATTGTGTAAGAAGATTTGTGAATTAGTAATCTTTTGAAATCTGCTAACCAGTTCCTGTTCTTCTCTGTTGTGACTCAGCTAAGATAAGGAATCCTTGGCTATTACTGTTTATATTTACATTATTAGATATTTCTCATATTTCTTCAAGCAATCCAATACATTGTCTTTGACTATCAATATGTGAACAGAGTATTTTACATTAGTTCTATTATACTTAAAACGACTTCGTCTACTTTTTTCCAATCGTGCAAAAATAACTTCAGCACAAGTTCCATTTCTCATCTCTATTGTTAATAGTTATTAACTGCTCAAATATTAAAATTGCAATCTCTTAGTGAGAAAATTGTTTAATCAGAGTTTAGACAGGAAGCAGAATATACTTTGGAAGTAATTTCTTATATTAGAAATGAGCTGAAGATGATTCTTGGATGAAAAGTGAAACATCTTCAAGGAAAAAAATCAGTCCAGTTGCTTTTTGAAAAAACACTTTTGGGAAATACCATAACAAATTCAAGATCTCCTAAAATCTTCCCCTTAAAGATCACCACATATATTTATTCCACAATATCCCCATCTAGATTGAGCAAATGTCTCATTTCATTCTGAATTTTTAATAACATGTATAATAAATGAAATTAGAATTACTTTTATGTGTGCATGATGTAGTTATAGCATTTATCTGATAATTATGATTTCATTCATCCAAGCCACCACCATTATTTTTATCAATTTTATTCCATTAAATTATGCTGTAACATATTTCAATCAGAGAATTCTGTATTATAGCATAATGTAATAGCTTGTCCCAAAGAAGCTGAGGGTACCTTTTCATCAGATGATTGCTGGCATCCAAAGCTAGCACCTATAGAAATACCATCTGGTAAAATAGTGCTATGCAGTGGCACAATCTGCTTTGCTCTCCAATGAAACTGATTGGCATCAAACTATGAAACAAGCTAAAGTTTGTTTTTATATAAAAGACATGGTATTGCTGCCATGGATATGAATAAATAATGAAAAATTAGGTAATGTGTTACCTCTGAATATATTTCCATAGGCTTACAGTATTTATTTATTAAATATGTTAATATGCTGTTAAATAGATGTATAGGTCTTGCTAAAATCAGGATTTAATGATGCCCAGAAAAATATAGATTCAAAAAATACATAAATGGTTAGATATAGTAATGTAAAATGTCATTTAATATCTAATTGTTTTGTCTTAAGAATTTTTGCTTATTTTTATATTTGACCTTTGACAGCAGTTTGTTTACATAAAAATTTAGTGGTTGACACTTCGTTTGTTTTTCAGGAAAATGGGTACTAACTAAGGACTACGTAATTAATAGTGCTGAAAGTGGCAGATGGCTTGATGAAACAACTTATGAGTGGGGTTATAAAATTAAAAACGATTCTCTTTATTCACCTCAAATGCAATCTGCACCTAAAAGATGGCGAGAAAAGCTCAGTCATTCTGGTGCTACAGGAGCCTTCCACAGATGGAATGTTGTTCTGTTTATTATGAGTGGTAATGAACGAAAGGATTCCTTGATAAGGTAGGGAAAAGAGCTGAAATTTTATCTAATGAAATGAATGATTAAGTCATTAGAAAATAATTGTATTTTTTTCTTGTTACTAAACTAGATATCAGTTCTTTTGTAATAGCATTCTTTATCTGATATGTTCTCTGCAATTAAACACCTCTTGGTTAATTGTGGGTATATTTTAGTGCACAAAGCAGTGGAACAAAATTATGTTTCTATACAGTTAGCTCTTGATTTAGATGACAGTTGGGAATGGCAATTCAATCTCTAAGCAATGTGGTCATAAAGCAGGACAACATTTTTTAGCAATGGCAATCCCTGTAGTCCCACTTGCTATTGTTAAGTGAATTCCACAGTCACTAGCTGAAGCAACTGCTTGCTAGTTTCCCAAACCAAAGTCAAGGGATGGGGGAGCCAGCAAAAAATTGCAAGCCCTAGGCAATTGTAAGTGGCTGCAGCTTGGTGGCGGAGCGTCGTCTTTGGAAGTGGACCAGATTGGACACATACCCAGATAAACTAATTCTACCTTATTTATTGCATGGCTGCATTGCAAGTCTGATGGTACAAATCTCCCACCATCTCTTTTACATCCTGAGAAATTAGTTCTTTTCTGAGAGTCTTCTACTGCCCCTTATACATCTGTGGGTATGCCCTCTCTTATCTGACCATATTTTCCAACCAACCACCCATCCTATCCTATCCCCACATGCCATTACAGAGAGGAAATGCACAAAGGTGTGTGGGAGAGTCAGGAAGTTTGAGCAAGAGGTGGGGGGTGGGCAAGATGTATGAGGCAGTGTGTGGAGATGTGCAGGTCAGGGAGAGCGTGCGTGATGTGCACTGTAGGATGTAAATATGATAACTGCTATGTGAGATGGTATACAAATGTATATAGACACACATGCATGTATACCAATGTTTTATTTTAAGGATCTTACCCCATTTGCATCAAACCATGGCACAAATTTATCATGGCAACATTTTTCTGTCATGTTCCATGATATATTTGTCTCATTGCGATCCATGAGACAGAAATAAGTTACCTTTAGATGTACTGACATTAAAGTAGTATTTTCCCATTTATTTTGATACTATTCCAAATACAATAAGAAGATATAAAATCTGATTGATTTTGTCACTCATTACTGATTTAAAAAGTCAGATGACTTCAGTGATTCCAAACAGAAGCAAGAGAGGATTGAAGTTGGTTATGGGGAGAGCAAATTTCAAGCCAAAATAGTTTTCTGTTGACTTGGGAATAGCACTTAAATTTAACATTAGAAAATGTCTGAGTGTTATTGTTTTAATTATTTAGCTTTCAGTGTTTTACATTTCAGTATTATTTCGTCCGTTAGCATCATTTCTACCTGGAACAGTTGATAGAGCTTGAACAGTGAGAACTCATGACATTCATTTATAGTAATAAGAATAGATAGAATGTTTTATAGGTAATGAAGCACTGTTAGAGAGATTTACATACATGTACACATATACATTACCATATTTTTCGGAATATAAGACGCACCAGAGTATAAGACCCACCAAGGTTTTGAAGAGACAAATAAAAAAAAAATTTGCACTCTGCAAACCTCACAAAAAGGGCTCGTTTTTCACAAAAACGGGCCCGTTTCCCCCCCCAAAAGGCATGAATAGCCTTTAGGGGGCTTGCAGAGTGCTCCTGGGGTGGGGAGGGCATAAACGAGCAAAAAACAGCCTGTTTTTCACAAAAATGGGCCTGTTTTTTGTTAAAAAGGGGCATGAGTAGCCTTTAGGAAACTTATAGAGTGCTTCTGGGGGCTGTGTTTTTCTTTTAAAAAATTCTGCCCTCCCCAGCCCCTAGGGGCTCTCTAAAAACTTCTTAGAGGCTCTGCAGGGCTATTTTGGTGAAGGAAGCAGGGTTTCAGGAGGCAAAAAATGCTGTATTCAATGTATAAGATGCACCCAGATTTTCAGCCTCTTTTTTGAGGGAAAAAGGTGCATCTTATACTCCAAAAATGCTGTATACAAGCACATATATTCACAGACACATGTGTACACATACCCATTCTGTGATTATGGGAAAGACTATGGAAAGGAATTTTTATTTTTATAAACTTAGCTTTTGAAATAGAATCATATTTACATTTGAAATATTATCTTTCCATTTTTTTCAGAGTTCTAAAAGCTGGGGAGGCCAATATTTATACAGCACTAAGTACACCAAAGGATATTACCCATGTTTTAACTAATAATACAATATTAAATCAAGGAAAATTGAAACATCTCTTTGGGGCTCCATGCTACCCAATTCACTATTTAGGAACTTATCTTTTAGAGGCAAGTATATAAACAAAATTCATGTTTTAAACATAGCTGATGAGTTGTGATGAACTACTTCTGTTAAATTATCATTGTGTAACAGTTCCGACTGTATCATATTAATTTCTGAACTTTTCATTAAAAAAACAGTAGATATAGTTCTAAAGTAAGAATCATTAGATACCATTGCATTCATTATTTTGCTTACGTTGAATCAAATATGGCACCATTCAGGGCATGCCTGTGATTTTGTGTTTTTGAGATTAACCAATCTTGGTTGTCAATAATTGCTTAACTGGAGGGAAGAGTTATTATCGCCTTAGCCCAATTAAATAGTAACCTTTTAAATGTAAATACAGTTGGCATACATACACATACACAGTCTTTTTACATTTTCCTTCATTTTAGCAGCACATAAATTCAAAAGATACACTTAGACACAGTGGTCTGTTACAAACAAATTAGAGAATATAATTTTTTTTTATTTGCTTTGCTTTACAGAAGAATGAAAGAAAAGACATATAAACACATTAGAATACATAGAGAAAGCAATTCAATATTTCAGCAGAGCAGTAAATCTTAATCATATGAAATAATTTATCACTCTTTTTACTCACAACAGAATGAACACATATCACTGAATTAAGTATTGTGGATCTCTCTTTCCGTCATAAGCAAATAACTTTGGTATGCCCCAAAGTTCCATGCTCACTATATTTAACATTACTCTCTTTATTTTGTTTACTTATATAATGTTATTTATATTCCACCTTTATTATTTTTACAAATAAGATAGCGAACATATCCAGCACCCCGTCCTAGAACTCATGGTCTTCTGACTTCTCCTAATCACTAGACCAAACTGCTTTCAAAATTAACATGTTTTTGTTCTTCTTAAAGCCATATTAACAAATTTGTGGATACTTGTCTAGATACGATAAGCCCATCTACATGTAAGTATTCCCTCCATGATTTTATACTTGGAGCATAATGAAATTGACCACCACCCTTTTCCTAAGAGTTTCTGATGTGTCCAATAAACATGAACATTCTAATGTGGAATAAAACTCATAATAAGATCACATGAAACATGTATTACTATTTGACACATAACTATTAACTTGTTAATGGCAGGCATTCCAGTTCTTTATTCCAAATCTCTTAAATTAATCCATGTTAATCTTAATAATTTTTTTAATTGTTTAAAAATATGCATTCAAAACTATCCAAAACATGTTTCAGTGTTAATAATAATCTAGGAATGATAATTGCTGTGAATACAGCTAGACCAGATTGGAAAATCAAATGATGTTTTAATTGAATGTAGCCATTTCTCAGTTTTAGACAAGGCAAACTCCTTCTGCAGTATCTCAAATGGTTTTGAAAAAAATGACTGGCAAAAAGCCGATCCACTGTATCCATACCTATTAATAGAGCCAATGTACAACAATAATAAAAACCCTGTGTTTGTAAAACCAGAAAATCCAGAATTTTGTCAAATTGCTTCTAGAAACAGCAGAATTAGAAACCAGCTTTCAAAATCAAGTTTTTTATCCATAATGTTTGGCTTGTAGCATATTAGTAAAGAGAATAGCTTGTTTATTAGCAAATGGCAAGCTATGATAAATTCATTTCTGGAAATTTTCATATATGTAATTAGAAGGGTAAAATATCTTCTGATGGGCTGTGTTTTTTCATGTATCATGGCTTAATCTTGAACAAGAACCATATATGTTTCTATGCTTAGATTTCCTCATTCAATCCACATATTAAAAACTACTATATAGTATAGATATTTGAAACCTACTGTATATGTTGACTGTTTAAGCATGTTCTTTTCAAACGTATTCCTTCTGATTTACAATTACTTCAATATAAACAGTACTATTTTATATTAAGCTGTGTTTTTCTACACTAACTATATTTTAACTATAATTTTTTGAGTTGATACTATTCTGTTGGCTAACACCTTGTTTGTATAAAAAATAATGTATTTTCCTGTAGGTTTGGCAGGAGGGGCTACAGCTGGGTTTAGTCACAGCCTGATTGGTCCAGAGACAGAGGGAATTTTCTTAAGTATCCTTCCTTACCTATAGGCTCCCAGTTTTCTTCAGTGTTTGGTCCAAGCACTAGTTGTGGCTCCAGTGAGGTACTTATTGAAGTTTATATTTTTCCTAATTTGGTTGATTGGATGTTCTAAAATTTCTGCAAAAACTTCGATTGCTGGCCATAGAGACTGTCCCTCAGCCTCATCAGGATAAGGAGAGCCTTGGCCTTCTACCCTGGGCCCAAAGGGGGGCCTTCCCCGATCCCTGGGTGTGCAGGGGTGGCAGGCTCCTATTGCAGTCGAGCAAATTGCAGGCTCTGTGGGTGGCTTTGATTGTCAGACCGTTTTAATTGAAGGTCGCGAGTCTTGCCGCGGCTTTAACAACCCGCCACTGCTGCAAGGTCTCGCTGCCGCCAGAGCCTCGCCGCAACTTTAAGAATTTGACGCGGCTTTAATTACGCTTTGAGAGGCGCGCCTCAGTTGTTAAGTCACCTTGTGCGGCACGCCACGGCTCGTAAAGAAGCGCGGAGGGCGAACGGGAAGATGTAGCCGCTGCAAGAGTTCCAAGGGGACTCAGCTCGCCATGAGGCCACAACCTCAGAGCCATTGATATCAGGCACCTTCTCTCCGAATCCACGAGGTGTGGTGGCCATTTTGGTGCGACCTCGTGGGGGGTGGCCATTTTGTAAGACAGCAGCCTGCATCGGGTCCATTGACCGAGGCCCACAGATGTCTTCTCCTCTGGCCTGTCGATATCGCGGCCATTCATCGAGGCCGATAGACTCCTTCTCCTCTGACCAGCTACCTGCAGCGCGGCCATACATCGAGGCCAGCAAGCTTGCCGCAGTCAATCCAGGCACAGGCCATGTGAGTGAGGCATGGCCTCCACAGCCCCTGAATCAGTGCAGGCCCAGGGAGAAATGGTAGAGGAAGGCCAAATCAGACTCAGAACCAGGGCAGCGGCCTCCAGGCCAGCAGCTGACCAGCACCCTTCCAGAGCGGCTGCTAGAGATGAGTCAAGGAGACAGAAGGCCTTGGAAAAAGAGGTGGCCAGGGCGGAGAGGCTAGCACAAGTTGTTAGGCCTGAATCTCCTTGTAGATCCAGATCCCCAATAGGACCCAGCTCTCACCATTCCGGCTCGCCCCCCGGGGGTTTCAGTCCTTCTTCCCCTTCTATCTCATCTGCATGGCCTCGCAGACAGGTGGCTTCTCCTTCACCTCCCATCTCACCAAGATCGTATAGGGAAGGGAGAGGGGATCCAGGAGAGGGGGGTTCTTGGGACTATCTCCCAGCCGCACAACTTTCCCCCCGGAGGCCCTCATCCCGGGGCCCTTCCGAAGAGGTTTTAGAAGATCTTGAGTTTCTACCTGACAGCATCAGGAGGCTCATTTCCACCGCTATAACTAAGGGCATTGCCTCGGGCCTTTCCCAACTGGAACGCTCCTCCCAAGGGGTGGCAAGGCCTCACTGTCTCCAGACACCCCAGATCTCCATCCTCCTTTAGGGGACAGGATCCACCTAGACCTCCTTCCCCTTCGGTGGTTAGTGAGGGCTCTATCCTAGGGGAGGTAGCTCATCCAGACCTGGAGTTCTCGGAAGGATTCAGTTCCTCCTGACCATCCGGCATTTTCAAGCCTCTTTCTCCCTCTGGCCTTCAAAACTCTTCTCCATAAAGCTAAGAAGACTACTCAGATTTGTATGGGGGCCCCTCCAGTTTCCCAACACAGGGATCCCAACCTAGCCATGTTTATAAATTCCAATACAGATAAGGAGGAAGTCTCAGCCTCCCCCCCTTTCCTGGAAGTGGTCAAGAACCAGTGGTCTCGACCTTCTTCCTTGCCTAACTCTGGGAGTAATGATAGGCGCTTCTACATGGAGCAGGCCTTCTCCCAGACCCTACAATTACCAATGGTAGACGCCCCCGTTGCCCTTCTCGCTAATGCATCCACTGTAGTCTCAGGCGGCGTGGCCGACAAACAACTAAAGCCCGAGGACAAGCATGCGGAACTTACACTCCATAAGAATTTCAACACTTCGGCCTGTGCCATTAAGTTGGCTGCAGCAGCTTATTTTTTTTGGCGGGGGGGGGGGGATTTTTTATTGTTTTAATTAAACAAAAACACAAAAAAAACCCATTCTTCATTACATCTTGTAGAAAGGATGTTGATTGGTTCCAAATAAATTTCGTGCGTTACTATACATCCTTCATAATTTTAATTTACATTTTAAAATCGAAAATCTTTATGTATTTTGCCATCAATGTATCATCATTCTCATTTAGCTATAATTATTTAAACATGCTTTTATCTAGAATCATTTGTATTTAAAGACACAACCACCTACTGGCATTCATTAGCTATTCCTGTAAACCTCCAATAATTACCCTTTTATAGCATATTCCCTTTTTTTCCCCCAACTCACTATTTAAGGCTTATACCTGATTGCTTTTACCAATGCCAATCATGTAAAAATCATTAACCATTATCCATTAACTTTTCCTTATTATTATTATAGTTACCTAAAGAAAAAAGAAAAAAATGCCATTTATATTACATCTCCTCCCCTCTGACCCAAGAAAAATTACATCTTTATAATAAAATCTAAACAAAAGTTTGTTAGTAAAGTTTATAAATGCCCAAGAGAAATTACATCTTTATAACAAAATCTAAACAAAAATGTATTAGTGAAATTGATAAATCTTTTCCCCAGGTCCCAATTTACAGTTTATATCCAAATTATTTTTACTAATTGAGATTATTCCATTGTTATTATCATAATGAGTTATTAATTAACGAATAAACATTTTAAAGAAAACATTCTAAAAGTGTCTAGAAAATCCTACTTATTAATCACCAAAGGTTAACTAAATTTTAAGTTATCAACTTTCATTATCAGCCTGTGTCTTTCCAGTAACAAAACAATCTTATCTCTTTAGCCAGTTGTTGCGTCAATTCTCTTATGAACTTCTTTATAAAGTTTTTAAAAACTTCTCTCCGCACTTTTTTGCTTGAAAGATCTCTCATATAGTCTTGTTGCCCTTGAACTGGTATTAAAATTAACATGTCTTTGATTATCAGATGTCTTTCTAAAGCTGTTTCTCTTCTTAATTCCATCATCAAATCCATATCTTGACAGGAGGGGTAGAGCTCCAGATCATCGTATATAATAATAATCAGATTCACTTTTCCATGTTCCCTCCTTTCCACTTTCACTCATAGGTGCTCCATTATTAGGTTCATCTGTTATCTTGTCTTTATCTTCTATATCTTCACTCTCTTCTTTACTTTTTGAGGCTCCAGTCCCTTCATCTTTTATTGAGCCAGACAATAATCTATCCAACTTCTTATCAAATCTACCAAATCCTTCCAATATCTTTAGAATTCCATCCAAAAAATCCTGGTAACATAGGGTTTCTTCATCTGTATATAAATACATATTTCCCAGAAGAGAAGAAAAGGTTTAGAATCCACTGCCACTCTCACCTTCAATGTCTCTTTTATGTATAAAAATATTTTTGTTTTGAATTTGCTTAAACATAAGATCCTTTTAATTTTTTCAAAAAAGTGAGGGTTCTATCTTTTCTTTCCCTTCCCTTGTCCAAAATATTCCACAAAGACACCTGCAAGAGAACAGTCCGTGTCCTTGAGTCGTTATCAGTCTCTACAGACAAGCTGCAAACCCTCTAGTTACAACGTCAACAGAATCAGAGAAAATAGAGCAAAGGATACTTTGTTTCAAAAAAGAAAAAGAAAAAACCAAGTTCTGGCTTTCGAATGGCAGATTCAACTTTCTCTTATTCGTATCAAACTTAAGGAAAGCAAAAATCTCTTAAGTGTCTTTAATAAAATTTAATAAACAGTAAGAGGAAGGATTATTGAAGTAAAAAATAAATTTAGACCAACCAAAAAATAAAGGTAGCACAGAAAAAAAGAAAAAAAATCAATTCATTCACTTAAGAGGAGAAACGGGAAGCGTTCCAATCACTTCAATCCACAAAACGCTGTTACATAGAAAAGGAAAAAAAACTTTCTAAGGCAGTCCAATAAAGATAAATTTCGCCGCTTTATTCTTTTGCTTAAAGGACTAATTTATCTTTTTAAAAAATTTTCTTTGGGCAATCATTCTCAAAGAAAAAATCTCACCAGCTGGATTCACTTTCACTGCTTTCCTTCCGGAGCTGTCTCTGACTTTGTCAGCCTGGGGCTGTCTGTTTACTGCCGGCTTGGAGAACTTCCCTTGGGTCGATCAGGGACTTTGCGGTGTCCATGAGACCAGCAAGGATTTGTCTCCCTGTCACCATCTCTTCGGGATGGTTTAGGTCCATATGGACCATGCAGCTGGTAAAAGAATCAATGGCGGTCTCGGACTATCGAGACCGCACGTTGTGTCATCACAACGTCTGGCTCGTTCTCTGCAGCTTCTTATTTTAATAGCACGGCAGTTATGTGGCTGCGCCAATTACAGGACCGCATTCCACTCCAGGATGAGTGTCTTCATCAAGACCTCACCAAGATCATCTCGGCCACCCAGTTTTCCGCAGACGCCACCTTAGATTCCATCAAATTTGCTTCAAGGGCTTTGTCTACCTCTAACATCGAGGTGCCTCTTGTGGCTCTGCAATTGGCAAATGGACAACAAGTCCAAATGGAATCTGGCAGTGGTCCCCTTCACCAGCCCCAACCTCTTCGGGGCTTCGCTTGACCCAATCCTTGTGGAAAAAGGACAAGAAGAAGATCCTTCCCTCTAACACCAAGAAGCTGGAGTCTCATCCGGCTTCTTACTGAAGACCTTCTTTTACGCCTCCTGGCCATGACTCGCTAGCAGCGGTATGCCCCCTACAGATATGACAGGCAAGATAGGGGTAGATATCAAGGTCAGTCCCAACAGCCCTTTCGCGGAGGGGGAGGGCGCCCCTTCCGCAGAGGGAAATGACTCCAACCCGGGTCAGCCCATAGGCGGCCGCCTTGCATCCTTCGCGGATCAGTGGGACCAGATAACGTTGGATGCCTGGGTCAGGTCAACAGCAGGGACGGCCTCCGTCTGGAGTTTCTCTCTCTTTCCCCGACGCTCTTCAGGACCTTCCCCCCTTCCAGGGATCCGGAACAGCGGTGACTAATGCATCTAGCCATCCAATACCTGATGGACATTCGAGCTATCGAGCCGGTCCCACTGGAAGAGCACGGGTTGGACCTATACTCCAACCTATTTATCATCCCGAAGAGCTCCGGGGGATGGAGGGCGATTCTGGACCTGAAGCGCCTAAACTCTTACCTAGTCTACCGGCGCTTCAAAATGTCCTCCCTCTGGTCCATCCTCCTGGGGATCTGACGGGACAACTTTATGGCCTCTATAGACTTGACGGAAACATATCTGCATATCCCAATACTGCCAGCCCATCGCAGATTCCTCCGCTTCTCCCACGAGTGGCGCCACTTTCAATACAGGGCCCTTCCATTCGGTCTGGCCTCTGCCCCCCGCATGTTCACGAAGGTCCTTGCGGCATTGGCGGCTCACCTGCGATCCCTCCCGGTGAGACTCCATTGCTACCTCGACGACGTGCTCGTCCTGGCCCAATCCCGAGCAGAGGCAATTCACGACCTGAATCTAACCATCCGGACTCTGCAGTCTCTAGGATTTTCCATCAACTTTCCCAAGAGCCATCTCTCTCCCTTGATGAGAATAATCCATCTCGGCACAGTGATAGATTCTGTAGCGGGACTCGTTCGTCTTTCCGCAGAACGCTTGACAAGCCTTCAATCCTTGGCATGGCACGTCCACGCAAGTCAGTCAGTTTCCATCCTGACCTTGTCCCGCTTGCTGGGCAACATGGTGTCGTGCATAGGGATAGTTCCCTGGGCCCGCCTTCACTCTCGGACTCTCCAATGGACGCTCATCCTTTACCAACGCCAATGCATGAGCATTTCCCCACGTTCAGTCTCCCTGTCACCGGGGCTTCGCTGGTCCCTGAAGTGGTGGCTGTCCCCGGGGATCCGAGTTTTGGGAACTGGATCACATCTCAATCACGACAGATGGGAGCCTTTTCGGCTTGGGGGGCCTTGAGGGAATCCAGGCTGGCGCGGGGTCACTGGACAAACTCAGACCTGCACCACAATATAAATTGGCTGGAGCTGAAGTCAGCTCGCCTGGCCCTGCTTCACTTCTGGACTCTATAGCCAATCACCATGTGCTCCTCTTGACGGACAATGTCGCTGCAAAGGCCCACATAAATCGTCGGGGGGGGGGACCCATTCCAAGAGTCTATGGCTGGAAGCCCAGAAACTCAGGTTCTGGGCGGAGAGGAACCCGGCGTCAATAACATCAGAACACATCTCGGGCATAGCCAACCATCAGGCCAACTGACTGAGTCAGGTGACAGTCGATCACGGTGAGTGGCAGCTAATTCCAGAACTCTTCCACAGAATTTGCCTCTGCTTCGGCAACCCAGTGGTGGACTTGTTCACCAGCCTGACCAATGCTCAGCTCTCTCGCTTCCCAGCACGCAACACAGAAGGAACGGACGCCCTCAGAAGTCCATGGCCCCCAGGCCTCCTTTATGCCTTTCCACCTCTCCCCCTAGTCCAGGGGACCCTGAGGAAAATAGTGATAGAGAGGGCACATGTCATCCTAGTAGAGCCATATTGGCTGAGGCAGCCTTGGTTTGCGGACCTAATCTAACTGTCCATATCTCCCCCCTGGAGGATTCCCCAGGAGGAGATCGCCCTGTGCCATGGGGTCCTGGTCCATCCAGAGCCGCAGTGACTCCAACTGACCGCCTGGCACTTGAGCAGCGACTCCTGAGGGATGCTAATCTGTCCACCAAATTCATTTCCACCATTGAGGCCTCCAGACGCCGGTCGACCACACGGATTTATAATTCGACATGGTCGATGGTTGCCTCCTGGGGCAGAAGGTTCCACCTATCTCCGACCAATGCCTCGCTTGCCCAGGTCCTTGAGTTTCTACAACACTGCCTAGATCAGAGCCTTTCCCATAACACCCTGCGAAGACAGGTGGCTGCCCTCTCCTCCATCCTGGGGGGAGGGCCGTTTATCCTTAGCCCAGTCCCAACTGGTCAAACGGTTTCTAAAAGGGGCAGCGAACCTGTACCCGCCCCCGGTGCACAGGTTTCCAACGTGGGATCTATCCCTAGTACTTAGAGCGCTCATGAGACAACCCCCCTTTGAACCATTAAGGACAGTACACCTCAGGTACTTAACTCTAAAGGTGACATTCCTCGTCGTCGTTACTTCAGCTCGGTGTATATCCGAGTTAGGCGCCTTGTCCTCCAAAGATGCCTTATGCCAATTTCACCAAGACAGGGTCGTCCTGCGACTAGACCCGACATTTCTCCCGAAGGTCAACTCCCTTTTCCATAGATCGCAGGAGGTCATCCTCTCTAATTTCTGTCCCTCTCCCTCCCATGAGAGGGAAATCCTTTGGCAAAGGCTTGATGTCCACCGCGCCTTGCGCATTTATCTCAGGCGCATAACCCCCTTTCGGCGTTCAGAGGCTCTCTTCCTATCCTTCCAGCCCAGTACCCTGGGGGCTAGAGTCTCTTTGGCCACCATAGGCAGATGGTTACGGCAGGCCATCAGGGCGGCTTACGAAGCCTTAGATCAAGTTCCACCGCAGGGAATTACGGCCCATTCCATTCAGAGTGCGGCTATCACGGCTGCGTGGGCCACTAGGGCCCCTCTAGAGGACATCTGTAGGGCAGCCACTTGGGCCTCTCCAACACCCTTCATCCGACACTATCGTTTAGATCGTTTTGCTTTGGCGGACGCGTCCTTCGGCCGTTGGGTTCTTCAACAGGTGGCGACCTCCCCTTCCCCGGGGTCTACATCCCACCCTGGGACTTAGCTTAGGTATGTCCCAGCTGTAGCCCCTCCCACCGAACCTACAGGAAAAAGAACGTTGGTCCTTACCTGAACATTTCTGTAGTGAGGTGGGAGGGGCTACATCCCACCCATAGCATTCTAGTTAGTCGGGTTCGGGGCGGTTGCAGGCCTGTGTGTGTATGCACTGCCTTTTCATTACATAATGTTTTGCAGCTTTTTCCATTCGACCTCGTGAAACTGGGAGCCTATAGGGAAGGAAGGATACTTAAGAAAATTCTCTCAGTCTCTGGACCAATCAGGCCGTGACTAAACCCAGCTGTAGCCTCTCCTGCCTCACTACAGAAAAGAAATGTTCAAGTAAGGACCAACATTCTTTATATGTAATGCTTAGAATGAAAGTGAAACCAACATTGAAGAATACCAAAAGAAAAATATTAAATATGAGGAAGACTCGAGAGAAGCAATGATTGATACGCAATTTGATGAAATGAAAAATGCACTTATCAAGCATATATATTATCAGCAGGTAAGCATGAATCTTTATAAACTTCTTGCTGTCATGGTATGAAAGAACAGGAACAAAAGCAACTGTAAATAGAAGAATGCAACTTATGTAAACAGATCTATATATTTTTCTGCTACATTGCCCTCTAAATGTATAGGATTGCCAGTGGAAGGGGTTGGAAACCTCCAGTATTTAAAGAAGAGATGCCTGACTTAGTTACTAGCATTTTTTAAATTAAAATCTATTCAGTAAGTGTGAATACTATTCAAGAACAACTGAGGTATTTTTCAGACAGAACTGAATATAGTGAAACTTGTTTCAGTCTTACACTTGTTACTTCAGGTAATTTGATACGTACTTTAAACAATGGAAACCTAATAAGCATTATTTCCTCTAGAACCCTCCAAAGTCTTTTCAGGTTGTTGGAGGCCTTTCTGAACAATTTGTACTATTTTGGAGGGTAAAGTTGCTAACAATTGTACAAAAGTGTTTTTATAGAAATTAATCTTAAAAAACCATTAATAAAAATGATTGTAACACTATACTTTTTCTGACATTCTACATATCAGGGGCTACACATTTAGAGGGCAAAGTAGCAGAAAAATATAGAGATCTGTTTTTATCTGTTTTACCATTTAAAAATAGGTCTGCCTACTGGAAATTTTGTGAAATAAGGAAATTGCAATAAGAAAATACATATGCACGTAACATGTATTTTACAAAAAATGTAAAATAGTAAAGTATTATCAGAAAAAAATAGATAAGAGGAATCATCTGTAAAGTCCTTTAAATGAATTTGACTATAATTATCAGTATTCTTATTAGATATTAGCAGGACCGATAACCAAATTCCTATTTAATTTGTCATGTAATATTTGTCTGCATTACATTTAACAAATTGAATATAACAAGAACAACTTGTTTTTAACTGTCAGGCAATGCTAAGCAAGTATACTCAAATGGGCCAGAAGGTGGAATGCAACAAGGAGGTAAGATTCTGAAATAATGAAGTTAGAAGGATGCTTAGAAGTGACATGCAAAGTGTATCCATTCACATATTTTTCTTTTCCTTTTGTTTCATTATAAATGCTATTCTGAAAGGACTGAATTTCAGCAGGTTCTTTTTTACCCAGAGATACTAAGCATATGTGATACTATAATATAGATTACTGACAGCCGTAGGTTTTTGCTTAAGTGAGTATGGAACTGCAACTGCTTGCTCCTAACTGTAAAAAAAAATCTAGTTTAATGTACCCATATTATGTTTAAAAACAAATTCTTGAAGTAATAATAACCTTTGTTACTATAAAAATGTGAACCAATTTTCATTGGTTATAACTGGTTATGCTCAGCAACAGTAATAGTAATTGCAGTCCCAAGTACTAATGTTCAAAAATGTGCACAAAATTCTGTATTTTAATTATTTGGATCACCTCAAAATGTTTACTGTGGAGTAATTAAATATGCTTGAATACTATTGTAATCCTATCTTTTATGACTTTTGAAATATTGACAGGAATATCTCAATACAAATGCATATTTCACAGTAATTGAACATTTGTTTAAGGTGTGAATCCTGCAATTAATGATAACATTAGATAACACGGTGAATTAATATTGACAGGACATGAAATCCCTGGTTAAAACATACTGATAACAAACAACAATGTCTTGTCATCTCAGATGTTTTGTTGTTTCAGTACTAGCACTCTTGTGGGAATATTTTTTTTGGACAACAGATATATTCACAGTTTCAATTTTTTAATCTAAATACAGTATATCTGTAACACTTTTTTTGAAAGTGAAGTCTTAAAAACAGTTTAGGTCTGAAAATTTAGATTAATTTATTTTGTTTATAATCAAGTATAAGATAAAAACAAATGTAATGAAGATTTTTGTAAAATTGTGGATACCAGCTATCAACCAGTCAAAATAGAATTTCTGTTTCTCCGATCACCCAAATTTCAAGTTATTATTTATGCTGTTAAATTATGTTCTTACGGAATTATAATTGATTAGTCAACTAATTCATATTATGAATTCAGAAAGATTTTGTTTATTTTTATTAACGCCTAATAAAAATATGTTAATAATAATTCTTAAAATTTTTACTTCTTAGCTTGACAATGCTTCCTGTTCCAGGGAAAACAAGATATTGGAAGAACTAGTGGATGATCATTTTTTACCAATTGCAATCACAGAATTTTTCTCTGGAAAAGATTGTGTTCCTCCTGCTAAACTAATTCATTCTCTTTTAGAGCATATTCTCCAGGTGAGAACATCTTACTTGTTACTGTAAAAAAAAAAGCACATCTTGAAATTATAAGTGTTAACCACAGTGAAACTCAATTATTTATATTGAGATTGTGAAAATTAAGATTGTATAATAATCTTTGTACCTTTGTACATTGTGATATAATTTTTAGATGTACACTTAAGCCAAAGACCAAGATACATTACATTAAGCATAAATTTATTGACAGAGGCAGACCCAAAGAGAGGCCTAAAGAAAGCTGGGATTGAACACCCTCTTTGTAGACTTAAACTATACATACAATTGGCTATATTAGCCAGACATTTCACTGGATATAAAATCTCGTGCTTAGAGATCAGTGAGACTATTGGGATGTAATTATGAGATAATGGGGACAGGACTACAAAGATAGCGGTGTTTTAAAAGAGCAAAGAAGCAGCATGTAATGAATATTGTCTAGGACGGGGCTGTCAAACTCACGGCCCATGGACCAGATGTGTCACGTGTTAGCTACGCCCACTCAGTTTAGCGAAGGGGGGAAAGTCACGATATGTCACATGACGCCACCATGATGATGTAAGTTTGACACCCCTAGTCTAGGGAGTTAGTTTCCTTTGCTTTCCCAAAGTTCTGCTCATCTTCCAGTAACTTTTCACAGCTTATCAGCATTCCTTCGCCTTCTAAATGTTAGACGGCTTAGCTGACAGTATATAGTTTTCTTGAGAAAGCTTTTGTAATGAAATAGTTGGCCAATTTAATACCATTTAGCTAAGCCAGTGCTTCATTTTTTTTGAGAAGATGGTATTTGGGTTAGGGATAAGAGTGTTTAACTTTGTCAAAATCATCTGTAATACTACCTTCAACTTTGTTATGAAGAAAGTGGATAGTACTGAAGTAGAGATTCTGCTTAAATGACAGATCTCCAAAAGTAAGAATATTATTTGATAAAATATAGAAAGATATTGTTTGTGAGTATGACATAAATCACTTTTAAATTCTTCAAGACATTCAGTTTTAAAATAAAATAAAATAATAATCAGATTAAGTTTGATGCAGAACATGAAACTGATACACATTCATGCTTTCTTACAGGGCAATTCAGACCCTACCCTTTCTGTCCAGTTTTTTCATATAATGTATACTCTCCTCGAACACAATCCTCCTTGGAAATCACCTTCTGTGCTAAGATATTACCTTGAAATTCTTCAGTGTCCTGTTTGTAAGAATGGAACATGGTCTCTGATGGAAATGCTTGTCAGGTAAAACCTTAATGGAATTATTACATCATTGCTGAAGCAGCAAATAGTTTTGCTTTTTCATTTTCATATGAAGTGAATGTTTGTTAAGAATTTTTTTTCTGTTGAACAGCTACTATTAAAAGATATGAAAAATAAGTTTTAAAAAGCTTTGAGTGCAATCAAAGTTAGCAAAAAGGTTAATTGCTTTAATATCAGATGTACATTTTCTAAGATGAAGAGATTCATGAGCAAAACCATTTTTAAATGGTTTTGCTATCAAAATTATAGTTCAAGTGTGTACAAAGATACAAGGATTTTTTTAAAAAAAAAACTTGCTGTGCTTATCTGTGTTGTCAGACAAATGTTGGATTTTAATAACCTCACAATAATAAGTAAAGCCTGTAATTGTAGAGCAATAGATCATCAAAAACATATGATCTCTGAAGCACCTTGTACTTTCCTGAGTTATGACACTTTGTTGTAGATATTATTTTATATAATTCTATGTACACATTGAACAGCAGTGCAATAAAAAACTATATATACCGTATTTCCCCAAAAATACGACCTGTCCCGAAACTAAAGCCTTGCCACATTTTTCGCGTGGGCAAAAATATAAGCCCACCCCCGAAAATAAACCCCCTGAACAGCCCCCCTCTGGCCAGGCAGAGCACCGCTCACTGACCTAGCGTTATCCCAAAAGCGCCAAGTCGCAGGAGCTGGGGGTGGAGCACTCATATTGCTTGCCGCTTTCAGGATACGACTAGGTTGGGGAGTGGCATTCTGCCTGGCCGGAGGGGAGAGTTGCCAGGTGGCTGCTCCCTTGTGAACTGGCTTCCGAAGAGCCGGGCATAGCCTCAGGGGCGAAGCAGCCATGAGGTAACTATGCTCACGAGTAGCCGCCTGGCAAATCCTCTCTCCAGCCGGGCAGAGCACCATTCACTTATTTAGGGGGTATCCCTAAGGTGCCAAGCCATGTGGCGCTCTTCCCGCCCCCCAGCTCCCGCGGCTTGGCACATTCGGGATACCCCCTAGGTCAGTGCATGGAGCTCTACCTGGCTGGAGAGGGGGGGTGCGAGCGCCTGTTCCGCCCGCAGCCTCACCAAGCCCTTTCGCAGCTCTCCCAGGGCACTGCCGCCGCCCGCCGCCGCCCCGCTCTGAGCATAACTTCCAAACTCCAAAACTCTGGTCCGAGTCTTCCAGCATCGGCCGCTCTAGGAGTGCTCCCTATGGTGGGCCGGCTGCTGGAAGATTCTGTCCGGAAGACTCTCTGTCCGGAAGACTCTCTGCCAGGCAGCCGGCCACCATAGAGAGCACTCCTAGAGCGGCCAATGCTGGAAGACTCGGCCCCGAGTTTTGGAGTTTGGAAGTTATGCCGGAGCGGAGCAGCGGCGGGCAGCAGCGGCTAGCAGCGGCAGTGCCCTGGGAGAGCTGCGGAAGGGCTTGGTGAGCCTGCGGGCAGAAAAGGCGCTTACGCAGCTCCCCTCTCCAGCCAGAAAGAGCTCTGTGCACTGACCTAGGGGGTATCCCGAATGTGCCAAGCCGCAGGAGCTGGGGGGCGGGAAGAGCGCCACATGGCTTGGCACCTTAGGAATACCCCCTAGGTCAGTGAATGGTGCTCTGCCCAGCTGGAGAGGGGATTTGCTGGGTGGCTGCTCGTGAGCATAGTTACCTCATGGCTGCTTCGCCCCTGAGGCTCTGCCCGGCTCTTTGGGAGCCAGTTCACAAGGGAGCAGCTGCTCGGCAGCCCCAAAACAATAAGCCCTCCTGATAATAAGCCCAAGGCCATATTTCGTGGGGCAAAAGAAAATAAGCCCCTGTTGTATTTTCGGGGAAACACAGTAGTTATTTCTTTATTTTGAAAGTATCCTTGTGAAATTTCTTTTCTATATCCTATCAGCAATCCTTTTTTATGCTCAGCAGTGTTTTGCAAAATTAGATCTCTGTTCCAGTAAGATGTAACAACAAAGAGGACACTCTCAGAACATGAAGAATTGGATTTAAATGTAAAAGTCGGGATGGTAAATAAAAACGGTACATGAAAATATGTGAAATTGAGGGAATCTTCATTATTGTGTGGTTTTTTTCCCCTCTACAGGTCTTGTCTTTATTACAATAATATTTGTCATTCAATCACGGACCCAAAAACTACAAATGTGGATAGAACTTTTCACAAAAAACTGTTGACATTTGTTACGAATTTGTTTGAGGCTGAAGTGTTGGCATTAAGAAGAAGGTATATTTTTTTTCCTTTTAGCCTTTCCATTTATATTTTTAAGGTGGATCTTGTTTTACAGTAAATGTGTTCTCTGTTTCAGATATAAGCTGTTCTACTTAGAAATGTATACATTAAATATTAGGGCTGTGCATCACTTTGGATTCAGCTGTGACTTTTCCTGAGATTGTACAGCTATCCAGCGCACTGTCATTTAACCCAGGAAAGATGTTTGATTTCAAGAGTTTCAGGCAAGGGTCTACATATCTGTCCATGTGTGCTGCAAAGCAGCTTTTTGCTTTCAAACCCAATGAGGTGTACAGCCCTATTACAAAAATTAATTATTGTGTGATGTGTATTTAAAAACAATATTTTTAGGTATTTAAGGTGTTCTTTTTTATTTGAACTGCAGCAAATTAAAATTATTTTACACAACCTGCAAATAAATATCTCAATTTGCTGTAATATACTGTAAAGTGCTTTGGAGAACTAAGAGACAGCTATTACATATTACAGTTTAGCAGTTCTAAATTTCCAGAATGCAGTTCCTTCCTGTGAAATGTATAATCTTTATCTTAGTTACTATATAAATCATAATGTTTCCCACAACTTTTAAGGACATATTTGTGGGATGAGAGTCCACTTTAGCTCAGGCATGGGAAATCTGGTATCTTCCAGAAATTGTGAATTCTATCATTTTCTTTGTTGCTTGAGAATTACAGGTCTTGTATCCAAAGGCACCCGGCTGTTTAACTCTGATTAGATAGACCATGAGGAGTTACTTAATGTTGATTTCACCTTTCTGCCTTGCTCTCCATAATATTTTATATATAGTTTCTTTCTTAGTTTTGAATTTCCTACACACAAACAAAAATAATCTTATAAATTAAGAGAAAAATATTACATTATATCTTTGCTAATAGGCAATCTTGATGCTCATATTTATTGTATGCTGTGGTTAATCTATTGAACTTCATCTATTATAGTCCTTTGTTTGAAATAACAGAGGGAGTAAAATATTTTGTTCTTCAAGAAGCTGCCTCTAAACGACAAGATAGCAAGCTTCTACATTTTGTATGACTTACATGAGGCCTCAAACATCACTTCATTGTTTATCACACATTCTATAAATTCTTTGTTATACTGTTAAACTATGGAAAATATGCAACATACTGAAGTCTTAACAAATTAAGTAGTTAAATCCAGAAATGAAAATTTCTTTTACAGGCTTTATGAAGGAAGTGACTCACATAATCCACTAGTGATGCCACAGACTGTTCTTTTGAACACCTTTTGGTTAGGAAACGATTCAGTGCTTTTCAACAAACAAACAAATATTCTAATAGACTGGATTATATATTCATTCAGAGAAAAGTTCAGGACAACTGATGTAAGTGATTTACCTAATATAAATATAAAGAAGGAGAAATAATATTTTTACATGTCCCACTTTCAGAAAGGCTCTGTTAATATTTGTTGTTGCATTCAGTGTAATACAGACTTGATATTTTGTAGCATGGTACAGATTATTATATAAATACCTATGCATATGAAGTATACATATAGCAACTGCTTCTGGGCAACAGCTTTTTTTCTCAGTCAGTGTGAAAGCCGGCAGGGAAGGTCACAAGTTGATCTGACAAGTCTTTCCTGACTTCCTATGTGCCATGCCCTGCTCTCCTTTCCTCAGTCTCCTTGCGTTCACACACATGCACCCAGTCCTTCCCTCGACCTCTCTACCCTTAACATGCATATACCCAAGCTCTCCTTCCCTCAGTTTCCCTCCACTTGTATACATGCACACTAGCCATCCTACCATATTCCTCTGCTTTTTACTTAGGACTCCTGCCACTTCCCATTTAACAACCTGTGCATCTTGGGGTTACAGCGGCAACCGGAACTGCTTGGATTGCTATATGACATCATGCTTTATGACTGCATCACTTAGCTGCCCCAGTCCAAAGACTCGTAACTCAAAGGCTACCTGTAGTGCTGTTAACATGTCTAATGCAATATAGTTACATCCTCTATTCTTAGTGATCCTTGTGACCAGCCTCCTTTTGATAGCATGTGGAAAGACAAAAAGATCTTTAAAAGCTGAGAGACATTCCAGTTTTATCATATAAGTTATTTCATTGTTATCGGAATCTAATCCTACATATCTTTTTCCTTAACTGTATTAGCTAGCTTTTATGGAAAAGAGCACCAAAATAATCCCTTATGTTCCATCTGAAAACCTGACAATTACCTGCTTAACACGAGGAAGAAGAATTGTTATTCCTAATGAATAGCCCTTTCTTTTTCACAAAAGACCCACAGTCTCAATTTTGTCATATACAGATGAAACTCGAAAAAATTTTGAGTTTTACCTGTATTCTTCACAAAAATGATAATTGTGTTCTGTGTCATCCCACAGCCTGCTAAAACAACCAACCTGATTTAAAAGATGTTCAACCTTCTCCCCCACACACCAATTTCTATGAAGTTCAGCATGCTTCACCCTCTCATTAATTCCAACTTCCCTTTAAAAAGTCCTATTCTGCTGAAAAATAACTTTAAAAGTATTTGTATCTTTTACCCCTGCTAGATTATAGATAGATATAGATAGCTTCTGTAGCTTCAGATTGGGCCCACCATCTTAAACCAGTAATTTCTTTACTCCTAGCAACTCAGAAAACATTTTATTTATTAAAGTGAATAATATAGAGACTAATTTGAGTGTATGTTAGTAAACAATAACAATATAGAACTTGTACTCTTTTCCAGGTCTTCAAACATGAAATAGCTGAACTATTAAATTCAATTTTGGGAGCTGTTGTGGAATATTGGATTATTTCAGGCTTCATAATGGACAGAAATATGTTGCCCTCTGTAGCTGATGACCTTGCTTCTTATATTGCCATTTCGTGTGATGGTAATGTTAATAATTACCGTATTTATCGGCGTATAACACGCACAGGCGTATAACACGCACCTTCATTTTAAGAGGGAAATTTCAGGAAAAAAATTTAAATTTCAAATAAAGAACTTTGAAGCAAAATAAGGGTAGCTCAGAACTTTTTTTTTATTAATATTATTACCACTTATAAGGTAAATAATGTAAAAGGACAGTAAAAGCAACTATGAACACTGCTGCTTTCACTGCTACTATCTTCCACCCTCCCTTCCTCCTTCCCTTCCTTCCTGCCTCCCTTCCAGTTCCCTCCTTCCTCTTTCCTCCTGCCTGCCTGCCTTCTTTCCCTCCTGCTTATCTATGCTTCCTTCCTTCCTTCCACCTCCCTCCCTTCTGCCTGCCTGCCTTCTTTCCTCTTTCCCTATCCTCCTATCCTTCCTTTCTCCCTCCCTCCTTCCCTGCCTCCCTTCCAGTTCCATCCTTCCCTCCTTCCTTTTTTTTATTAACTTTTAGTCGGGAGTCCGGGGAGAGGAGAGACGGCTCATCCATTCTCTCCTCCTCTCACCCACACCCCGCTGTCTAAAGCGCTTCCTTTCGCCCGCCCGAGCTCTTCCGCGGGCGAAAGAAAGTGTTTTAGTCAGGTGTCTGGGAGAGGAGAGACGGCTCATCCATTCTCTCCTCCTCTCGCCCACACCCCGCTGAGTAGCGCTCCGTGATCCTTTTCTGTGCGCCTGGTGTTTAGATAGATAGCCGGATGTTTAAAACGCCAGGTGCACAGAAAAGCAGCTGCTTTTGGGGCGAAGCGCTCCGCGATCCTTTTCTGTGCGCCTGGCGTTTAAAACATCCGGCTATCTATCTAAACGCCAGGCGCACAGAAAAGGATCGCGGAGCACTTCGCCCCAACAGCAGCTGCTTTTCTGTGCGCCTGGCGTTTAAAACATCCGGCTATCTATCTAAACGGCTGCTGTTGGGGCGAAGCGCTCCACGATCCTTTTCTGTGCGCCTGGCGTTTAGATAGATAGCCGGATGTTTTAAACGCCAGGCGCACAGAAAAGCAGCTGCTTTTGGGGTGAAGCGCTCCGTGATCCTTTTCTGTGCACCTGGCGTATATCGCCTGGCGTATATCGGCGTATAACACGCATACATCATTTGCCCCCTATTTTTCGGGGGGGAAAGTGCGTGTTATACGCCGATAAATACGGTAGTAATTAAGAATTAAGCATTATAGCCCTTGTTATTTACAGCCTATATTATATATAAATGAAAAACTTGTTTGACTTTTTGAATATGTGCAGTAGAGCCTTCAACTACTATTAATTCTCTGCAACTTTTCTTCTTGACATTCCTTCTCAAGAACTTTTTGGTTTTATCTCAGAATCCAATGATTGACATTGTTAAGCTACCCATGTTATATCCCTTGAATTTGTGGAACATTACACTAATTCTTTATCATTTATACTATAATTTTAAGGTACTGATTACAGGCAATTCTTGTTTAATGGCCTCAATTGGGACCAGCAACTCTGTCTGTCAGCCTTCCCAAAGTAGATCAGACAGGAAATGTGATCAAATGAGTTAATTCTAGTTTATTGTAGGGCATTTAACAGAATGTTTCAAGTCTGAAAGTAAAAACCTTTCTCTCTCCTTTTAAAACCTGACATGGTAGAGAAGATTTTTTTTCCTGTCTGTGATGTAGCTGTGGGCTTCCCACCTCCACTTTTACCCCCCAAAGGTTATTCCCCCATAATACTAAACAACACATTGAGACCTCCTGTGACCAAAATAGACTTAAAACTCACTTCTCTGTGTTAAACAAGACATCATGTGACCGCAACTTATGGTTTAACTTTTGGCTTCTCCATTGATTCTACTTATCAAAAGGTGGCTGTGAAATACACAAACTGTGCCAGGGGATGCTGCCACAGTCATAACCATAGGTGTGAAATATCTTAATGCTGATCATGCAACTGGGGGGGTCCTGAGACAGTCGTAAGTGTGAGGACCACTGTGAGGACCAGTTACTTTTTCAGTACCATTGTAATTGCAAACTGTCACTAAACATTCATTAAGCAAGGACTACCAATGTCCATAAAAAAGGCCAAATTGGTTAGCAGTTGTTGTAAACTGAAATCTCCCTTGTCAAATATTGTTTTCTTCAAAACATATGGAGATGATATACCACTGGGTATTTGGGGGGATGTTTTTCTTAATTTCTTCACCTAGTTTACAGACCTGGGATTCCTGATGGTCTTTCACCCATGTACTAATTAGAACTAACCCTGCATTCCTTTTTCAGTACCCGTCAAATCAGTTAGGTGCTGTCACCAACTATGACTGTAAAGGATTTAATGCTATAAAAAAACTATAACTTGTATCTGTTAACTTAAATGAGATTAATCATTGTCATTCTAAGACATTCTGAGTATCTTAATATCACAAATTGACCAAGGAGACAAAAGCCACATGTATTATTAATATTAACCAAAGGACAGCAAACTATACAAAAATAGAATGTAGTTTGGCACTATGTATATGCATACTGTTTAAACATACACCTTCCTCTTTTTTCATCTTTGTATGCACTTTTAATTTGGGTGGTGTTTTTTTTTTCAAGTCATTGTTGACTCCTGCTGAGTGAATGAGTCCCTGCAGTTTTCTTGGCAAGATTGCAGAAATGATTTGTCATTGCTGGTTTCCTAGACTGAGAATGTGTGACTAGCCCAAAATCACCCAGCTCACTCTATGCCTAAGGCAATACTAAATCTCCCAACCTCCTTGTTTCTAGCCCGATGCCCACTACACAACACTGGCTATATAGTATGCAGAATACAAATTGATTATATATACCATCAAAAAAAATTTTTTTTTAAATGAACTTCTCATCCATACTTTCCTAATGAATTATTTTGAACTTTTGTAAAGTACTGTATATGGTGAAGTATAAGGCTAAAAATATTTTAAGGCATATATTCTTAAAATTGGCCATTGCATGACATGCCCCATAGATGATAGAGCTTGTAATTAAGAGCTATATTCTTGTACCTGCTTCAAAGTGACAATATAGAACTACAACATATACTATGAGCTACATCCAAGATTTGAAGGTAGAAAATTGTGTTAATCACCAATAGCTTATACCAAATATTAAATTTGGGTAGACATAATGTAAATGTAAGTATGTGGAAGCATATTGGCAATGTTGCTCCTGGTAAGGTTTTGAGATTGTAATTAAAATTGTAACAATTTTAGTTGTATTAATAAGAATATTGCCTTGTATTTTTCCCTTAAATGCCAAATTGACTCATTGGTTTTTTCTGAATTTATGCTTTAACAGATGCAGATTCTGTTTAGAGATATGTAGCTTTTAATTTAAGCTTGAAAATTTGCCTTGGAATTTATTGCTCTTTTTATCAATTTAATCAGTTTTTACTTCAGATTATTAAATGAGTGATTATTTAAAAAAAATTTATTTATTAATACTACAAAAATTTGATGCTTAGCAAATATTACAAGGTTGGTTTTTTTCCCCAGATTACTGGTCTAAGGTTTAATGTTTGGTCATCTTATTTTTAGATTTTTCATATGAGGAATTAAAAGTATTCATTTCTTCTATCTCATCTCTGTGGCTTGCAATGTTTGTCGCAGAAGCTGTGTTTAAAAATCTGTATTTCCAAAACAGCACTCTTCTTCCTAATGAACTGCTTTCACTTCAAAAAATGGTAAGTGCCATTCACTCATTTAAGGTTATTCTGACTTGTCCTTTACTGTTGGCTTCATCTCTCTCTCTTTCTTGTTGTGAATCTGCCTGATTATCAGTCCTAGTGTGTGGATTGTAGAAGTCCCCAATCCCCATCTTCTCAAGGAAAACCTGCTCTCTGTCATATACAGTACATAAAGAAGCTACCAAAGTATGAAGAACCATAAACATGATCTTGGAGAAACAGTATGACAACAATTAGCTGTTAGCATGATTTAAACCCATAATTAAAGAGTTGATTTGAGACAGGAGTCTCAAACTTGGCAACTTTAAGACTTGTGGATTTCAACTCCTATGCTGGTTGGAGAATTCTTGGAGTTGAAGTCCACAAGTCATAAAATTGCCCCATTTGGCGACTCCTGACTTAAGAAAAATACCAGAAAGAAACTAAAAATTTGCTTTGCCTTAATTTCTGAGTGTACGAGGGAGGGAGGGAAAATGCTGTCAAGCTTTCAAAATCCTGCTGCTATACCCTATATCAAGAAAACAGGAATTCCAGTATTACTCGTGCAATCTGTATCTTGACGGGCTACATTGAAAGGCTGATAACCAACTGAGTTTGAAAATATTATTTGCATTTTGCATACCTTTGTATTTTGCACATCTGCACATTCTTATGATTTGTAATACATTGAAATCCCTGCGGTGTCTCTTTTTAAATTCCACCCAAAAACCTTGCATCTGTATCAGATCATTCCCATCTTGTATCTGTACTCTTCAAACACTGAATATTTGTATATTGATACATAACATTAAAAAAGGAAATTATGTTTTCTCTTTAAATAAAGATTGATTTTATTTGTTGAAGGAAGGAAGGCTAAGTCATCTGCTTCTGCATTAACTGCTTAGCCATGAATTTGCACAATGGAAATTACTATACTTTTTACATTTTTTAACCATGAAAAAGGCAGCACAATGGATGAGACCAGTCTCCCTCATGCATTAGTGAGGTGATGTCTGGAAGGAGATGATGGCTGACCTCCCTCTTTGTGAAATAGGAAGCAGGGCTAGGGTAAAAATTCAAAAGCTTTCCTGTTATCGTAGAGACAGCAGCCAGACTGGTATGCTCCATCCATTAACCAGTCGGACTGAGTCTACACTTATGATGTCATCAGGCCCTGATCTCTCCTCCAAATTATTTAATTATATCTTTAATTGGTGAATTTTTCCCAAAAAAATTGTTGTTCCTTTAAATTGGTTCCTTAAATAATCCTTTATTCTACAAATTGGAGGGAAACTCAAAACTGATCTCTGGCTGCCTCTCCTCAGCCATCTGATTGCCTGTGGCCACGAGTTTGCTCAGGAAGCCTGCCTTGAAATCAGATCACACAGCTCACGAGCTACGACTCCACGGCTGTTTCCCGCAGCGCTCCTTGATTCTGGGCACTCGGGACACGACCAGCCGCTTAGCACGCAGCAGTTCCAGGTGAGTCCAGTGGCCATTCTGCAGATCGCTGGCCACACTTAGTATCGGTGGCCATTTTTGCGGGTCGGAAAAGCCCACAAAGATAGCGGTGGCCATTTTGAGGCTTGGAAAAGCCTCAGAGAAAGAAAGTTGGCCATTTTGGACATTTTAAAAAAGGTGCGAACTCTACAGCAGCCTTTTGGAGTACCCAGCAACACGGGATCACCCCAGGTGATCAGGAGCGCCTAGCCAGCAAACGGGTGAGACTGTTTGGCGAATGCAGGGCCATCAGGGGCAAAGAGCAGCAGGAAGAGGCAAGCCAAAGAGGCCCCTTCCTCAGGAGTAAACCCCAAGGTCTCTAAAGCGACTACTAGGGCAGAAGAGCACAGGGAGAAGGTCCTTGAGAGAGAATTTCAGAGGGCCCCAAAACAACAACATTCTAACTGCCCAGCACTCCCTCCCTCCGAGGATCAGCAAGTGGCGTCCCCAGCTCCACCTGTCTTGCCTCACATGGGCCCTCACCCCCCCCCCCCCCGGCCTATTCAGAAGGGGAATTGTCGTCTTCTGAGTCCTTATCTTCGATGGAACCTGGCACCAGAGGCAATTTCTTTGATGTCCCTCTCAATAGGGAACGCACCTTTGAACAGGCTTCCCTCCCGATTACACATGGCTCTGGGGGCCCCCACACTATATACACCTCTCCTGCTGATATGGCAACCATTATTGCTGAAACCATTAAACAGGTCATGGCTGCTGGCCTACAACAGCAACCCCAACCTGCTCCATCACATGGCCATAAGCATAAATCTTCTGCTGCGGCTCAGCAACCTGATCCCTCTGCCTCTACTTCTCAGGCCTCAATTGGTGGGGAGCAAGATAATCTGCGGGACTCAGACCTGTCTGATGACGAGGTGGTCACCCAAGATACGCCTGCCTTTACCGGATTACTGATCGTTTCAAGTCCCTTCTTCTTAAGGCCATTAAAGCTGCTAATTTACCATCTTCTGCTTCAGCTTCTACTTCACAGGATAATCCGGCAGAACCGGCTTCAATTGAGGGTCCCAGAACCCCATTCACGGAACCCACGGTGAAAAAAAAGGTGTTTTTTTTCTCCAGGCACGGGCCCACAGCTGACCAACCTTGACAAACGTCTCTACAACATTGCACCAGACCTCACCAAGTTCTTCGAGACGCACCCAGTGGATGCATCGGTTGCAGCCTTGTCTTCACATACTGTGGTCTCTGGAGCCCCTGAGGAGGTTCTCAAGCCTGAGGAGAAAAGGTCAGATCAAACCTTGATCAAAAACTATCAGGCTGGGGCCTGGACTTCCTTTTTCTCCAGGGTGGCCTTGGTTTGGATTGAATAGCTTCAGGAGCGTATCGCTCCCACTGACACTAGATCAAATAGGGATCTCAACAAGATCAGGGCAGCGGTTGAATTTGCGGCTGATTCTTCCCTGCTAGATTCGCTTCTAAAGCCATGGCCTCTTCGGTCACAGCCAGGCGTCTGCTTTGGCTCAAGCCATGGCAGGCGGATGTCCGTACCAAGTGGCGCCTAGCAGCCTCCCCATTCAGTGGCACCCAATTATTTGGTAATCCCTTAAACCCGTACCTCACGGAATCTAAAGACAAGTGCAAGGTCCTTTCATCCATCTACAAGAAACAGGACAGTCGGCCCACTCCCTTCTATAGGAGGTCGCCCTTTCAACCGGGGGACCTTCCTTCCCACATCCACAACGCCAATCCTACACTCCCAGACAGGGATCTCACCAGGACAGCTCCAGTAGAAACACACAGTGTTTCCCCTCCAAGAAATCTTACCATGGAGGAGGCAACCTCCATTTTTCATGTAGGAAATGACTATCTGGACTCTCTTCCGATCGGAAGCCGCCTAGCGTTCTTTGCCCACCACTGGGAGAAGACAACAACAGACAATTGGGTATTCAAAACTGTCAAATTTGGTCTCGTGCTAGAATTCCTCTCCATCCCCCAGGAACACTTCGTGCCATGCCCGGTCTCTCGGTGTCCTCGCAAGAGGGCACTGATGGAACAGGCCATTCAGCAGCTGTTGGAGATCAGGGCCATCCAACCGGTTCTTCCCCATCAGGAAGGGCAGGTTTTTATTCCCGCCTGTTTGTGGTACCAAAGAATTCCGGGGGATGGGGAGCAATTTTAGATCTAAAAACATTGAACCGCCACATTGTCTATCGGCAGTTCAAAATGCATTCTCTGCACACCATCCTCCAGGCAGTCAGACTTGGTAGACTTGACCGAAGCTTCCCTTCATATCCTCATCTTCATAGACCACCGAAAATATCTCCGCTTCTCCTATGGGGGGAGGCACTTCCATTACCGAGCTCTTCCGTTCGGTCTATCCTCTGCCCCCAGGGTATTAACAAAGGTAGTGTTACTGGCAGTACTAATCGCCCACATCAGGTCATCCCCAATTCGGATTCTCTGTTACCTGGACAACATCCTCTTGTTGTCCAGGTCTCCGGTTCAGGCAGAAAGAGATCTCTCCCTCACCATTCACACCTTGCAGAATCACGGGTTCAGGGTGAATCTCAAAAAGAGTCACCTCGTTCCCAGCACTCGCCTTCTCCACCTCGGGGTCTTGATAGACACCATGGCCGAGAGGGTGTTCCTATCCAATAACCGCATTCTCAGTCTGAAGGAACTTGTCAGGAAGGTGCTATGTCTACGCAAGGCATCCCTTCTTCTCTCCCAAGTCTTGGGCAAGATGGTATCCTGCTTCGGGATTGTCCCATGGGCTAGGTTTCACAGCAGGAGCACAGCCTGTTCGCGACGGCAGACAACAACCAGGTACCCAGGTATTACTCGAGGTTCATGGACCCCATGGCAGAAGGAGTAGACACTCTCAGATGCCAGTGGTCCAGGTGTCTCCTGTATGCATTTCCTCCCCTTCCCCTCATTCAGAGGGTAATTCAAAAAATGCTGAAGCAGGAGGCAGAACTGTTGCTGCTAGCGCCAAATTGGCCACGCCGGCCTTGGTATGCCAATCTAGTGTCTCTGTCAATCTCCACCCCATGGCACATCCCACATGGCACATCCCTCCTGTCTCTACACCAAGGGTCAGTTTGTCATCCCGACCCCCAGTGGTTGTAGTTAACCATATGGCGATTGAGCGGCAAGCTTTAACAGCCGATAACATCTCCCTCGACGTCATTGCTACCATTCAGGCATCACACAGAAGCTCTACTAACCGCATTTATGATGCCACGTGGCGGACCTTTGCTCTGTGATGTTCCAACCAGACTGTTGACTCACTTAGGGCATCCATTCTGCAGATATTGGACTTCCTGCAGAGGGGGCTTGATCAGGGACTTACCCTAGCACGCTACGCTGGCAGGTGGCCGCTCTGGTCTCTGCTCTGGACGGCCTGGCATCCAAACATCTGCCTTCTCACCCCTTAATCTGGAGATTTCTCTGTGGAGCGTCCAACTTGCATTGCCCTACCATACATAGATATCCGACTTGGGACTTGCCTCGTGTCCTAGAGGCTTTGACTTCTGCGCCCTTTGAACCTATGAGATCCACTTCTTTGAAACCGTTGTCCTTTAAAACACGGTTTTTGGTGGCTGTAACCTCTGCCAGACGTATTTCTGATTTGGCTGCTCTTTCAGTCAGGCATGACTTGTGCGTGTTCCATCCAGACCAAGTTGTCTTAAGACTGGACCCGACATTCATACCAAAGGTCAATAGCTGTTTCCACCGAGGTCAGGAGTTGACCTTAACTGATTTCTGTCCGTCTCCGCGTCACAAGAGGGAGCGCAAGTGGCACACTCTTGACGTACGTCGTGTCCTCAAGATCTACATCGACCTCATCGCCTCGTTCCACCACTCGGAAGCTCTCTTCATCTCCTTTTGCCAGACCTCCTTGGGTACCTAGGCTTCATCGTCTAGTCTGGGGTGCTGGATAAGAGCCTGTATTAAACTGTCTTATGAACTTCAATCAATACAGGTCCCTGCAAACATTACAGCTCACTCTACACACAGCGCTGCGACATCTGTGACTCAAGCCACCTTGGAAGAAGTCTGCCGGGCGGCCACCTGGGTGTCTCCCACAGTCTTCATACGTCATTTACAAGTTGGACAAGTACGTGTCGGCTGACGCAGCTTTTGGGCGCAGGGTGCTACAACAAGTGCTTGTGCCCTAACGGACCTTTTTTACAATTTCCCATCCTAGTGGACAGCCCAGTCTTTGGTACGTCCCAGTCTGGCTGCTGTCTCTATGATAACAGGAAAATGGGCATTGGTTCTTACCTGATACGCTCATTTTCTGGTAGAGACAGCAGCCAGCCCTGCCTTGGTATGGGTCACACGAGGGAATTCCTTGTGCGGAGGAGCGAGATACAGTGACTATGGACTTTCACTTTTTGCTCACAATTCTCACTTGAGTCTACAGTTTTTCCTTCATCTGAAACTGGGGAGGAGCCACAAGGGCCCAATGACATCATAAGTGTAGACTCAGTCCGATTGGTTAATGGACTGAGCATACCAGTCTGGCTGCTGTCTCTACTCTACCAGAAAATGAGCGTATCAGGTAAGAACCAATGCCCAATCTCTAACTTTCCATGTTAGTGACTTAGTTGTTCTGTTGCACCTTCAGATTTCTTGATCTGAGACTTTGTATTTGTTATTCATCTTTTTTTATTTAAGCCATTTTATTTGTACATACTCTTATCTGCTGTGGCCTTCATTTAATATTAAAGTAGGACCTGGAAAGAGGCTAAATAATTATAGTTCCATGCAGAGGTTTAGACACTTCAGGTCAAACTGTGTGTTTCCTGAGAGACCATAAGCTAATACAATCTCAGTATACACGGTACAAAGTAAACACAACAGCTTTCTCCAAATATGAGAACATATTTTCTATTTATGTGCAGTTGTTATATGCTACATATGTATAAGAAAGTAAAGTATATGTACTCCAGGTCAAGACACATTGCCTGACACTTTTCCTGCAAATGCCCATACTTCTGACAACATATTTCACATTGTGCTCTGAACATTTGGAACTATAGTTCACAATTTTTAATGTGACAAAAGATAGTGACCTTCCTTACTATTGTTCTTAAAACTAGACTATATGAGATGGAATTTCCAACAGATATTGACGTAGTGTTTAGCTCACCTGGACTGGTAATAATCCTGGACTTTAGGCAGGCAGAGGAAAGTAACATGGCATTTCTCTGCCCCAGCTGAGCAAATAATCACTGTATATTTGAGTGAAAGGATTTTTCCCCTAGTTTAGGCATCTTTCAGTAAGATAAACATCATGGTAGAAATGCCAGCGGAGAAGATAGCAGTAGACGAGCGCTTTCCTTCTTTTCTTCCTTCTTTTCTTCAGCATAACACACATACATACATACATACATGCATACATACATACATATCAGTTGCATCTACCATGTCCTTCCTATTAATAGAAGGCTTGGGAGGGTCTTTGGCTCAATTGAGACTACACTAGGCAACATTTTCAATTCTTTTCTGCCGTTTCCCCACCACGTCATGTATATTGTGGGGCAAATAGCATGGAGGGAAGCATTACAGAGTTGCAGAAGGAAGGGTGGAAAAAAAAATCATCTTTTTTCTTAGTCCCGATCAGATCAATCTCTACTAAAACAAAAAGCCTGTGAACAGAACATACTTACAGTATTTTTTTTAAAAAAATTAAATATTAATTTTTCAAAAGCTAGGTGTTGCTAAATCACATTTTTTCTCCTCCTAGAAAAAAGTGGAGGGGGGGGGGAATCAGTTAAAAGCCTAGATTCAGCCCTCTTTCAAGAACAGTGCAATAGACTGAAGGCTATATTACAGTATATAGATACAGTGCACAGTCATTGAAGGATAGGACTGTAAATTTCTCATGCTACTTTTTTCCCTTATATTTTTCTGCTATAGCAAGTTAAGCCGTTTTGAATTCCTAATAATGGGTATAAAAGCATAAGAAATGTGTTTCACGGGAGTTACTTTGGCATAAGAATGATTAAAAACTGTTGTGTAAACTCAGCATGTTTATCTGAAATATATTATTTAAAGATGTTAGCTTTAGATGCAAGAAGAGGAGACTGGCAATGCTATTATAATCTTTCAACATGCTCAGACTAAAATGTCGCTCTTGCAACAGGTTTCTTGCTATCTGCCTACTTTACAAGCTGGAGTGTGTGAGAAAGGGAAGATGCAGAAAGAAAAGAAAAAGAAAATAGGGCAATGGCCATGCTCCGAGTCTCAGAGGGCATTACTGATGCTAAGTGGCGATAAGCAGAACCAAACCAAAGTCCTGCCTGATGTACCGTAAGTAACATCTACAACACCACTAGGATTTTGCTTTGAGGGACAGCTTCTGACCTGACCCATTTCTTGAACTCTAAGTGACCTGTGATGTCTGCAAATTATTGTGCCTTGCTATTTCAGTGATGAACATGTTTGTGTGTGTACAATGGTGTGTGTATCTTTCCTTCTACACATATGTTCTACATACTGATTGTTCAAATTTTATTGAATTTTGGGGATAGTTATGTGCCGCTGTGTTAAATTTTGCTGTTTGTGTTTTAATTGCGAGCAGTCAGAATTGTGAATTCTTTATTATCATAATGCACAGTAGCTATGTTTAAGGTAAATGTATCGTGTAATGCCCTCTTTTCAATGTTTGCTTATTTTCAGTGTACAAACCAAGGATAACTCTGCTCATCTACCAAAATATCTCAAAAGAAAAACCAAGCCTACCGTATTGCATGACAAAGAAAATTGCCATTCTTCAGCTAAACAAATGAATGTCCATAAGATTAATCTTAAAGGTATTGTGCATTTCTAATGCTAAAAATCATAAAAGGAATTGCTGTAAAGCAGCATCACATAATTACATAAGCCAGACATCACTTCCCTGCTTTACATGTTGCACACCATCAGATGCTTAAATATGGGAAGTCATATATATGAATGAATGGCCCTTTTTGCAGGATTTCCCCTTCTTTTAACTAGGTCTGCCAAACACACCAAGTTTTAAATTGAGAGTATACCTTAAATAAATCCATTTGGGTCCTGACTGTCTTATTTCACTAATCCACCCCAACCTGTGTTTGGAAAGGATCAGCATTATCTTCTGATTTGAAAGTCTAATTCTCTTGCTCCGCTCTTCTCGCCATTCAGCCCCAGGCTTTACTGTTCATTATATCGGAAGACAAATGTTGAGGGTTTAAATTATCAGTTTAGTAATTTACCCAAGTTCTACTTAAAGCACAAATTCAGTGAAATGCACTATAGTACAATTGTGATAGGGTTTCTGTGATAAAATGGTGATGAATTTAAGCTTGACATTTGTTAGGAAAGGTAAGAGCGATCCAATTAAAATGGTCTTCCTCCTATACTATAGGCCTAAAATTAAAATATTTTTTTTTAAAAAAAATAATTTGCATGGATTTTTATATTTTATTCTCAGTCTGTGCCAATTTCTCAAGAATTGTGTCAGAAACAATTACTTAAAATTTATATATTTTTATTTGATTAATGAGAGTGTACAGTAGTATAAATTGGCACATAGTTATCATTTAATTTGAAGGTAGGATATTGTACTTTTTTATAACAACAACCAAATATTCTTTGCCTAAATATAATGTTCTGAATACAAAGCAAGGCCTGGTAAAGTGGCTTATGATGGATTCAGCCGCATGCAGCATAAAGAGTTTGACTTTACCTTTCCTACATGTAGGTAATTAGTGATCCAATCCAACAGCGCAAATGGTTTTAAAGAAAAAAATCATTGTTTATGTTGGGCAACGTGTTTTTCATATGCTCTTGTTCTGATATAATCAGTTCACCAACATATTGTAAATTAATCATTTTTTTATTACCCGGCCTGCTGCAATTACACTGCTACCTAGAAGTTTGTAATTCATATTTCAGGGTGGCAGATTTTGTTTAATCTTTTTCTAGTTCTAAATGAGGTTGCGTGTGTGTGTGTGTTTTTAAGAAAAAAAAGATCATTTCATTCGTTGTAATCTCTTTCATTTCCCCCATCCCCCTCTTATCACTCTGGTACTGTACATGAGCCAGACAGCCTATTGAGAAACAGTAAACCATCTGTTACCAGATTTGAAGTTTCGTATTATACTTGAGTTTGTAGAGGCACTCATGCTTGGACAGAAACATTCATTTGAATTAAGCTACAAACGCTGTATCAAAAAAAGCCATGCACTTAATGTGGGTTCATGAATATAATTAAGGGAGGGCAACTGCATTCTAAACTTTTACAGCTTCAAATCCAAGCATTTTTGTGCATGCATTCCATGATCATTTGGTGCTTTCATAATGTGACTGAAGCATTCTACAACTAAAAGGGGGAGGGGGAGATAATTCCTAGGTTAACCCTTTAGTAGTGCAATCCTTGTTGGATCTGTGACTTGAAAAGAAACTTGATGGGTTTTTTTTAATGTCCTTTAAAGATATTTGCACTGGGAAGAGATATTTCCGATGAATAAATGTTCTGACAAATAGCACTCCTAATTCCTTTCACTTTGCTTATTGCCTTGATTTTGTTTTGTTTACACTGTATGAATTTTGCATTCTAGGGGAGACAGCTCTGCATATTGCTTGCAGAAGCAACAATGTGAAGAAATTGATTCGTCTTCTGACTGTACCAGGAATAGATATTAATGTTAAAGGTAAGTGATTGATTTTTTTTTTACTAAATACATACAATAAGCCTTCCAAATAGCTATGAAAGGTATATATTTGTAACATTCTTCACAATTATTTACTTACCCATAAAAATACATTAAAAGCAAGACTTGAGTAGTAGTTTGGAACGAAAGCTTGTTGAACCAGTCATTTGTTCCATATAATTCTTGGGGTTTTCAGTTAAGCACAGTAATTATTTAAAAATTATTCCTACCTAGCCATTTTATAATTATGAATTCAAAGTGGCTGCCTTATCCCCTGAATAAGAATTTTGTTTAAATTCTAGTATACTAGCTCCAATTTGATTTCTTACTTTTTTAAAATTTTGATAATATTAATATTAATGTGCTTTGTGGAAAACTTCTTTTTAGATTATTGCAAAATTGCAGTGAATACATCTTTCAAGTCATGTTTCCTCTTTTAAAATAAAGTACCAAATTATATGTGATTTTTTTACTGATGTTTATTTGTGTAGAAATGTATTTATTATTTTTTTAGAAATTTGATTTTCATTTATGAACATCCCAATATGGATTTTGCTGTTTCCTAAAACTCCTCATAATTTATAATTCAGACTATGCTGGTTGGACACCTTTGCATGAAGCCTGTAACCATGGTAGCACAGTGTGCGTCCGTGAAATTTTGCAGCATTGTCCAGAGGTAAACCTATTCAGTCAAGTGGATGGAGTGACTCCCTTGCATGATGCACTGTCAAACGGACATGTAGAGATTGCTGAGCTTCTACTTCAGCATGGCGGTGAGTGCATTTATGTTAAATAAGCTTAGAGAAATTTGAATCACTAAAAATTGCAGAGTATTAAAATTGGAGGCTGTTTGGAATGTCATTTTGAAAGCTGGAGGTTTTCATAAATATTGATGTGTATCTTGTCATATTTATACTCATTCATCTTGTCAGTTAAATTATTTGTGGCTGTTTTTTCATATTTGCTGAAGTGCAGATTTGCTTTAAAGATTATCTTAATAAACAATAGTATAGATTGCATTTCATACTATCCCAAAACTTGATTTTACATTATATTACAATGAACTGCAGTATGCTTAAGCTGATTGCTTCGTGCTACTTAATAACCAAGTGCTTTTATTTGGGTTGAACAAATATCTGTTGTTTCTTCTGAAAAAAGTGCCTTATTTTAATAGCAAAACACTAAAAAACTATTGTAAATGCCATTTATACGACCTTTTGTGTCTTTCTTACATTGTATAACAGTTTACATTTGCATGAGCATTTTATATCTGTAGATGCATAGCATAGTTTGTAATCTTTATTATGCCATGTGTCATTCGGATTTCATGTTTTATCTTGTTTCCAGATTTATATAACTCAGTTGCGTAGAGTAAAAAAAGTGCTGTACTTGGTTTTTTTTAGCTAAACTTACTCCAAATTACAAATTAGTGTTGTTTTTTGTTTGCTCTGGAAGGCTCCTTTGTATTTGCAGTTGTCTCCTGCCCCCTAAAGGCTATTTGCTTGGTCTCTGTCTGACATTCTTTCCCAATCAATATCTCCCTGTTCTTCCCTCTAAGTGTGTATTTTCCAGAACAGTAACATGATCTCCCAGGTGTTTTATTTATCTACTGTACCATGCAGATGACAGGCCTAGCCAATACCTGGCTTCTCTTCAATCGGTCTAAGTGATGCAAGACCCAATATTACAGCAAGTCCAAGTCCTCAATTGAATGTGGCATTCCACTGACAGATGTGCATTTTTCCTGTGTGTCAATGAAGAATGGCCACTGGATGATCCCCTTGTCCTAAGGGAGAAGATCTACTTGCTCTTTCATTCATCAAGGTCTCCTGGCAACTTTACAGGCTGTGTGCTCAGACTTATCTTTGCTGTCAGTTGCCAGGCTTTGGCCTGTCAGAGGTTTTGACAAGAACTTGACAAGAACTCTGTGTTGCATATTCAGGGTAGAATTACTCACATTTCTTATTCTTCAGAACCGTTCAAAACTTTCACTCTCTTCATCCGTGTGCCTTTTATTTTTTAAGTAACTAAGTACAATGCAGTATCTCTGTTTTAGAGTTATGACATTTCTCTTTACTATTCCAGCTAATTTCATCTCTATAAACTTTCACTACAGTTATACTAATATTAATCTGTTTGTTAGTGTCCCATATTCTGTACATCTTTTAATTGTCACAACAACCCTATGAAACTGGTTACTTTGAAAGATGATAATTTGCCAGGATTATCTAACAACTTTTTTCTTACCTCCATGTACTGTATTCGTATTAGCATAACCATTTTTAGGCAAAAAGGGGCATAATGTAGATAACAAGATTCTTTATGATTACCCATGTTATTTGCCAATCCCAAAAAATCCATATTTCTTACCCTGTTGTTTGCAATCCTGTAAAATCTAAATTAATGGGATGTGTTCCACAACCAGAATAATATCTATATGGCAGTGAGTTACATAGTAATAAAAAGTTTCCCTATTCTAACAAAACAAAATATGAACAGTGATCACTGTTTTTTAAAAAAGAGCTCTCTACTTCAGTCACTTCCTTTTATTTTCTAGTAAGTCCTGGATGTTGTTTTTTTTAAGTCCAACATAGTAAAGACAATGTGCTTTCCATAGATCATAACTACATACACAAAGTTCAATGAAAAATGGACTAAACATATACACGCGAAAAATGTGGCAAGGCTTTAGTTTCAGGACAGGTCGTATTTTCGGGAAAACACGGTAGGAATCAATACCTAGATTAGCAGAGAATAACACTAAAATTAATACTAGCGCAACACTCAAGAAGTAAACAGTTCCCCCACCAATATAGACAAGCTAACTGTAAACAACAGTCTATCAAGAACCACCAAGATTACTCCCAGTAACCCCAACAGGGTAAGGCCCTATTATTTAAAATCCTTCCTTCTATGTAAACAGATTTCTTCAGCTTAGTGGGATCATAACCTAGAATTTTAGCTATCATGATTATTGCTAATTAGGATTTTTGCAACTTTTATTTCAAACACAGCAAGGAGATATGATGGATTGTATTGTAATATACTATACTTTCATGTCAGAAGTACTAAAGTGCTTTGTGATGATGTCAGACGGTGACATCATCATTGCCCAGGGGATGCCTTGTTGTAATATAATGTAAGCTGATGAAAACCAAGTAACAATAATTTTGGATGTATGTGCTCTATTGCATGCCTATCGCATTCCATGTCTATTCAGAAGACATTTAATTGTACTAATATGAGTTGCTTGGTTAAAGGGTGCATGAAAGTAAAAATCAACAGAACACATTGATTACAGAAATATTATTGGGCCTTCTTACATATTTGTGATTTTCAATAATGGTCAACTCTAGAGGACTGTGAAGCCTATTCCAAAACTATTACTTTTATTTTTTGTAATTATTACATGGTTGAATTGGAGGCATGTTTGTTTCAGGTCAGCGACTACAATTCTGTCAGGATGTTTATGTTTTTGCAAACAACTCAAAATATGCTTAGAATTGTAGCCTGTTTTTATACATACAACTATGTACAACAAATAACCTTTGCTCAGAACATGAAAGAAATGGGGGGGGGGGCTTGGATCCCTAGCTAGAGTCCGCATCAAACCTGGCTGCTGACAAATGTTATTTGCATTATTAGAGGATTTTAAGCAGGGCTGTCAAACTCAAGGCCTGGGAGCCGGAGCTAACCTGCGCAGTGTTTAGATCTGGCCTACGCGGCCATCCTAGAAACAGCGAAGGACTGGCCCACAGTGCTTCTGCTAGTGAAAATGGAGCTCAGGAGGGCTGGGTGCAGAGGGTTGCAGGAGGCCGTCACAGCTGAAAATGGCACTCGGGAGCCTGTTTTCACTGGCAGAGCACTCAGGCCACCACAGGCGCCCCCAACACAAGTTACGTCAAACAGGCCATGCCCACCCTGGCCTCCTGAAGTCAAACACAACCCTGATGTGGCCCTCAGTGAAATCGAGTTTGAAAATTTATTCCTGGTTTTAAGGAATAAATTGTGTGCTACTTAAAACAAAGGAGCCCTCAGTTTTGGGGAAAAAATGACTCAATTTTTATATGATTATGATGTACTAGGGAGTACAATGAAGCATCCTCCCAAAAAAAGATATAAATCGTGCAGTAACAGACTTTTTAATAGCCATGGTATAGTGTCTTAACAGGATAAAATCATATTATAAAACATCTTCTAATCTAGATTTAAATTATGCTATTTATTTAGTTTTTAACAATCTGATTTTGTTGTGTTGCTCATCTTTAAGATTCACAAGAGAGTCCAGACTATTTTTAGGCACTTTCTGTCTACATGTGTGTGTTTATACTTTCTGACTGATGTTTTGTCTACTACAGGATCAATATTGCTACAACAAAAAGATTCTACAGGAAAGTTGCCACTTGATTACATAAAATGTCCAGCAACTAAGCAACATCTTTTGAATATTGTGAAGCCAGAACAGACAGTTGAGGAATTTCATGCTCAAGTACAAAGTAATTTCTATAATCAACGCAAAGAATTATGGATAAACTTATTTTGCAAGATGCTGTTAAATCTTTGTTCTGTATATGACTTATTTAGACCTTTTCCTATTACTTTTAAAAAGCTTGGTTGCTCAGATTCATTCCTGGTGGCAGATGACTGTTACAAGCTTAATATGAACTCTTCTAATCATTGGTTAATAGATCTATATTTTAAAGAGCTTGAAACTTTTCACAAACTCCCAGAATATCTTCAGAAAACTATTGAGGATCTTAAAAATGACCCAGAAGAACAGAAACAAGCTTTTTTCACAATGTTACAGCAAATTATAATTACAATTGAGATGTCTGGTTCATGTTTAACTAACAAACTTCAAAGTTAGTGTGACTTGCCTAAAATACATAAACTGTAATATTCAGTGGCAATTTTTGCTTAGATAAGTGAAACACATGAAAAGTTGTGTTTTTTTCCCATGTGAAAGGTTGAAGACTGGCTTAGTTGTAAGCCATATTGGAGAACCCTAATATGTAAACTATTATGATCATCCACTTTAATGTCCACTTTCTTTTGTGGAGTAGTTGAAGAGATTTGTAGTTTTACCCTAACTATATCGTTCTCAATGATTCCTCAGTTCAGGAACTGCAGTTTACCCTAGCTTTACGATATTCCAAGATTAAACAACTCAGTGTGATTCTTGCTTTTTAATAAGCACAGCTATAAACAAACCAGTTTCTTACAAGATTTTAATTTCCTGAAGGGATTGATAAAATGTTAGCCTGAGGCCCAACGTGATTCATTCACGTAACAAACATGACATTCTGTTACATTTGTGTGGATTTTGTTACAATGCACAAGTGGGTTCAAACAATTGTTCCGCATTAATTCAGTTAATCTTCAAGTTATTGTTATATGATGATGGTTTGATTGATACACTGATGGGTTTACAGAATACATGTCTGTAAATTTGAACATTTTTTGGTGATAATCTATATTTTTATATTGTTGTCTATACCGAAATAAGTCATTTTTAATGTAACAATTTGCATATACTTTTTTAGAAAAATAAATGTTCTAAACTCTCTTAAACACATGTACTTCGTTTTTAAACATATTGCCTTGAATAACTGCATTTCTGCAACTGTAATTGCTGCTAAGTTGTACTAAGCGGTAATTATTTTGTGTTCAAATGGGCCAAGTATATTGAAGAAAGTGTCTTTCATTTGAAAAGGGGTGATACGGGAAAGTAAGATCATATCTCTGCTGCTAAGAGATACCAAAGAGCATGAGTATTTTTTTTCAATAAGTCTACCTCTCTTCCGTCTCTGAAAGGGACAAAGGAGAACTTTCAAAGGTATGAGCCCAACAGAAAGACTGTTCTCACATACTTTTTTGTAGTAACAAAAACCCCATCCTGCTTCACCCTTAAATGAAAGCAGAGTCTTGCTGGGACTTAACACATTCTTCTTGTTCCTCCTAGCCTCTACACAGATCTCAAGGTACAAAGGAATCTCACCTTCCTGTCAAGATTACCTTATCAGACAAAGCAGCATACCCATCCATGAAAATCTTCCTCAAAACTTAATGGGATTCAGATTTTGCAATGATGTTTATCTGTACTTTTTTCTTTTAAACCATCTCCAGGCAGTTTTTATGCATGAATTTATCTAAACTTTTTTTCCAGTTTTATTTCAAAGTAGGACATGAAGCTGAGATGGAATTATTTGTGTGGATTGATAATGCTGGTATTGGGTGGTCCTCTTTGCTCTCTCAGGGACCTTCTATATCATTGATCATTATTTTTTTCTGGACCAATTGTGGGGACTAAAAGTGGGAGAGGGAGCATATCAGACGTCAAGAAGAACCTCAGAAGTCTTAACCCCATCTTGATTAAGATCTACATGGAAGCAGCAGTGTGAGTTGTCATGGGCAAGTTTTGTTAATGCTCATATAATGCCTCTTCTCTGATAATTTCACTGATGATCAGCAGGTTTCTAAGTGCAATTCAAGGTACTGGTTTGTTACCTATAAAGCCCTATATGGCATAAGGTCTGATTATCTGAAGAAAGACTTAACTCCTTTTATCTGCCCTGTATGGTCACATTTGGCGTGCTTCAAGTCCAATGAAACAATGTCATCTACTGGAAATCAGAAGCATGCCTTCTCTGCTGGAGCGCCTGCTGTCTAGAATAGTTTTCCCCCATAATTTTGAAATGCCCTCTATCCTGCCTGCCATTCAGTGAGCCTTAGAAACTCAGCTCTTCTCCAGCCTTTGAAGGTTGTCAGGCCCATTTAGATAGATGTATTATGGGGCAGAGGGTTTTTATTCTTTCCTCTTAGCAACTCATTTTCTGACATTGGCCTTTTTGGATTACTAAATCGTGGTGTCATTGTGGAGCCATGGGCCTCAACATTTATTTTATTAATAAGTAGATAAATTTGTCTTATCGTTAGAGTCCTTGATGATCCATGAGCTTTGTTTCCATTGCACCTGCACAGAAATGGGGCACTTTTCTGTATTAGGCAGAAATCCTCCATTGTGATGGGCAAAGGAAGCGAGAAAATTGAACTGTTTCATTGTTATTTGCAAAATCTATCATTCGCCTCAATTTGGATTCTAGTATTGGGATAGGTCATAGAAAAGTAACCTTGGTAACCATTTGGCAGGTTCATATGAATATTCTTCAACTTGCAGCTCAGAAAGATGAAGACAGAAGACAGATACAAGGACTTTGCTCGATCCTTGCCCTTTCTGGCTGATTAAATCAGTCAGGTGAGGTTGGGTAATGATCAATATCTTCCTGTGCAGAGTGTTATGTCCTACAGAAGACCTTTACTGAAAAAGCTTTTCCTTCATCCAGAACATTATTCCAATTATAGGTCAGTTAAATATTCTGTTCTTGGATAAGGTGATTTTTAAAATAGTGTTTTTCAGCTGCAGTTGCATCTGGATGAAACATTTTCTGCAATCATATTAATTGGGGTTTCATCTGAGACCTATTTGGTCATGCTGGGAGATTATATTTGGAAGCTTTTAGTAGCATCAGTCACTTTATCTGGGCCCTCTGGCAGAGTTAAGCATTGGAGGAATGGTTTTGTTTTGCTTTTGCTCTTTCCTGTTGGGATGATGCTGAGCATAATGGACTCATGTTGCTATAATCTATCTCAGCTTTCTAGTAACTTTTCCATTCATTCATTCGTCTATCCATCCATTCATTATTTTTATATATACTTTATGTATGTATGTGTATGTATGTAAGTATGTATATATAGCTCAAAACACCAGCCTGAAGATGGCGAGTGAGACCTCGCCGAAACGTTGCCAAGACAATCTCAATCTTACACGGGAAAAGACCCGAATACAACAAAACCAGCATACCTACACCCGTGAAAATCTACAAAAACAAATGTATGTTATGTATGTATGTATGTATGTATGTATGTATGTATGTATGTATTTGTGTTACAACCCCTGATATGCCTAAATATGGGAGGAAGGTCACTACTCCCTCTTTCTGTCCTTCGGCTTATCACAGAAGACCATGCAGGCAGAAAACCATATTTTTATTTTTAATGTTGCCTTTTTATATTTGTGTTGTATAAGGAGGCGAGCCTGTGGCTTAGTGGCTAAGACTCCTGCCTGAGATATATAACAGCCCAGGTTCAAATCCCAGTAAGGGTATGGCTAGCTGATGAGAGCTAATTAGCTCGAAATAGATCTATACTAGTCTCCCTTTATTTATTTATCAGTACAAATACAACACAAATATAAAAAGGCAACATTAAAAATAAAAATATGGTTTTCTGCCTGCATGGTCTTCTGTGATAAGCCGAAGGACAGAAAGAGGGAGTAGTGACCTTCCTCCCATATTTAGTCATACCAGGGGTTGTAACACAAATACATACCTATTTCCCTGGCTCAACTGATAAGGAGGCGAGCCTGTGGCTTAGAGGCTAAGACTCTTGCCTGAGATATATAACAGCCCAGGTTCAAATCCCACTAAGGGTATGGCTAGCTGATGAGAGCTAATTAGCTCAAAATAGATCTATACTAGTCTCCCTTTATTTATCAGTACAAATACTATATAGATAGATAGATAGATAGATAGATAGATAGATAGATAGATAGATAGATAGATAGATAGATAGATGATAGATAGATGATAGATAGATAGAGACAGAGAGAATCATTAATTTAAAGAGAATCATTTACAAGTAATGTTAGTATTGTTATTTAGATCTTATATAATTGTTATACGTATTTGTGATAAAATATAGGTCTTCATTATTTAGTTGTTCAATATTTTAGTACCCCATTCCAATGACAATATCATTAAATCATAGTGTCACCATCTTTCAACATCTAATCTTTACATCTAGCTATTACTTTTGGTATATTATATAAAATATGCATAATAATATTCTCCCTATTTCTTGTTTCTGCCTCTGTTCTAGCTCCTAATAAAGCCAATTTTCTGTTACATAACATATCCTCTATCCATCATTTCTTGCCCATTTTAATATTTCAATTCTTATTCATTTTTTATCTTGCCTCCCAAATCCCTCCCTTGGGTCTTTATCTCGATCTACATCTTTCCTGGTTAGCTTAAGCATTTCTTCCATCTCTACTACCTTTTGCTGCCAAGCCTCCATTATTTCTAAAGCAACCCAAATCTCAGCACCCTTGAATGCCACTAATCTCAATAATTCCAGATGAGGGAGAACAAGCTAAAATGAAAGGTGAAAATGCTGTTGGTAAAGAATGGGATTGGATTGAGATGAAACTTGATTTGGATGTGGTGAAGTCCCACAGAAAGAGCAGGGTTGCCCTCTGGAAGTAATCTTGAACCTTAAGTTGTCACTGGATTCATAGATGGCAGCAGGAAGAACGAAGCCTATTTCTGTAAGTACATAATTATGCTAATGTACCAACTGCAACCTTCCTGAGCTGGTCAGAATTAGCAACAGTCATCTTGATCTATTTCAGTGCTTTTTCTCTTTAAGAAAGTGCATTTAGCTCCCACTATCCCAATATTTCAGGAAGATGGGGAACAAACAGACACAAATTCATTGCCAAGCTTTTAATGAATTTTAATTGTTTCATTTTATACATTTTATGGTACAAAAATGTAAGCCTCTTGAGTGTTGGAATAAACATAAGTGGGATATAAATTTATTACATAAAAATGAAGTATAGTTATTCATCTAATTGTGTTCTTACTCTATATTACTTATAGCTTCTCCCACAATAAAAAACTAACAGTCTACAAGTAAAAATAAAAACAGTACAAAAATAGTGGTGGGTTTTAATGGGGAAGATGAGTACCTTTGATACTTGGTGCCTGCCTGCCAAGTTCATGCATTATTTTTCAGGAGTAGTTTGCCACTGACTTCATGCCTAAGGCGGGACTAGAAGTCATGGTCTCCTGGTTTGTAGCCTGGAACCTTAAACATTACTCCAAAGTGGCCTTCACAGACTAGTAGTTGCTAAAATATAAATGCACATTGTGTATTAATATTGCAATCAGGAATATTACAGAAGAATCATAGATGGCATAATTTACAATCACATAGAATTTAAATACATAGCAAATAAATAGTAGAAAGTGAATTATCCCAGTTCAAAAAAGGCTTGTGAAGGTTTATTAATACTGCTCAACTGAACTTCCCATTAATTACAAGCATGCTAGTTTCTCAATAGTTAAGAGTTAATCATATTCTAAACTGAGTTTGGTTGAAAGTACATAGGATTCTTTCTCCCCACCCCCACCCCAGCTTTAATGGCTATTCATTCTGCCCATGTGCATTAACTAGCATTTCTTCCTTAATAGCAATTTGCATGCTCTGCTTTACTTATTATAAAATTAACTTTACAAACACTTTTATGATATTTTTAAAGTTTAAAAATACGAAGAAAAAGAAGCTAAGGAAAATATAACATGTAAAAAGAAAAAGGTGCATAGAAAAATAATATATATATAAAGAAATGATTCCCCCTTTCATCAAGACAAATACAAAGAATTTCAGTAACTTGTCACTTCCTCTAACATTTCAACAAAGGATCTCTTCTTCCCATATCTCATCTCTTATCTATAAACAAGTTATAAAACCCTGTCATTCAATCCTAATCATTAAGGTTTATCGGAAATAACATAAATTTTAACCTTACTCAAATAAATCAGTTTCACATTTCTTTACTTTTCACATAGTTCGTTATCATTTTCTCTAAAAATAAAATTTAAAAACCCTTATTCCCATATCTTACCTATAAACAAATCTTTAAAGCTCTGTCATTCAGACCTTGCTCAGAAAAACCTATTAAGAGCTACTAGAAAACCACCATATATGTACTATTTAACAATCAAATAGGCAAATTTAATATTCCTTTTTGCTTTTAAAAATCTTGATGTTTATCCCCTTTAAACAGTGTCTCAAAAATTGATTTTTCATTTTGTCTTTTCTCAAAACTGATTTATGAGTATAACACATCTCTTTTATAAGTTCAAGAGAAGAAAGTTGTCCAAGTAACTCTTGTTATTTGTGTGTTCTATTAGTTAAGACATCAGCCATCTTTATTAGTAAATCCAATATAAAATCTTTCTTGTCTTGTAACATGTCATTTTTAAATTCAAATCCAAAACAGTTGCATCCTTTTATCTCTTCTTTTCAACCCATTTTATAGTAGCAGACAATCTTTTTTTTATCAAAAAAGATTATCAAAAAAGAAAAAGAAACCAACCCAAATAATGGTAATGTAAGAACTTTAAAAAGTATTCTGAAATAAACAGCAAAAGGGAGATTATAATGTTGATTTTGAAAAGTTAAAAAAAAAATACATTATCAGAAAAAATACATGTTTTTAAAAAATAAATGAAAAATATAATAGAAAAAATAAGACTATATTTTTAAAAACAATAAACAGCTACAATTGTATATATAAAATATCTAATACAATGGTAGCAAATTATAGAAATTTGTTCCCAAATATTCTCAAATTAAAATATTTTATGCTATATTAGTGGGTCTTTTCTTTTTTAATTGTAATTAATTCCTGAGTTCAGCCTTCAAAATCTTCTCATGTTTTTTCTTATCCCCAATATTTTTCAACAGGATAATTTCTTATACTTAGAGAAATCTTCATACATTTTAACATGATTTTAAAAACCCCATAGGAATTATTCTTACAATTTCAAAATATTTACAATCCATCTGGCCCCTTAGTCCATGTATAACTTTTAAAAATCAACATTATATTCTCCCTTTTGCTGTTTATTTCAAAATATTTTTTAAAGTTCTTAAAACTTACATGAAACTTATTTCACTGAATATTGAAAGAGAATCACCCAGTACAATGAAACTTCTCATTTTGATATTCAAAAAGCAGTTAACAGGCAAGTTCCAGAAGTAATAAAGGAAATGGGGGAATCCAATGCTGTTTGAAGGGTTTAAATTGCAGCTTGGGCAAAACTGACGTTCCCTCAGCTCCCAGAACTCTAACTCCTGCTGGAGACCACTGTTTTAGTTTGTCCACTGGGAGCCTCTGTATGGAGTGTTTATGGGCAAACCCAGCTCCTCCCCTTTATGCAGAGAGCAAATTTGACACTTTAATCAGTTTTCTGGTTTTTCATTTCACCACAGTTGTCAGCTCTGCTGAAAGCACAGCCATATTCATTTCATAGTTACTTTCCTGGAAGTCCATTAAATTTTTATTTAAAAACTTTTATTAAAAAATACTTTTGAATTATCCAAAATGTCCTCAGATTCCTGTGTTATATATTAAATGGTCGTAAAAAATGTGATATATCAATTTGATGTGGTCAACTAATCTTTAGTTCAAAATTTTTGAAAGGAGACCTTTTCTTTGCATGGGATCTGATGGCTTTTAAATTCTTAACTATTTTTTTTCATATAAATACCATGTAGACAATGCAATATACGTTCTATAACAGTCTATTATGATTTTTGGAGTGTTCATGGAACAAAGAATTAATTGTTCCCTTGTCTTGTTTTTTAGATCAGCACAAAAAGAAAACCAATGACCACCCATTCAGCAATCATTTGAAGTTATGACAGCACTGAATGGAAAAACTTGTGATTGGTCCTCAAAGTTGTGCCCTTCATAGCATCCTGGTAGTCACATTACCATGATCTGGCCACTTAGTAACCAGAACGCAATTATGATGGCCTTATCGTCTCATAGTCACTTGATCACCATTTGTGACTTTAATTCCAGGCTTTCAACAAGCAAAGTCAATGGGGAAGCTGGCAAGAAGTTGTTAACTCATGGTCACGTGACATCACACAGAAGGGCTACATGGGATTTGCTTAACAGCTGCAATTAGACCTATCATCCGTTGGAATGGTCATGTGATTATTATTATTTATTTATTTCCTGCTTTATGATATATCACTTAGTGATAGAATCCTAGTTCGAGTTACAGTCATTAACCAAGTACTACAAGTCCTGAGTCCACTTATTAAAGTTTTGCTATGAACATATTTTAGGAGAATTCAGACTTATCATTTACATTAAGCTGAGTGGGGTTTTTTGCCTTGATAAATTTGTAAAAAGGCTTTTGATAGCATGGCTGCCAATCTAAAACAAAAGAAAATCTAGAAAATGTGTATTTGAAAAAAAATTAGCCGATTTTCTTTGAACAAGTTCCAATCACTAACGAAGTTCTTACTCTTTCTAGAACAGGCTATGCCATGCTTTCTAAAATTATAGTGAATAAATGTAAATGATATATAAATATAACCATGAGAACTGTCTCATCTGATGTTATTAATTTTTAATTGCATGCAAACATTTTGCACCCTCTGAAAAATGTGAATCATCCCCTGCTGTTATGTGAAAAAACATCTTCTTCCCTCAAAATCAAGTTAAACTTTCTCTCAAGGCTGAAAGATTATAATTCTTTTCTACTTTTTCACTTGCTGAAAATATTCCAGAATACACGCTAAAAACTTAGATACGTGCATTAAAGAGGTTAGGACTTCTTCTTTTGCCTACAGTTAACATTGAATGGCTAATTAGATGTGGACATGTTAAGAGGCTTAATCAGGCTTGGAATAGTTCATCTTTCTGATATAGGTTCCTAATTTTTTAAATAAAATTTACTCCTTCACCATTTCTTGTATAATCCATTGTTAAGCTTTTATTCTATTTCCAGCTACAACATTAAAATTGATCATATACTTGTGGCTCTTATATAGACAATCTCTACAATGACTGGATTTTTAATCCCTAGATAAATTCCCTCTTCCCATAAAATCAGAACATTCTCTCTGTACTATGCAAAGACACAGCTCTCCAAAAAAGCTGTAATACTGGGAAAAGTAGAAAGAGAAGGTGATCAACAACAAGGTTGATATACTCAGTTACAATGGTGATGAGTATGCCTTTGGGAGACTTAAAAGAACAGGTTAGGGATTGATTGCCCACATAAAATCTGTTTACGTGGGAAACCTTTTAGTGAGGTGCTAGGTGGCTCTGAAGGTGTGGAAACAGCATTATGGTGGAGATTGCTGACCAGAAGGTGGACCTAGCTGACAAAATCTCTTCAGAGAAAGGAGAGATTGTGAGGTCACTCAGATGTATTCTGGAAAGTTGCTCCTCGCAATAAGACTGCAGGCTAAGGTTTTTGTGGATGAATGGTGAGCGAGTGGCTTGGAGTTGAGAGATTCAAATTAAGTTCATAATGTATCCTATATGCAGTGACGTGGGGTGAGCTTTACGGCTGGTGAGGCTGGTGACGTCATCAGCGTGAGCCGCCGTCCCCTTCATGTTGACTCAGGAAGGAGGGGAATGGGACGTCAGCCTCCCTCCTGCGCACGTCCCATTCCCCTTCCTGACTCCTGAGTCAACATGAAGGGGACCGTGGAGCGCGTTCCGCGAGACCGCAGCTCACGCTGCACGATCCCTCCTCCGCGATCCCTCCAGCCTCCCTCCTCCGCACGTCCCATTCCCCGCCTTCCTAAGTCAACATGAAGGGGACCACGGAGCGCACTCCGCAGGACCGCGGCTCACGCTCCGCGGTCCCCTTCATGTTGACTTAGGAAGGCGGGGAATGGGACGTGTGCAGGAGGGAGGCTGAGGCTAGAGGAGCCTCCTCCACACGTGGTCCCATTCCCCTCCTTCCTGACTCCTGAGTCAACATGAAGGGGACCACGGAGCGCGCTCCGCGGTCCCCTTCATGTTGACTTAGGAAGGAGGGGAATGGGACGTGCGCAGGAGGGAGGCTGAGGCTAGAGGAACCTCCTACACACATGGTCCCATTCCCCTCCTTCCTGACTCCTGAGTCAACATGAAGGGGACCACGGAGCGCTCCCATTCCCGACCACGTGTGCAGAAGGCTCCTCAGCGCCTTTTCCCTTTGTTTTAAAATTTTCATGCTAAGAGCGGTGCGGCTCTGCCTCCCCTGCCTCCCCTGACCGCACGTCCCTGCCTATATGAATATATAGACATGTAGCTTGGTCATGCCTAATTTCATAATCACTTTTGATATTACCTAACCCGTTTTTTAAATATTAAGAACTTTTCAAATAGTAAATTTTATGACATTCACTGGGTGAATGTCCTTCAATCCTTAAGGAAGACAAGTGGAAAATAGGAGTAAATGTTCTCAAGCAGCAAGACACAAGGCATTTACTAGGTTTAAATAGGAAGCTTGAATTGCTTAGTAAAAGGCTCCGATACACAGAAGTGAAAATTAGAACTTTCTTTAGGTGGGTTATCTCTGTTCGCACATTTCTTCATTCATATAAAAGGGAGTTTGAGATTTAAAATGCAGTATGGGAGAGTGTGAAGCTGATTGCTTTACCCTTCCTTAATCAGGTGCGAAGATTTAGGAGGCAGTCTAGTACTTGTAATTGTTTTCAGGCTAAAATTATCTAAGACATGAATCCCCAGCCCCTGGCCATGGTTCACAATTGGGCCATAGCTTATTTGCAACTGAATTGCATGAGCGGTAGGCTGGTACACATGCATGTGCACAGCTCAATTTAGCAAATCGAGTCACGCGTAAATGTACACCAGCCCACTGCTCACATGGCCCAGTTCCTCTCTTTCCCCGCCCCCCCCCCCAGCTGTGCCATCAAGCCACAAAGGTTGGGGACTGCTGATCTAAGGTTAAGCTGTTTGTAATCAGCCAAGAATTGAAAATAACACTCATAACATTGATCCCTGGCATTCAAATGCAGAAAATGAATGGACAGACAGAGAGATACGCACACTTATTCTAATGTAGTTCACATGGAACAGCCAAACTCATATTTAATTGCATAAATAAGTATTTTGTGCAGGAAATGTATGCCCACAAGGTAATAGATAATAATAAATGATTACATCACAGGGAAAAATCTTTCACATACTTTGCAATAAGTTTTTTAATTAGTGTCATGTTCTTTAGTTATTTTCTATTCCCCAATATTCACATCAATAAAGGTTTGTGTTTCCATGAATTAAATATTGCCCATCAATAATAAGCAACTAGAAAATTCCTTTATACATATGCATATCAAAACTACCTGGCTACTCAAAAACATGTTCAGGGTTAGCTTTCCCTGTAGTTTGGTATTTTATCAAGCAGACTGTATACTTAGGCAAGATCCATTTACAGATGTCTTAACCAACAAATATACAATCCAAATTCAGTTTTCATGAGACATGCTCAAGAATAGGTAAAAAGGAATATATGTCCCCCTTCGCCACATTTTAATGCAAATATACTGGTTAATAGCTTTCCATTACAGTAGTGAAATAAAATCTGGGGAATAATACCAACTCGAAAGAAATACTGTAAATGAAAAGCATAGAAACGTTTCCCCCTCTGAGGTCACAAATTAATATTTCTTACATCCCCTTGAAAGTTTTCGATAAAAATTATGTGGTAAGTATATATATATATCCAAAGCTATTTATTATATAATAACAATAGCTTAAACTTCCATATAGTCAATAATATAGAAAATGGTTTGCATATAATAGGCCACTTAACCTTCTGGAGAAAAGACTAATTAATTAAGGAAAAATAAAATCTGCCTGCAATGTGTTTCCATTGACTCCTATAAAAATTTAGGATAATGGTAAACCTAAAGTATTACTAAGGTGCACAGAAGGTATTTATAACCTGTCATCGGAAGCAATGTGTTTAAAAATGATTTTGCTTACAAAATATACGCAAGTTGTTCATGAGGCTAACAATTACAAATCAAGAATAACGTTTTTATAAAAATTAGATATGGAATCAGTTATAAATCTGGCAGTAATTTTAGATATAGGATTTTTTTTTCCGAAACCTGGCAGTGGAATGATAAAAGTACCAAGAAATCCTTTAAATTTTTGGAGATCCAGTAAGACATTTGCGTGTTGCATGTAACTCATTTACTTCCAGCAAGTTCTGGTTAACTTATAATATCTGGTTATTTGCAGCAGCAATGGATAAAATAAATGAATTTGCTTTACTCTGCATGTCTACTAATATGTATAAAATGGAACTTTAAAGTGAACATCCTTTTTGGGTTAAAAAGATCAGTTATTTGGTTTCTTAATATTAATTAGCATGAATTAAATTACATTTAACACGTCTATTCCTTTGTATGTGCCTGTCATGTACCATTCCACATTCATGCTATTGATGGCTTTTCTCATCTACAAAGCTGGAGCATAAGCTAAATTTCAAACATTCACTGTAGTTCTGTACAACGGAAATAATATTTTCTCTGCTAAATCTCTCTGTACAGTATTTACACATTTCTCATTAAGCTTACCAAATAAATAAAAAATCACTACCCAAAAGAAAATAAACAGAAAATTAGAAAGAGAAGAATTTCTCCTCAGATGATGTGATGCCTTCTTCAGATGCTCATCTGTCCAGCACAGGGAATTGACTAACTAAGGTTGTTTTTCTTCCTCTTACTTGGGCTGTGAGAAAGCTCCTGTTTCAATTCTTGATATTGCACCTGTTTAAACACAGAATTCAGACATCAATTTCAACTGAGCAAACCAAAGGTTTTTAAAAAAAATACAACTACACCATGGGGCTAGAAATATTTAGGGAAGCAACCAATATTGTCCAGACAAACTTTTAACATGGGCACATAAGGAATAACCTTTTCAAAGCCAAATGACATTTTTTAAAAAGCCAGAAATTTGTTTAAATGACATTTTTAAAGTAGGACAATGTAAAGTTCTATTACAAAGGCAAGCTACAATTATAACTGTACAATCAAGGAACATTTTATCTCATTTTTAAAATGTTATTGTCCTATTAATTGGGTTTGTTTTTTGGATATGTATCTAATTTCTTTTTAACTTTCGTGACGTGTGTTTTTTAATGTTGTACGCCGCCCTGAGTCCTTTGGGAGAAGGGCGGCATATAAATCCAATAAAACAAACAAACAAAACCAAACAAAACAAATAGGCACTTGTCAGTAGAAATATTCTTAGCATAGTATTCTTTGAGGAATATACAGCAGTTTTCAGCAAATGTAAATGCCTCCATCAAATGAGGACCTTTCAAATTGCAAAGGATTGCCATCCTTGCATAACATGCTTCATATTTCAGTGCACTGAGTGAAATGATTTGCTGTTTTACAGTGGTGTTTTCTTCTTTCATCAACTTAGATCCTTGAAGCTATTGCTTCAAAGCATGCAAAAATTGATGTAATATAACTTACACTGGTTGATTATTAACTCACAATTTAACTAGAAAATTAACCTTCAAAAAATAATATATCATCAAGTTTAATGTCAAAGTTAAATACAGACCAGTTGCACATCTGAAGGGGCTCTGGAAAGAAAATCAAGTAGTTCGTTGTTATCAATCGCATATGGACTTCGGAGTTTCTTTGTAAATTTGTTGATGCCTGAACAAAGCAACAATTCACACAGATGAGTACTGATATTTTAATGTCATTGTAAAATTAATTGCATAGGCATGCTGGATTAGCTGTACACCCATTCTTGATTAGCGCTTCATACCTTTTTCCTTGGAAACAGGAACTCCTGGTTTTAACATAATCTCTATCAGCAATAAAATAATTTTACTTGGCAGAAAGCCATAGATGAGTAGTGCCACGCTGGTCTTTTGAATGCCAAAAATGATAACCGCTAGTGCCGACTCAATATATTCAAAAGCATGAATGCCAATGTACCAATATGCCTATTATTTTTTTTAATACTGGCTCAACATTTGCATTTATAAAAAGTGCATGTTAAAAAAATGTCTATGAGGAAGAAGTGGAACAGCAATCTTATTCAATTTTATTGGCATAAACTTCCCTCTGATACATTCAGAGCATCACTGTGAATTTAGAAAAACAGGACACTCTCCATCCTCTATCAGATATTCACTACAGATAATATATCTCATAAATTTAAAGCAATTTGTTCTATGTTCTACAGAGGGTTCTGGTGGGTAGTCTCTACTTACCCCAGACAAGGACAATGTATCTCAGTGGAATGAAATACAGGATGACTGTGAACACACACAGAGCAACAATGGCCAGCCAGCTTAAGAATGGAATAGTCCAGTTGATTATACTGAATGAAAAATTAATAGATCAGAAATACAATAGTTCACAGAAAAAAATAATCAAAAAGACCCAAAGCAACAGCAGGTAGAATATAGATCTTTAAATGGAACAAGATTGACCTTCAGTGAACCAACAATGAATACACATGAGTGTAGAATATGGCATGTGTTGGTGCTTTGGACCCAATCCCTAAAAAACAATTTTGGAGCTAAAATTTGCTCTATACTATGAAAGCACATATTGTAGAAACTAAACTTCAAGCATTTTTTTTAACTTTTTCTCCAAATTTCTTCCCCAATATTGTGCCTCTTGGCTTAGCTTGATTTGAAAGGGAAGTACACTAATCCTTCCCATAGTATTGCCTGGTTGGTTAATCTGGCAGTGTTGGTGAAACCAGGGTACTTTTAATTAAATAATGTCATCTATTGGGATCCTGGGTGCTTAACCTCTTCTCTAATAGTGCCAAGCCCTCTAGATCTGCATGGATCCTACTCTGGTATTTCAAAGGAGCTTGAAGACCCAGCTTTCCTCTGGCCTTTAGGACAGTGAATAAAGATCCCTTAGATTCTTTTTTCTGTTCCAAGTCCAATTTTTGTCATCTTTATTTCTTATTTTGGTTTCTGAGTATATTCTGTTTTAATGTTTGTATTTCCGAGTATCTCACAGTCTTTGGGAATCAGGTGACATACAAATTGAATAATAAATAAAATAAAACATTTAAAAAGATGAAGGTTAAACAATTATCTCTAAGATTATCTATCCTAGACTTTTTCTCATATTTGATTGTCAGCACCGGCTCTTAATAAAAGAAGAGATTACATCTCTTTACTATAATGTAGGTTTATGTCTTCTCTTTCTGTTCAACATTAGATGTCATATTCTTTTAGAATCCAGGTCCAAGTGATAGAACTTTAATGACAAAGTAAGGATGATGTGATTTTTAAAGTAAGAATTTTGTCCTTTGTCCAGAACATTTTGTAATTGGAATAGGAATACACATACAGTATATGAACACAATCCCAGAAAAGCTAAGCACCATTTGTTAATACTTACTTTTTAATCCTTTCTCCAAGAGAGGCCACCTCATCAAGGATGTTCTGAACACTTATACACACGTCCTGAATGGCATAGAGTTTATTGATAAACCCTTTTTTTTCACTGTCCTGAGGATTAAAAGAAAAGGATCAATCAACAATTATTGGTAAATTGATTATAGTTTTCCCCAGTAAAGCATTAAAATATATATTTAAAATGCACACATTAAGAAATCTTCTATTTTTCTCTGCTACAGTACTCTCTTAAGTACAAATGAATACATAAGCCTGAAAAACAGGTGATGCTGGTCTATCAAATCTAATAATTATAATAGCATGTCTTTAATGTGACTATTAAAGCAGTGGCATCATTTGTAAAGCTTGCATACTTGAACAAGTAATAGAGAGGTGCTAAGGATATCCTTAAATGAGGTCTTAGGTACTTCCAAATCATTTTCAAAGTGTTTGAAGCTATACAAAATATATTACCGGTAACTAAGCATATTTCAAATAAAATGACAAGGAGTATGAGAAATTATGTTCTACACCGATGTCTTTATAATCCCTACTGTTGGATCGGGTAATGGAAAGGCAACACACAGGCTGACGGTAACAACAGCTCTTTATTAAGTCAGTAGCAAATGTGTACAATCCGGCGAAGGTTCAGTCTGACAGCAGCCCTTTTATAGGAAGCTTTCAGACTCTTCGGCCAATGAGATTAAACCTCTGTTCCCATACTGTATGCTGGCTGCCTTGAATTATAGATAAAAATAATTAAGATGGGATATTAAAAAATCTAAAAACAAAATACAGCCATACTTTTTGACAATTATGATAAAATTCCATCTTACAGCAGTTTTAAATGCTGTAAGACATGCTACCTTCCTATATAAAGTACAGGTTGTTCTTGAGTTATGACAAAAATTAGGACTTGAATAGTCCCAGGCAAGCTATCAGGTAGATTAGTGGCTACTGCCAGATGAAGGAGGGCACAAAAGGGACGCGAGAATGCAAAGGAGGCCTGGGAAACATCTGTGAGAGAGATTGGCAAACATCAGGAAGGGTGCTTGAGGGTGCACAGCAAGGCATGGGGAGGGTGAGAGAAAATGCAAGAGAGGAATGGCAAAGGATGGGGAGGCTAACAAGTCACCCGTGTGGGTGATGTGCAGAGGGGCTGGGAATGGATATGTAGGTAAGGGAGACTTATTTGTGACTTTCTCTGCCAGTTTCCTCATTACCTTTCTGAGGAAGTCAGCAGGGAGGTTACAAATAGCAATCACATTAACACAGAGTGCTGCAACCAGTCATAACTACATGCTAGTGGGATAGCTTGAATTCTGAGGACAGGTTGTAACCACCATTTGTTCAGGACCATCATAACTCTGAACGGTCGATGAATAAATGGTTGTAAGTTGAGGACTATCTACATTGTTCTTTAAGAAAGTAACAGTTTAACAAAAGTATCCCTAATAAATCCTAAAATATGGCTAACATACATATGACAATTATTTAAATAATTGCTAAGATTTTATCAGTGTTTATTTCAGAGGGGAAATATTCATAGATGCTACCTATGATTTTATAATAAAGGCAGGATTGCTCAAACTATCATATGACCTGCAAACATCTGGACAACTCCAAATAGTCTGCATTTTTTACAGCCTAGAAACACAGTGGTAGTCCTAGGTATATACAGCATTCTATTTAAACTAGCTGTGTTGCTGCAACAGTATTCTTTTAGTAAATAAGGATGGCCATGAAACTATCATTCTGTTTAAGAATTACTAAAAAAAAAAACCAATAATTCAGCCTCAAGTCATAACTGTTTTCTGTTCTTACTTATAATTCTTCAATTTAGATTCCTAGATCGAAGCATATCTTGATTCATCATCAGTTATTGTATGGAAAGAATGCTATCGGAATAACAAAACGCATTCCCCTTTCTTCTATCTCTAGAGCTCAAGAGATTTTCTGTGGAAGATCCTGAAGCTATTTTTCTTTACAAATATTTTAACAAGATCAACTTGTACCTTCTTGAATACACATCTGTTCTACATTTTCTCTCTAAATGGAAAGGGCCACTATTCTCCTCAGACCTATTGCATTCTCCACTTTGGAGCGTAAAGAAAATTTGTTGACATATTCGAAAGCAGGCATAGACAAAACAGCACTGGAAAAAGGAGGCAGACAGAAGGATAAAGGTTCAGCTTTTCCTAAACTCATTCCACATGCCCCATGAAACATTAGCTGTTTTTTATTTCCTGTTCTAAAGATTCACAGAGAAAATATTCCAGGCTAGCGAAAAGCTGCACTTTTTCCCAGCAAGGTGCTGTGTTAGCACAGAACATATGAGCCAGTTTCAGCAAACCAAAAGTGCCTAATATTCCATTGTCAAATATTTTTGGTATTTTCTCTCAAAACAAAGATGGACTGTTATAGGAATCAATGGCTACAAGGGCAGAGACGGGGCAGATAGGCAATGGGGCAAGATGAAGCACATGCTATGACTGTAAATGAAGGTGGACCAAAGCTACCAAATTCGGATCATGACTGTGGGGTGCTGCAACAAAGGATGGCCAGTTGTAACTATCATTCATTCAGCACAATTGGAACTTCTAACAAATGTTTGTTAAGTGAGGACCACCAGTACTAAAAGAAAAGTTTTGTGTTTAATGTATTGTAAAGGCTTTAAAAAGCATTTCACTATTTTCTTTGAAGAACCTGAAAAATAGTCAGCTCTGAGTTGAAACTAGGAGGTTATGCTGTCAGATTTTGAGTTAAATAACTACATGTTAAACAAATAAATAATATAAGAGGGTTTTTCATTGGAAAAGTATCACAATTAATAACAATTCTAAATAACTAATAAACCCAAATTATTGTTAGCCATATGTATTCTTTGAGGCAAAAATAAAGGAACAATCTTAACATTTTCAATTACCACAAAAAAAATATTTACAAGGTATAAAAGTGCATTCTAATAATAAATAGGTTAATAGAGTGACTACAACTCTTCTTCTTTTGTATTTTATCAGAATAGGACAATCCTTGCTGGCAACTTAGATCATTAGGAGGAAATAAAATTCCAAATATCATGAAAACATTCAGAATATTTTGAATTTTACACCTTAAGAATCTCAGTTAATACTATATGCTTTTCACCAGAACTGTATGAAACATAAAAAACTTAATCCATTATGAAGAAATAAAACATGCCAAATTTCATAGAAATCAGTGCAGAATTTTCAAGTTAGGTAATCAAGGAAAGGTAACGGCCCTTTTAAAAGAAATAACCAAATAAATTAATCTATAATTGGAAGTTCTTTGTGGATGTTTTTCAAGAGGCAGAGAAAAATCAAATTTTGACATATGGATTTGATTATTATTAAAATTTAAAAAGAAAAAAATTATTTCCCCTTTCTTTCAGGGAGGAGGAAGAATGAACATTATATTATAGTCTTAAACTAAGAATTGGATGTAAGTGGACTTTATATGCTTCAAAGAAGTAGTCAGAGGTTATTTTTTGTATATATTTTTGTTTTCCTTTTTTTTTTAATACTTTACATTCTATCTTATTCTCTTCACTCTTTGTTTTCTCTTGATTGTTAGTTTATGTTGCCTTTTCATGTGTTCAAGTAATAAAATTATGAAAACAACAAGAAGCTTTTTTTTAAAGAAATGATGATTGGTAGGCTTATGATGAAATATATTTTAATCAAATCAAAAACAGAATTGCAATCAGAAGGACATATCTGTCACTGGCTCACATACATACAACTAAATTAAACTGAAAGTTTAATTTAGACAAGAATAATTATGGGTTTGAATCTGTAAAAAAATGAATCTGAAATTGTATTGTGTGCCAATGATGAACATGTTATTGCAAATGTTTTTGAAATTGAACTGGAAAATGAGTATGTGAAATACTGTATGATTCAATGGACAAAGAATTTTGTATATACCGGTAATGCTTGAGCAATGTGGACAAATGTTTTGACACTGAACTATAATCCAAAAGAAAACTTTTACAAAATGATGCATCATTGGTACGAAATAGCTGACAAATTGTTAAAGATATATAAAGGTATCTCAAATGTATGTTGGACATGTAATTGTAAAGAAAAAACTTTTTATCCTCTTTGACAGACTTGTGATAAAGCAAGAAATATTGGCTCCAGATTATATTTTGATCCAGAATAGTTTTACAATGAATATAAAATTGAAATCAGAAGCTTCTTTTTATATATTACTGGATAAGAGCTTGAAAAAAAGGATTATTTTTTTACTGTATGCAGTTAAATGGAAAGATATATTAATCACCACTATGCAACAATGGATGGAAAAATAGATGGAGCTAGCTGTATAGATGGAGCTGTATCTACCAGTAGTTGTATTTCTACTGGAAACTGCTTCTTCTGCTTGCTTCTGCTTCTGCTAAAAAATATTTGAAATTTTGACTTGGGGTTTTGCTGATCAGAATACTGTGTTATGATAGAAATGGCTAGTATTTAGTGTATAAAAGTAAAATGTTGAGGCTGTAATTCTATTTTGTATTTTGCTGCGCTGAAAAAAGTTGGAAGTCAATGCTTTGTTTCTTTCTCTTTCTCTTTGTCCCACACTTCTTTTTCTCCTTTTCCCCTCCCCCATTTCCCTATTATCTTTATTTTATATTATGATAATCTCAATAACATTTATATTTAAAAACAATAAAAAACAATGATGGAGGCTGTCTTGCAAATAGTTTGAACAGACTTTCATAACTTGTTGCCTTCCATTTGAATTAAAACTACAGCTATCAGAATTGTCAGCATTTTATAATTTGCTAGAGATTTTGTAAATTACAGTGCCAATATATCCAGAGGGTACGAGTCTGGGAAAACAAAAATAGTTTCAGGCAAGAGTGGGCAGCAAATACCTCACAGCAAAAGTAGATCCTGAGACCACACCAACAAATAGGCCACGTAATTTGCTTGTATTTTTCTACCTGACTGCTGCATAGTAAATATGACATCCTATTTGATATTATGGATTAACACAGGAAACAAATATTTTATTGCATATTTTAGAGTAAAGTCATCTTTGACTTGGAGCAGGTAACAATTTCTTGTTTCAAATATCAAAGGGAAAAACTGGTGTCTATAATAATATTTGCTTTGGGATATTTTCTTAATAATAAAAGAGAAGTTAAAATTTTAATGAATGAAAAGTAAATATAGAGTAGAACTCATTTTCTGAAAGAGTTAGCACAGTTTGTACAAACTGAACGTGACATAAAAATGAGGTTACTGTGCAACTCAAAAGAGATACCATGGCAATAAGGACTATAGCAATAACTGGAATACATTAGTTCTTTGCTAGCAGGATTACAGAAGATGAGTAAGACTGATTATGCATTTTGTCTACAATAAATGAATGCCAATGAGAACGAAACACGCCAAGATTCACAGAATGATGATACATTTTTCACTGATACATTATGTACAAACCTGAACAGAAGAACATATGTGTTATCTACAGGGCCTGAATAAGGCAAACATAATATTTATATGGTAATATGTTAAAGAACATGAATGGGCATTTTCAGCTTATACATCCCAAGAAGTTCAGCTTTAATTTTCTTCTTATTGCATATTTCATATGAAGTCCATTTTACCTACCAGTATAACAAAATACATATGTTAAGAATTAGTTATTTTAACTTTTATATAGGTTCGTCCATGCTATATATGAAATCTCTTTACAGTTTAATTCTCATATTCGGAACACAGTCCAAATTGCCTTGGACAGCTTGCCACAACTAAACTTCCATTTCTGGAGCACAAATATGTAATCTTGACATTCTACTCATTCTTTATCATATTTTTCACATTTTTATATATAAAAAGATATTCAAAATGGACACCTATAAAAAGGAATATTTGTAGCAAAATAGTCTTAAGATAAATTTTAAGATTATGGTGTGAGCTAAAAGGATTGTGACAAGAAATACTACTACTTTACAAACAGTTTGGATTTCTAGATCTCATGGAGAGGGTCACAAGAAGAGTTAACTCACTGATGTGTTCCATAAAAGAAAATACATTTTTAACCTGATAAAATAAATAAAATAGCAACTCAGATGCCTATTGGTAAATCAGCAGTCAATGGATGAGCTCCCTTCCTCTCTGAAGGGAAGGGGTCTTTGGGTGCATACTGGAATGGGGAATAAGGATGCAGTTTTTCTCATGGTCCACAGCTCCCTTTATTCTCCTCCTCCTAGCAAAGTGGGGAAGGCAATTCTGTAGGTTACAGGAAGTGGAGGAGGAGACTTCACTGTAGTTCTGCTGAAGAGTGTGTGTGTGTGTGTGTGTGAAATGGAGCAAGCCTATATTACAAGTCATTAATAGCAAGATAGGTGACATATAAATTTAATATAAAAATAGAAAATATGTGGGAAGAGAAAAGACGAGGAAATGACTGGAATGCCTGCTAACAAGTTAAGTATGGCTGGGAAGGTTCCACAATGGGTGTCTTCTCTTCCTTTCTGGAGGGAGGGGGGGCTCATAGGAACATGCTGGACTGGGGATGTAGGGCTGTTTTTCTCATGGCTTGACATTTCCTTTTCCCCTCCTCCCCTTGCAAAGCAGCAGGCAGTTCTGCAAGTTAGCAGAGGGGGTAGAAGACGAGGCTTCACCGTGGCTCTCCTGAAAGTCACAAGGGGGAAGAGGAAACAACGCAAGCCTATATTACATGTGGAAGGAAGAATGACCCAATGGATCACGGATTGTCTAGTACTGTGATGGCGAACCTATTGCACGCGTGTCACAGGTGGCATGCAGAGCCATTTGTCAGGGCACACGAGGCGTTGCTCTGTCAGCTGGCCAGCGCACATGCGCATGCTGGCCAGCTGACTTCGGCCTTCTTTTGAGGCTGTTTTTCGCCCTCCAGAGGCTTCCCTGAAGCCTCCAAAGTGTGAAAAACCACTCTACGGGCAAACCGGAAATTCGGGAACGGACTTCCTGTTTGCTCGTAGGGCCATTTTCCGCCCTCCAGAATCTTCAGGGAAGCCTTATGAAGGCCCCTGAAGGCTCCAGATGTCAAAAGGTTCAGTTTGTCCATAGGGCCGCGTTTACACCTCTGGAGCCTTCAGGGGCCTTTAGGAGGCTTCCCTGAAGGCTCTGGGGGGCAAAAACCAGCCCTACGGACAAACCGGAAGTCACCATTCCTGAACTTCCGGGTTCCCTGTAGTCCATATTTTGCCTTCCGGAGGCTTCAGGGAAGCTCCTGAGGCCTCCAGAGGGCATCCGGGGGGGCTGTTTTCACCCTCCCCAGGCTCCTAGAAAGCTCTGGAACCTGGGGAAGGCAAAAAATTGCGGCAAAGGCAGGGGGGTCACTGAGGGGGGCACATGAGCATAGCATTATGGGTGTGGCACACTGGCGCACGACCCCCTGTGTTCCACCTGCTTTTGGCACGGCAGCCAAAAAAGGTTTGCCATCACTGGTCTAGTGTCTCACAAAAACCAGTGGTTCTTGAAGAACTATGAAAATAAAAAGGCCTTTTTATCTATTGTTAAAAGGGTGACACAGTTCCTGACAAATCTACTGAACAGAGTTCTTCCTCATTTCTCCAGCTGCTTTTTGGGCAACAAAATCTAGAGATGGATTTCTGATGGGAGTAATTGTGTCTAGTTAGGAAATATGCCAGGAATTCTCCTTCCAGTAATATGGCCCTAAGGCATTCTAGGCTTTATAGGTTAATGCCTATAGATTTCAATGTAAAGTTCTAAGATAGCAGCATTTGAAAGAGGCATCAGGGTAAACACAGTATAAAGACTCAGAAATATTATTTCAGGAAGATTTTTGGATTTCAACGTCTTTTTAAAACTCAGCAAATAATCTAATTCCAATATACATGAGAAAATGTAGTATTTTTCAAAGATTGTAGAGATTGGTACTCTTTAGGCCTATGAAAAATGTTTCCCATCTTCTACCTTATTCTAGTGAATCAACAAAGGAAACATTGGCAGTTACAATAGAAGAATCCAATAATGGCATTTATCTCCAATGTTTGCCAGGTAGGTTTTGTATTATTTATTGTCTTGTAAATAAGCTTTAAATGCTTTTTTAGCTTTGATTGCAAACTATCTATTTCAGTTCAACAGTGAGGAATAAAAGCTGCCATTATTTGATGGCTTTCCCTCCTCTATTCTTTGTTCCTATTTTCCATGGATTTCATTATGTTACTGGAGGTATGCATTGTCAGATCTAGGACAGAGCAACACTAAGTAAACAGGGAGGAGGATTGTAAAATTTTTATGATCTTTGGAACAAGAAAATAGGACACATTCGGCCTCCTGCATGCTTCTTATTCCATTCTTCAACAGAAAATACTTTTTAGACAAATTAGTTTTTTTTCTAGTCAACTTTCATTTATTTGATTAATTCACACTTGAACTGATTGCAGTGTTTTTTAACAAGTATAATTACAGATTCTAGACATAAAGGGCTAAGCAAATATTCAAAATATGATTTATTTATGCAGAATAGATGGCAGTCAAAATAACAGCTCTCAAAAAGAACTGGTAAAGTTCATTTTTTTTATCAAGACCTATAGGGGCTCAGCGTCATTCAAATTATTATTGCACACATCAAAAAAATTAACATGAATATACAGGTCAGCCCAGAAAAAACAAGGTTTGTAATCATATGAAATTAGTCTAATGATATTATAACCCAAAATCTATATTACAAGCCATAGCTAGTGAGATTTTACTGAAAATATTGTTTTTATATTTAGAAAGACCTAACATAGCACACACACTCTTCTCTTTCTGAAATTTCATAGGACAGCTCCACAGAGATCTCTGCAGAGGCATTAAATATTCCTGATAAATGTGTTTTCTGAATGATCAAGTCCTCTAGCAAAACAACAACTGAAGATATTAATCTATTTTTTAACAGGTGGAAAGCTGACAGAGATCATGCACATCAACCATAGTAGTCTGAGATAGGAGGGAACAAAAATCTAAATCTAGTACTACAAACTATATCAAATAACTACTGACAGATAAGTTCCAGATAAGTCTGAAACACAAACAACCAAAAGTTAATTTTATAGTTCAGAAAATCATTTTTGAGCTGTACCAGGGAGATTCAGAAAAAGACCCTAGATAAATTTAAATAGATAAAGATACATTCATTCATAAATTTTATTGGCTGCCCAACTTACTACAGGGTAATATAGCACTATTTATTGTTCAAAGCCCTTTTTATTCCAGAATGTTATACTAATAATCAATCTTACACAGGTTGGTTCTTCTTACTAAACAAAAGGGAGCTTTAAGAATAGTTTCATTTCTACTTGAAAATGATTCAGGGTGAAGTAGGATTTATCAATCCCAATCCATCCTCATATGCCCAAGTAATACTGGATCCCAGGGTATATTCTAAACAGTGGATATTCATTCCTCTTCAAGTTTCAGCTATGTAAATGTTTTACCATAGTTCCATGAACTGGTAAATTTACTTAATTGGAAAATTAACAGATCACTGCCAAGACTTAACCAAAACACAAACAAACAAATATTAAAGTTGTAAATAAAATCATTCTGAAATGTAATTTCACCAAATTGCTGCAAAAACCCCCATAAAATGCCTTTATTGTTTCATGTTGAAATGATGGAAATATAAAGAAGTTCCCTTGGTAACAAGAGATAGCTAATCCTGATTGGACATAGTTTCCCTTTTGTCTGAAATCTCTTCACTCTACAAAGAAAAGGAATAGCATTCCTTATTAGAAGATTTTTCAGAGAAGAAAGGAAAGAGACAACAAGAAACTCCTCTTTTTTCCTCCCTAAATGGGATTTCAATAGACTAGAAAATGAAGGGATCACAATGTCTAGAATAAAGATGCAGTTTACAAATACAAAAGGAAAAAGACACCCAAACACAAAAGAAACTAGAAAGTATACTTTTTGAAAACTTAACCACAGGTTATTTTTATTCAGTATGGTTCCTAATGTATTACCAGATATCACTTTAGATCTGCACAGGAAGGGAATTGATCCTCTTTCCCACCTCAATCAATACAACCAAAGTTCAGACCAACATCCCCCCCCCCCAAAGGTACTTACAACCTAATTCTGAAGATCAGACATCCACCCCAGATCACATGACTGCATTTCAGATATTTGACAACTAGCCCACATTTTCAACTATTTACAGCATCTCATGGTCACATGACTGCAATTGAGGATGTTTTTCCTGGAAACCGACATTATTTTCAATTTTTGGCAAAAACGGGTTTGCTTAACAAGTACTGCAAAGAAAGGTAGTAAAATCGGGTCAGTCATGGGGGTGACCTGCTCTACAACTGTCACGGCTTATGAACATAATAGGCAGGATCCATTATGATCATTAAGTCAAGGGCCACCTGCTGATGGGATTGCCAAGTGCATTCTGTTACATCATGTCGTGGCTTCCTTTTGCTATAATGGTATAATGGAAAGTACCCAGACCCACCACTAACTGACTGACAAAAACCTAGTATAACTACACTATATGTAAGCTAAGCCTTGTAAAATTCATGTTATGATGTAATGTTATATATTCAAGGCATTATAACTGGGGCAAATTAGACATAGTACCTCTGTATTAAAGGGAGGCATTTCTTAACTAGGCTCTTCAGCCAAAGCCCCCTCTACACCTGCAAACATCGGATTGCTCTTGAAAACCACTAATTATATAAAGAATGCAATAAAATGTTTATAGTAGGGCTCGTGAAGCACAGGGTGATGGTGGCAACTGGAGCTTTGCACAATGTTACTGGGGTGGTTGCCCCATGGTGTGGAGCCTGAGGCAGCATTTCTCAGAGGCAGTGGCGGTGCTGGGGCTTAAATAGAGCCTGGGGTGGTAGCAGCTGGCTGAGACTGCTAAAGACACTCCAGTGTTGAACCCGGTGCTGCAACCAAGGGCAACTGTTCACAAAAACCAAAAGGACAGCATTGTCCTAATTTCAAAAGGTTATGGCTATAAGTCAAGGTCTACCTGTAATTTCTTCATGCTGGATAATTTCATTGCATTTTCAACTAGCTCCATGTTGCATTCCTATGGTGACTCCTATTGTTTTTCCAAAACTTGAGGGCTTTTTCTTTGTCCGACTTTTCATTATTTGTATTTGATTCAAACTGATTTGCAATAATAATAATAATAATAATAAATTTGGATTTATTAGCCGCTCCCTTTCCAAGTAGGACTCGGGGCGGCGTACAATGGAGCATATAACATGAAACATATATAACAACACCCAACGTACATACATACACAACACACATACATACACGGAGGAGGAAGCAAATTACATCAATAGACAGTTAAAAATCTGTTTTAAAATACCCCAATTGTAAAAACCCAATAAAATTAATATTTAAGAACAATTTAAAAACAGTTTGGAGGAATGGGAAAATTACGATTGCGATTGAGCCAGGCCGGATAATTGAAAGAGGTGGGTCTTCAGCTGTACACGGAAGGAGCGGAGATCGGAAATCATCCTGATGTCACGGGGGAGGTCATTCCATAGGGCTGGGCCCATCACAGAGAAGGCTCTGCTCCTGGGTGTCGCCCCCCGGCACTGTTTGGCAGACGGCACCCGGAGAAGTCCCTCTCTGTGTGAGCGAATTGGTCGTAGGGATGTGTGGGGCAGGATGCGATCCTGCATATAACTAGGCCCTGTGCCATGGAGCGCTTTAAAGATCATAATCAAAACCTTGAAACGCACTCGGTAGACCACAGGCAGCCAGTGCAGCTCGCGCAGGAGAGGTGTTACAGGGGAGTATCTAGTCCTCCCCATAATCACCCGCGCGGCTGCGTTCTGGACCAATTGTAGTCTCCGAGTGCATCTCAAGGGAAGCCCCATGTAGAGAGCATTGCAGTAATCCAGGCGAGACGTCACTAGCGCATGGGTGACTGTGCGTAGGGCATCCCGGTCCAATAAGGGGCGCAATTGGCGCATCAGGCGAACCTGATGGAACGCCCCCCTTGCCACGGCTGTTACATGGTTATCCATGGACAGCCGGGTATCCAGGAGGACGCCCAAATTGCGCACCTGTTCCATGGGGGCTAGTTGGACGCCCCCGATGGCCAGAGATGGAAGCACCTGGTTGAACCGGGAGGCCGGAAGCCACAGCCACTCCGTCTTGGAAGCCACTCCGTCTCTGCCTATTCTGTTGGAAATGGATTATTCATGTTTTTTTTAAATTATTATTATTTCACAGAGTCAGCCAGATGTTCAGACTGTATTTGGCATTTTTGTCTACCTATCGAGTCCTTACCAAGGACCTGGGATAGGCAGGTCTGGATGTTTGAAGGTGTTGTTGTGGTTGTTATGGTCCTGGCAGTTTAGATTTTAGAAGTTGTTTGCTACTGCCTTTCTAGGCCTGAGTGTATGTGAATGGCCTAAGGTCACCCAAATGGCTTTGTGCCTAATGTGAGAATAGAATTCACTCTTGGTTTTTAGCCCAGTGCCTTAAACACTACACCAAACTAGCTCTCAATAGCACTATACTTGTTCATTTTATTTATTAAGGAAAATGATTATATTGTAGGTCATATTTATTCAGAAATACTGAAAATTCAAAAGGGTTCACAAATTTTTAAACACCGCTGTATTTGGAACAGATAAATGAGCAATACATATTATTGGCACCAATATGTATAGTATGTTTCATTGCCATTATGATTTTTTTTTAAAAAAAATGGTAAGAATAATAACTGAAGATGACTCACTAAGGTTCATTAGCTGCTTTTTCTTCTTCTTCCTTTGTTAATTTCTTTTCCTCCCTTCCAAATACAACAAAATATAGGAAAACCAATTTGCTCTTGGGAGATAAATCTCCCACCTTTCATTGATAAATGCATAGGGAATTTCTAATTTCTGTTTTTATATCTTTTTTGTCTTGAAACAAAATAGATTGAAATGTGCAATTAAAATGGTTTCAAATATAAGAAATATTAATGCCACATTTCTGGCAGATTAAAGAAAAAGGTTTTGTGCAAAAAGACAAGAGTGAGAATGGACCAATTGACATCCTTCTTGAATGCAACATAACTGCCTCTACAGATATGGGTGGGGTGGGGGTGGGGGAGAGAATAAAAGGAAATAAAAGATTAACTCACCTTTCTTAGCCTTAATAGAAGGACTTATCTCAAGTTGGCAAGTTTTGCAGTTATAGGATGAGCAAATTAATAAAGAAATAACTCTTTCTCAAGAATTTGGAGATTATCCAATCCAGTTCCAAGATCAGTGCAGAAACTCACTACTACAGTATCCCTGAAAGACAGCCCTCCAGCTATTCTGTAAACACCTCTAATGACAGGGGGTCCATCACCTCCCTAAGACAGTCTGCTCCATTGTTAAACAGCTCCTGCTACTAAGATTTTTTTTCTTGATCTCCAAACAGAATCTCCTTTCTTGTAATTCCAACCAATTGTTTCTTGTCCTATCTTCTGGAACAGTATGAACAATTCTTTCTTGTCGTCTACATGAAACAACCACATTGTTTCATTACAGTTTTCTCTTTACAGACTAAGCCTACTAGTGCCACCCACCATTGTTTTTAAGTTTTTCTTTCCAGGTGCTTTACTATATTGATTGATCTCCCTTTGTGTTTTTCCTATAATGTAATACCCAGAATTGGGTGTAATGTTATAGATATGGTCTGATACAAAATAGAAAATAATGATTTGTCTTGATCTTGATGCATTCTACTGATGCAATCAAAGATTACATTTGCTTCTTTTTTTTTTTTAATGCATCATACCTTTGGCTCAAATTCAACTTGTGATTTTACCAAGACATCCGGGTCCTTTTATGTGTCCTGCTGCCCAGAGTAGAACAATCTCACGCTTCTGAGTTTATTTTTGTTTGCTTGTTTTATTGGATTTATATGACGCCCTTCTCCCAAAGGACTCAGGGCGGCGTACAGCATTAAAAAACACATATTACAAAAGTTAAAAGGAAATTAGAAACAAACCAAAAAATAAACCCAATTAATATAACACTAACATTTTAAAAATTAGATAAAATTAACAGGCCAGGCTGGCTTGCTGGAAAAGCCAACTTTTTAGGGCGCATTGAAAGAACCGGAGGTCGGGAATTATGCGAAGCTCCGGGGGCAGCTCATTCCAGAGGGAAGGTGCTCCCACAGAGAAGGCTCTCCCCCTGGGGGTTGCTAGCCGACACTGTCTGGCCGACGGCACCCTGAGGAGGCCAACTCTGTGGGATCGCACTGGACAGTGGGAGGCTACTGGTGGCAGTAGGTGGTCCCGCAGGTACCTTGGGCCTAAGCCATGGAGCGCTTTAAAGGTCATAATTAGTACCTTGAATTGCACCCGGAAAACAACCGGCAACCAGTGCAGGCCGCCTAAAAGGGGTGTAACATGGGAGTACCTAGGTACCCCCATGGTAAACTGCGCGGCCACATTCTGGACCAGCTGAAGCCTCCAGGTGCTCTTCAAGGTCAGCCCCATGTAGAGAGTGCTGCAGTAGTCCAGGCGAGAAAGGATGAGGGCGTGAGTGACTGTGCATAGAGCATCTCGATCCAGGAAGGGGCGCAACTGACATACCAGGCAAACCTGATAAAAGACCCCCCTGGTCACGGCCGCTAGGTGTTCTTAAAGGAGCAGCCCCTGTCCCGGGTCCGCCAGAAATCATCAACCAACGCGACCAATGCCGTCTCCATGCTGTACCCAGGCCTGAAACCCGACTGAAACAGATCCAGGTAGACAGCTTCATCCAGGTACTGGGGAAGCTGACGTGCTACCACATTCTCGACAACCTTTGCTACAAAGCAAAGGTTGGAGACCGGACAATAGTTGGCTAAAGAAGCTGGGTCCAGGGAAGGCTTCTTAAGGAGGGGCCTCACCACCGCCTCCTTCAAGGCGGTGGGAAAGAACCCCTCTCTCAATGAACCGTTGGTAATCGCCTGGAGCCAGCCTCGTGTCACCTCCCGGGAAGCCAAAACTAACCAAGAGGGACACTGGTCCAGCACACAAGTGGCAGCACTGAGTCTCCCCATAATCTTGTCCATGCCCTCGGGGGTCACAGGGTGAAACTCATCCCAGATTGTCTCCACAAGATTCATCCCCATCGACTCGCCCGAATCTACTCAGTCAGAGTCCAAGCCTGTCCGGATCTGAGTGATTTTATCCTGCAGATACTGAACAAATTCTTCAATCCTACCCTGCAAGGAGTCTTTCCCAGTTCCTTGGTTATGTAAGGAGCAGGTCACCCTAAACAGGGCAGCTGCAAAGTTACCTGCAAATGCGATAAGAGCGGAAAAATGTTGCCGTTTTGCCACTTTTATCGCCACTAAGTAGGATTTAATATGAATTCTTACTAGTGTTCGATCAGATTCGGACTGGCTGGCCCTCCAGCCACTCTCTAGGCGTCTTTTCTGGTGTTTCATCTCCCGGAGCTCCTCGGTAAATCAGGGAGCCACCTGGGATTGACACCTAGTCAGAGGCTGCAAAGGCACAACATGATCCAAGGCCCCAGTGGCCGCCCTATCCCAGGCTTCCACTAGGGCTTCGGTTGAGTTGTGAGCAAGGGACTCAGGAAAAGTCCCAAGCTCCATCAGGAACCTTTCAGGATCCATCAGGCGCCTGGGGCGGAACCATCTAATCAGTTCCGCCTCCCTGCAGCGAGGGGTAGCAGTATGGAAGTCAAACCTGATGAGGAAATGATCCGACCATGACAAGGGTTGAATAGAAATATCCCCTAAATCTAGATCATTCATCCACTGCCCAGAGACAAAAATCAGGCCGAGCGTGTGTCCCCTATTATGGGTGGGGTCTTGAATTAACAGAGTTAGGTCCATAGCTGTCATGGAAGCCATGAACTCCCGAGCTGACTCGGATGTCTCGCCAATGGAAGGCAGATTGAAATCCCCCAGGATCATAAGCCTGGGGAAATCAACCATCAATCCAGTTAACACATGCAGCAGCTCCGGCAGGGCCGATGAAACGTAGCAGGGAGGCAGGTATGTAACAAAAAGGCCCACCTGAACTCCAAGGCCCCATTTCACAAAAAGGGACTCACACCTGCCTATCTGAGGCACAGTGACCTCCTGAAGTCCGAGACTTTCCCTAATAACCACCGCCAACCCCCCGCCCCTGCCCTGAGCTCTCGGCTGGTGAAACGCCCGGAAGCCTGGTGGGCATAGTTCACTAAGGGGAACACCCCCCTCATGGCCCAACCAGGTCTCCATAATGCATGCCAGGTCTGCCCTACCCTCTTTTATGAGGTCATAAATGAGGGGAGCCTTATGCACCACGGACCTGGCGTTAAGCGACACCAGCCAGAGACCAGGGTCCTGTAATCCCGAGCACCTGGGGGTGCGAGAAGGGTGATGAGGGTCGGAACACGTGATTGCTCTTAAACAGCGAACCTGCGTCCCCCAAACATAATTTGGCCCTCAGCCCCCACCATATCTGCCTCTCCCACGAACAGTAGAGATGGTAAACCCCCAATGGAATGGCTTAATGTCTCCCCTGGAATCTCAGCCCTTCCCAGCACTCCCGACCCACACCCATTAGTTAGCTCTTCCCTGTGCCCTGGCAGACTCCCCCCCAAGTCTGTCTGAGCCATCCGAATCAACCCCCCCTGCCCCCCCTTAAAGTTTGATTCAAAAACATCTGTAAAAAAAACCCTAAGAAATCTCCTCTTCGCATGCCACCTCTCAGGATCCCAAGATCCGTCATTAAAGAAGCATCTTGATAGGTAAGAAGGCCATCTCCGGGAAAGGGGGAGTTCCCAGAGGGAGTAAAGTTCTGTCACAGTATAACATAGAGGAGTTGTCCTATTCAATTGCATTTGTCCCTGTTAAAATATACATTGTTGATTTTTGCCCAATATCCCTGCTTTGTAAAATTATCCTAAAACTTGGGACTGTTCTTTAAGTATTTGCTTTCTCTACATCTCTTCCACAAATTACTAAATGTGGTGGCATTCTGAGGTTTAGTCTGGTGACAAAAAGATTTTAATGAAATAATGGTACTTGACACACCCAAGAATACTGAAAACTAAATCTTCAGGATGGTGTGTTACATTCTTTACTTAGAAAAATCTAGGACTCATTTGTCTGGAAGTAGGCATTAGGCAATTAGGCATGGTCTAAGTAACAAGAATTAAGGCAAAGAATCAAACTATTACATTTTCTGGATCATTTCCTTTTTCAGTTCAATAGTGATTAAAGTTATTTTTGTTGCAGCAGATATAGTTCATTTTTAAGGAAACTATGCTAACATATGATTTATGTGCTGCTTTTTGATCAAAAGAAATAATTGTAACAGTTAGTGAGATAGGCTGAGCTCTATAGATTGAGAACACATTTAACAATAGAAAGAAAGACTATTTTTTTCCCAATCAAAACTTTTACAGTATTAGTGAATGACAGGCTTAATAAATCCTATTCGTTGTTTGGGGAAAATTACCTCAGCAGTTTAACTTAAAGTAGGAATTGCCTTGTTTTTCATGTAAAAATGCCTGGAATTACAAGGGGATGTATGAAAAGACTAAATAATTTACTGCAACAGTACAAAAATGTAGTAGCTATCCAGACTTAATTCCAGTGCCTGCCACAATGTATTGTTATACTAAAAACAGGCCACAAATGGGAAAAAATCTATTGGGCAGACAGAGGGAATAAATGGCAAGCCTAAACTCAACAGAAATTACCAATGATGATTCAGATTTGATTACTTTCCTTTGTTAAAAAACATATGCCATAAAAGCCCAAATATTTCACCATCAATGCTTACTGATTTAAGAATATATTGTTGATTTTATAACACTGGTTCCTTGGCCTATTTGGTAATATACAGTGCCAATATATAAGGAAACAGGCATGGGGTACAAAAGAGTGCCAGCATAGAGAATGAAGAAACAATTTCAGTTATAACAGCAATTTAGAAACACTAAAAGATTTACAAAATCAAGGAGCAAATCCTCACAATCTAGGCAGCAAATGAGCTCATGACATTGTGAATCTAATTTAGCAAAAGTTTTCTTTAGATAAAATTTATCTACAGTTTAAACAAATTTACTCTTGACCTCCTACACTTATACAGAAGAGCCTTTATAAATATCACTGACATGCATGTAAATAAAGTTGCTATAGAAGCTGATACATTTACTCTGGTGCATGACAGGTTCCTAGTTAGTTTTAATTAAAGGAATATTTTTAAAAATAAAGTCACATGGAGCAGGGAACTAGGTAGTTAAATAGAGAAATGTTCTGATGACACATCATCTTTGCTGTAGCAGGTGCTCAACTTCCTTGATTGTAAGGGCCCAAATCTGGCTCAGGATTAGAACAGGATGCAATCTCACATCTGACTTTAGTTTCAAACTATTGATAACATCTGCCTGTCTAGCTTTTTCCTAGAACTGAAAAGAATCATCTTCAATTGCTTGCTCTCTCAAAAAACTTCACTAACTTAAACTATTTCACAAGTTAATTGTGAAATTAAAATGAAAGGCAAGATCAAAATACTGTGTGTCAAAAGATTACTGAAGGAAAGCTGGTATATAAAAATATATTTATATATTATATAAATGCAATAAATAAAAGACATAACTTACTGCAATAAAATAAAGACTACCTCCCTGGGCATTGTTATGATAAACAGGTTCCAAGAATGGAAAATAAAAGGGTTGGAAGAGACCTTGGAGGTCTTCTAGCCCAAACCCCTGCCCAAGCAGGAGACTCTATACAAATGGTTGTCCAATCTCTGCTTAAAAACCTCCAGTAATGGAGCATCCACAACCTCTGAAAGCAAGCCATTCCACTGATTAATTGTTCTAATTGTCAGGAAATTCCTCCTTAGTTCTAGGATCACTCCTTAATGGGTTTACGTTCATTGTTTCCTGTTCTTCCTTCAGATACTTTGGAGAAAGATTGACCCCCTTGTTGTAGCAGACTGTTAAATATTGAAAGCCTGCTATCATGTCGCCCCAGTCCTTCTTTTCATTAAACTAAGCATACCAGGGCTCCTCCAGTCCCCTAACCATCTCAACAATTTTTTTTACAAGTGGCAATCTGGGTGCAATATTACAAGTGTGGTCTTACCAAGGCATTATAAAGTGATAGTAACCTTAGTTCTATCTCTCTGTTAATACCTTTTCTACAAAGTGCAGACTCTGACCAGAAAAACTACATCAAATATCAGAAAAGTATGCATAAACGTTTTAGTTCTCTAGAACTCTTTATCAGACAAGATATTACAAAAAACGGGAAGGAGAAATACAACTGAAATTGAATATGGCTGCATGTTAAAAGATATGATGAACAGTTCTGGAAACTCAAAAGCTTGAATATACCTTTGTATTAATTTAATTAGTGTTAACAAAGTGATTTTAATTATCCAGTTATGAGTTCTGTTTACCATCCTGTCTTGTTTCCATTGATTAATATGATTCAAGTACTTTTTTCAGTCATTGGAGAGTTATTTGGAGAAGGGCAAATGAAGGCAGGAAATAAAAGCTTTTCAGAAATGTAATTAATATATATATTCCTTAGTAGAACTCATTTTCAGATAATGAATTTACCATAAGTGTTAATGTATATTATGACATTAATAATATCTCCTTTTTTACACATATATTTATTTATATTTATATAGCTGCTATGTCACAACAATGACAGTACACAAAGGCAATACACAAGAGGTTGGAACCAAAAAAATCAATTATCAATAAATGTCCAAAATAATATGCCTGGGATCTAAAAATTGTTCTATTTTAGTTAGTGAAGTCAATGAAGTAGTTAGGATTGGTTTAAACTTCCTGAGGGAATATCCAGATCTTTGATGCACTATGAAATGGCAACAGGATTGGGCCATCCAAATCATCAGGGAACACTTCAATGCAGCAGACATGCAACAGAGAAGGCAGGTTTGTTTAACAGAGAAATGCAATATATTTTACATTGTACCTACTGAAAGGAATATGGTATATTTGGGTGAGGAATAGATTATATATGTTAGATTGGGTAATGGATAGGCACACACAGGCTTAACGGTAACAACAGCTCTTTATTAAGTACAAGAAGTGAGAACAATCCAGCGAAGGTTGAGTCTGACAGCAGCCCTTTTATAGGGAGCTGTCAGACCCTTCGGCCAATAGGATTAAACCTCTGTTCCCACCGGAACAGAGGACCTTGGTGGAAACCATTGTAGTTAGAACAAGTATCTAACACCCCTCCCCTCTTGGATGGAACAATCCTACTTGTTATGTAGTCATGCAGGTAGGCGGGCTTTTGGGTAGATCTGCCTGACCTGCGCAGTTCAGTAAGAGGGTGTTCTTTGGATAGGTCAGACGGACCTGTTTGCTCCGCAGCTCCGCATGGTGGAATCTCCTGGAATCTTTCACAGGCTGCGGCTGGAGCTTCTAGAGCCGGTTCGCTCGGAGCTTGCTGCGGGCCTGCAACACAATCAAATAAGTTCCCCGGTACCCTCGAGCTTGAGCTGCCTGTGGACGGAGTGAGTTCCTGGTCCATTTGGATAGGGCTTTGGCTAACTAGGAGCCTAGCCTAGCGGCGCCTAGGAGCAGAGCCTTCTCTGTGGTGGGCCCAGCCCTGTGGAATGACCTCCCTCCGGATATTAGGACTACCTCTGACCTCCGCTCCTTCCGTGTAAAGCTCAAGACCCACCTATTTCAAACAGCTGGCCTGGCTCAACTATAATTTCATATCGCTCCTGACGGGTTTTTTAATTTTGTAATTTTATTTAGGGGATTTTAAATTGTGATTTTAATTGCTTCTACTCATCTGTCTACCTCCTCCATGTACACGTATACGTCTTTGTTCTTGTGTATGTTTGTTCATTTTTGTATTTTATGTGTTTTATTGCACGCCGCCCCGAGTCCTTCGGGAGAGGGTGCGGCTAACAAATAAAATTTTATTATTATTATTATTATTATTATTATTATTATTATTAACTCATGTAGGAGTTACCTCTGGTTGTCTAAGAGTGGAGTTGGAGAGGCGGCCACGGAGTTGGTCAATGTGCCTTCTCCAATTCTGACCGTCCTCGAGCTCTACAAGATAAGAGCGAGACCCGGTGATGCCTATCACTGTGGCAGGAATCCACAGAGTTCCCCCGGCATAGTTGTGGGCGTAAACTGAATCTTCTATGCTAAAATTCCAAATTTTGCTTGTGGAGTCAGGGGGCGATGCGGCAGAATAGTTTGGGTGTAGCCGGTCTAAGTGGGACCTTAGCCAGCGACCCATGAGAAGTTCGGAGGGGCTTCTCCCTGTTGTGGCACTGGGTGTGATGTGCTGAATTAGCAAATAGTGGTCAACCCATGTTTGCCAATCTCCCGGGACCATCCCAGAGAGGGCTTCTTTTGCAATCTCACCATTCTCTCCATCTGACCATTGGAGGCCGGATGGAGTGGCGCGATCAGGGCATGCCTGATTCCCTGAGCTGCTAGGAAGGTCTCAAATTGCATGGCCGTGAATTGGGGCCCGTTGTCAGAGACCAAGACGTCGGGCAGGCCGTGCGTGGAGAAAAGTCTCCATAGCACCTTGATGACTGCTTCTGCCGCAGTGGAGTTCATCAGGACTACCTCTAACCATTTCGAGTAGGCGTCCACAACTACGAGAAATGTCTGGCCGTGAACAGGGCCAGCAAAATCAATGTGCACCCTAGACCATGGTGCTTGAGGTCGCTCCCACTCCTTAGCGGGTGCCTCTGGGGGAGCTGGTCTGGACTCCTGGCACGGTGTGCAGGTAGCCACCCATTCTTCGATCTCCCTGTCCATGTTAGGCCACCACACGTAACTCCTAGCCAAAGACTTCATCCTAACAATTCTAGGATGCCCTACGTTTAAAGCCTCTAATACTGCAATGCGCAGTTTGGGTGGAACAATGACCCAGTCCCCCCACACTAAACAGCCATTTACAACCAATAACTCATTTGGCAAAATACATTTTGAAATAAGCCCCAACAGGCCCCTTGGGCCACCCCCTCCACACCCAGTTCAAAATTTGTTTGATGGTGGAGTCCTTTGCAGAATGATGGGCAAACTCACTAAACAAGATAGGCCCAGTTTCAAGGCAGTCAATAAGGAGGACTGGCATCTCGGAGGTAGGGTCAGCGAGAAGTTCAGGCAGTGGGCAGCAGTTTAGAGCGTCAGCGTGCCCCAAAGTGGAGCCCGGTTGATGGATGAGACGGTAGGAGTAGGCAGCTAGGAAAATGGTCTATCTGGTCATGCGAGGTAATCATGACACTGGGGTAGATCGGTCCCCAGCCAGTAAGCCCAACAACGTCTTGTGTCTGTAACCAGTTCAAAGTCCTGGCCATATAGGTACTCAGGGAACCACTTTACTCCGGCCACTGCATCCAAAGCCTCACGGTCCAGCTGGCTGTAGTTCCGCTCTGCGGCAGACAAGGTCCTGGAGTAAAATGCAATGGGGGCTTCAGTACCGTTGGGCATGCGGTGGCTGAGGATGGCGCCAACGCTGAACAGGTAAATGTCACAGGTCAGCACCAACGGCAGGGTCTGGCTGTATTGTACCAGGAAAGAGTCCGCCAACAGGAGGCATTTTACTGTGGCAAATGCAGCAGCCTTGGCTCTGCCCCAGGACCACTTCATGTTCTTAGCCAAGAGACGGTGTAAGGGCTCAGCAATGGTGGCTTTCTATTTAAGAAAGATTCTGTAGAAATTAAGGAGCCTGAGGAACGCCTGCAGCTGGGTTTGATCGCGAGGTGTGGGGGTGTCCTGAATTGCTTTAATTTTTTGTGTGGTTGGGTGAATCCCAGAGCCATCCATTAGGTACGCTAAGAATTCAACCCTTGGCATGTTAATTTGGCATTTCTCTTCTTTGAGATGGAGGCCTTTGTCTCTAATTCGAGCCAAAACTGTTTGTACATATTTGAAAAGTTGCGCCTCATTTGCAGCCGATACCAAGATGTCGTCAAAAGCCATTTCATGACGCTTTGGAACAGTCTAGGGGCTATACTAGCGCCGAATTGCAGGCGGTGACATTTGAATACACCCCTGTGCGTCAAATGGTTTGGGCCTCTGTTGTAGTGCCATCTACAGGCAATTGTTGATATGCCTGTGCCATGTCCAATTTTGCGAAAAAATTTCTGGGGCCTAATGAATGAAGGAGGTGCTGTACAATGGGTACAGGGTACGCGCTTTGCTGTAGCGCTTTATTTATTGTGCACTTGCAGTCTGCACACATGCGGACAGACCCATCAGATTTGACAGGTGTCACTATAGAGGTCTCCCAGCGCGCATGATCGATCAGGTCTAGGATTCCCTGGCCTACGAGTTTGTCAATTTCCCTGTCAATGTTTGGGCGGAGAGCAAAAGGTACTCTCCTGGGTTTTAGCCTTATTGGGGCTATGTTGGGGTCCAAACTAAAGGAAATTGGAGTCCCCACGTACTTACACAGACCGATGCCAAAGACGTCCTCGAACTCCTTAAAGATGGCTTCAGCGCCATCGTCTTTCAAGCAGTTGATACCAGTCACTTCTAGGTCCAGGGCTTGGAACCAATCTAGCCCTAGGAGCCTCTGCAGGTTGCCGCTGACCACTGTCACTGGGAGTTTCCCACTGAACTGCTTGAACTTCACCTGGAAGGTGCCTTGGCCCACGATGGGAAACCCGGTTTCCCTGGTAATCGCATAGGCGGATGTCAGGGGTGCGAATATGCTGCTTCTTTAGGCTAGGGATAGCCTGCTTTAGGGTAGACCACGGCATGATAGTCAGTGATGACCTCGTGTCGATTTCTATCTCACATGGAGAGTCCTCGATGAGGACTGTGACCTTCAGCTTTTTTGGCCACCTAGTGCGGACTTGGCCAATCAACGTATGGTAGGTGACTCTATTGTCGCCCTCTGAGCGCCATGGTGGCTTCTGCCAGGCCCCTTGGTTGGGCTCTGTTGGTGGTTTGGTGCGCTTCTAGGCTGCCAGGCAGTGGCAGGGAATTCGCTCCGGCACACCTTGGCGATGTGCCCCTTTTGCTCACAGCGCTGGGAGGTTGCGTCGCAGAAACAGCAAGCCGATCTGGCATGGTCTCCGCAGCTAGCGCAAGGCGGGAGACGCGGTTTGAATTTGTGCACTGTCTGGGTGCGGCTACTACGCATGCAGCAGCTGTCATCTTCTTCGCCTTCTGAGGTCTCGGGCTCTGCAGCCTCACGATGTACGCATTTACTCTTTCACGCGTCTTGTGGAGCGCTTTGGCGCTGCAGAGTCTCAGTAGATTTGACAGCTGATTCGGACGCCCTGGCTTCATCCAAGGCAATCTGCAGAGTGAGATTAGATTTAGCGAGTAACCTCCTCTGTAGGTTATGTCCCGTACGGCGCAAATTATGTGGTCCAGAATCAGCTCGTCTCGGAATTCGCAGTACGCTGCGGCCTTGCAAAGTGCCGCAACATACTCATTAATCGACTCGACCTCTTTCTGGTTCCTGATGTTAAACACATCCTGGCGAATGTGCCTGGATGGCTGGGGGGCATAGTGAGTCCTTAGTGTCTGCTGAAGCACGGACCAGGCGACTGATTGTAGCAGTGTCAGCTCAGAGAAGTCTTTTGTCTTCTCGAACACTTCCCAGCCACAGTATCCGAGGAACATGTTCTTCTTGCGGCCTTCAGAAAGGCCCATGAGGTCGTTTGCCTCGAGGAAGCAGTCAAATCGTAGCATGTATGACTCCCAGTGCTCGGTGACTGGGTCATACAGAGTTGGTGGGCATGCATGACCATTTTGTGTTCAGAGGGCGTTTTGAGTTTGCCGCTCAAAAATGGCTGCTCGAAGCCGTGCTGAACTATCTAACAATATAACTCCTAAATATTTAATTGGTTGAAGCTTCTTAGAGAGTAGTTTAATTTCATGTAATTGCCAGTGTTATAAGATTAACATTTAAGCAGTTGTTTGAAGATGCATCATCTACTAACTTGTTTTAATTTTAATAATAGAAGGTAGATACAGATTATTATCATCTTTTTTCTGTAATTAATTTGTGCAATCTTGTAAGCAATGGTGAATTTTGCATGTTGTTCTGAACTGAATCAACAATTCATTTCTCCCATAATGCAATTTATACTTTCATTACTGTATGTCGGCAACAAGTCGTATATGTTTAAAAGGATAGCTATTATCTTATCTGAAAATTAACATTTCTTATATAGAGAAATACTGGCAACATTCACATAAAATATGACTTTATAGTAACTGAACAGCAAGTCTGAATAATGTAGCGTATATATTACTGAAAACCTATCTGAATAAGAAAGATTTTTAATCAGAACCACTCTGCATAAATTCAGTGAAATTGCTTATACAAGACAAGACTTGAAACAGACATTGGAGTTGATTATGGTTAGGATCCTGCAACTTGGTCAGAACTATCAAAACCTTCAATCCTAGTCCAGCTTAAAAAAAATACTTCTTTGGATGCCCACACAGACCTGGTTGAGTAGCAAATAAGTTACCCACTCATTTTGCTTAAGTGTCTAATCTCTACACCAGTTCTGAGGAAAGAGCCTTATCATAATCACCAAACAATATGCTAAGCAAAAACACATGAAGCAGCTAAGGGAAAGTGTGCAGAGGTCTTTATTAAATAGAAAACAGGTGCTGTAGTTGTCAGCCTTATAATGCCCCATTTACCCCCAAGTCAAAAGGTTACTGAACTAATAGTTGCCTTGTGGTAATCGAGGAAAACTAAGTTACTCTGTGTAGCTAGACATCTGGGACATATTTTATATCCTTGCAATATATGCTTCAGTTTCAATTAAAGTGAGGCTTTGGCACATTTATTAATTTTTTTATGTTTATTCTATAAGGGACCCACTGACCTCACTTTACTATTTTTTCCAAATGAAAAAAACAGAACAATACTGAGAGCTAGAGGTCAACATCAGTCACCACAGCAGAATTTACATTTGTTTTCTCTCAAAACTCAAATTATATATTCATTTAAAATGGAAGTAGTTAGTAAATCACTTATGATTTAATCTAATTTACACTATGCAGAAAACACTCAACTGAGAAAAATATTGTTAAGTCTGCTTTGAAAAACAGCCCACTGCCAAACAATTCTTTATAAATCTTTCCATTAAATATTGTGCTACATATCTATGGGCCTACAGTCATTTTACATAGAAATTATTCATTAACATTTAATTTCTATATTTAAAATGTACCATTTAATGTAGATGCTTAATCACCCATATTTATTTGGCCTCAATAGTTCAATTTAAAAGTGTTTGGAATTTTATAAAGTGATTCAGATGGCCAATATTAAGTATTGATATAGTTCAAAACAGTTTTTATTTATAAAATTATTGTTACTGTCCTCATTTTTTATACAGACAGTGAAAGATTGATTTATTATTTAGTAAACAAATAAGACAAGTCCTTTAAATACTATCAGGATTTTCTTAAGCAAAAGTAAATTAAGAATACACACACACACACTTACATACAGATACATGTACACATATAAATATTAATCAGACAGAAGAGTAAGTAGTCTAATTTAAAGAGATTTTAGTTATAAACTTTTCTAAAAATACAAAACATAGATAATGAAATATGCCTAAATCCTAAAAAAAATCCTCCAAAATTGATAGCAGATCCACATTTATCAGAGGAAAATGTTTTTGTGTTAAAGCTCACTATGCTATAGGGTTGACCTTCATGATAAATCATGTGTTGTACTGCTAAGCATTTTGTAATGAAAACAGCACATATGGCTTTGCATGGAAGAAATTTAGGTGTGATATTATTTCATGATTGCAGCTGTTATCAAAATCATTAAAATACATAGAGAAAAAAACTATCATCATGTATTTGCTAAATGTGAAATAATAAAGATATTCAGAGGTTCATCTTTCAAAACACGTACCTTAATTGTTCAGAGTAAACTAATCACAGTAAATTTTCCTACATGTCAAATGTTTTCTGGCTGCCAGCCTAAAATTCCTGTAGTGATATAGAACTGTATGTCTCTACTAGCAACAAAGGTCAAAGGCATATATTAAGATACAGGGTTTTTTCCCCACTGCTCTTCAAAAAACCGTTGATGGTTTATTAAAAGCGTACGTGAACATTTATGAAGGTCAGCATTTTCTGCATTTAAATTGAACACGTTAGAATAATCTGAATATTTCACTCCCTCAGTATCTTCATTTTAAAAGTTCTTAAAAGACATTTATCTTGCTGCACTTTTCCCCCCCATAAGCCAGCCCTGCCAACTAACATCACGGGTCTCTTTCTTACAAGGTCATTCTAATTTCCTCTCTATGCCTCTTCCTTCTTCTCCAGGGACAGCCTTGCAGTCCTATTGCTTGCTTCAATAACCAGTATTAACTAGCTGTTATTTACTGTGGTGGAAATTCTCAGCCCAAACAGCAACCTAGGAACTGAGCAACATTCTCAACATCTGAAAGAGCAACCAGTCCCTTAGACTGATGCTGGGCCACACAATGCCAATCTCGAATCTATCGATAAGAGGGAGAAGAGAATTGTGGTTATTTAAATATCTTACAGAGTGCAACACGCATCAAAACACTCTTCTACCAAGTAATTCTCAGAAAATTACAGATGGCAACAGACCAGCTTCAAACAGTATGGTGTTTCTATTTTTACAACACTCCTCCCACCTGGAAGTACAGCCCTATTTGAAATACTCCAGAGAGGACAATTTTTTGTCCTTCAAAAACAATTGTCACTGCACTTTTCTTCACAACAGCTATCAAGTTCCAGACAAGCTGAAATATATTTGTTCTTGAAAGAAAGGTTAAAAAAAATGGTCCAGCTCTGGACAAAAACATGATGTGGTGGGGGAGGAAGGAAGGGAGGGAAAGAGATGGAAAGGTTTATAGATCTCTATACCTCTATAACACACACACACACCATGGCATATAACACACACACACACCATGTTTAAGATGGTAAACAGCTCTGCACTACAAAACATTCCTGTTCCTTTTTAACTGTCTGTAAGAGGAGTGTTGTGTCTACTTTCTCCCATCCCTAGGTACCAGGTGCCAGGAAAGATAATTACCTTGTCATCTCTGTCATCCTCTTCTTCCTCGTCCTCTAATATGTCCTCCACTACCTGCAGGCATAAAGAGTAGCAATCATCAAGAGCTTAAAAGGAAATATTTGTTTCTTTAACCATTTTGCAGTTTAAAGTTTTTTTAATGTGCAAAAAATGTATATTTGGTTAATTTAGAAACAAAGCTTTAATATACTTTATAACGTATTACCAAGCATATACAAAAGTAAAGAGCTCCATTTTTAACCCTCCTATGTACTCTGACTGCTACCAACTGGTTAGGTCAAAGAATGCCAAATTTTAACTGTAATTACTCCAAAATAATTTAATCTTTGTTCAAATTAAACACAATCCCTACTAGGTACTTTACAATCTATGATTAATCAAAAGCAGAGAAGATTTTGAGAGCTTCTAAACTCCTCAACCTGGCTGTACAAAAAGAGGTAAGCAGAAGTTTAGAAGTTCACTTCTCCTTAATTCTTTTTTCTTCTTAATTTTGCAGGAATACAATTAATGTTGCAAAAAATGGTGAAACAATTCGTGAGCTCATGTTTCAAAACCTCAGCCTTTTGTATTTGCATCAATGCAGGATACAAATATATGAATCATAGGATTGTATCATGACATTTTGTTGTTTACTGCTGCCTTTCCTCCTATTAACACCTATGCGTATTTTATCAATTCATATTCAGAGCAAACCTGAACATTTGTTACTGGATTTAGTTCAACCAGATGCAATTGCAACTTCTAAAAGTTCTACAGTCCTTAAAGCCAATAAACCTTTAGAGAAAGATGATGGAGACTGATGACATTGATATAAAAAAATTAACTGTTGTCTTTGAATAAATTAAATGAATTTCCTATTTCTTTGAAATGAGATTAATTGAATACATTTGCATTAGGTACATTGACCATCTAGAGAATTTTCAGTGAGGGTCAGTTAAAATCACCCTGGTGATAGAGACATAACTCAAAAATGAGAGAATATTAACCCATATAATTTTGTCTCGTCCTATTGAAGTCTTGTTCTGTGCTGACTTCAACCAAGTTAGTTATACAGCTCTGAATCCCATTATCTGTTTTATGTTAAGGAGACATACATTTTCTTGGCTATATCCTATTATTAAAATATCAGGAACTGTGGATTTGTGGATCATGAAGACTGGCTAAAAGGATTGCTGTACAACCCTGGAAGGAAAAATCTACTACAATATTTGATTTTCAGCAACAGAATGCTGATATTTGTTTGTTAACATTTAAATATATTTTCCCAACAACACAGCAAGGAAAAGGGAACTTAAGAAATATTATTGAAATGCTTGGAGTTGTTCTTTTTATTTCCACCATCCCTGCTTTTACACTTTTTTTAAAGTTATGCCTAATAATTTTCAGGTTTATGGATCCTTAAATGTTGTTGCATGTAATGTGTTTTCTTCTGTTATGCAATTTAGGATTTTAAATGCTGTGTGTGTGTGTGTGTCTAGAATGACAAGATTGCTGGTAAAGTATTGCAATTTTCATTGTGTGTGCAACAAATACAGATCCATCTTGCACTTCTAGATGCTGGCTTTTCGTTGGAGATCGCCTGCCTTGCTTGCATCTCGCTGTTTCCCTTTTCAAATGACCTAGCTCAGGGAAAGCAATGGAATACAGCTGACACCACTTAATGGGTCAACATTCTTTACATCCAGCTATGGAAAAAATTACCGTAGTTAGTCCCCATTTAACAACCACAATTGGGACTGGCAACCTGGTTATTAAATGAAGCGGTCACTAACTGAAACTGTACAACTGTACTTCAGCTTTCCTTTGCTTTGCAGACCTGCATGCAAGAATTGGGTGTAAGGTTATTTTTTTATCTCCATCGTAATTGTGATTGTTTACTGTTTGAGACAGGGAAGAACTACCTCTACTGAGTGTATTTTGGTTGCAGATGGCAAGGACAAAAAGTGGGGAAATGTAGGTTGATTTTAAGGTACCCTGAGAATTCATTGCAGATACATGAGCTACTCACATGACTGTACTCCCAAAACAAGTGGGTACAAAATAAGTCCTAATATATTAGCTTTTCATGTGTATTTTGGCAGCCTAATACATTCTGTTAAAAACATGACTTGATATATTAATTTAAAATGTACATTTTCATTTTAGCAATGTTTTTTCCAATATTCCACTATACTTCCCTTGGAAATTCAAAAGGGAAATTCAAAAGGCTCCATAGGTTGCTAGAGGTAAATGGATTTTAATGTAGCTCCTAGTTGTGGTAATGTTGGAGCAGGAATGAAATGTTTATATTTTACTATAAATACTAAAGCAGAATCTGGAAATGCTTCATGAATCCCAGGGCTTAAGTTAGGAAGCAGTCTATTACAAACAGTAACTTAAAACCTATGCTATTAGGTGAGAAACCAATAGCCCCTTCTGTTATCTTTGGTTCTACTTTCTGTTCAAATAATGTGTGTGCCATAGAAAACAATCATGTGGAAGTTTTAGATCACAATTTTTGCATGTTAAGTGTCTATTTTATTCCATAGTTACCTGTTCTATTTAGATTTGTTTTCCAATTTTTGCTGGCCATTCTCAGTCTTTTGGATCTATCATGTAACATAACATTTGAATAATTCATATAAATATATAACAGGATAAACTTTCATAAAATGGCTAGATTTCTTCCATTAAAAAAAATTGCTGTCTGCATTTCACAACCTAATAGTATTAATCAAACAAAGGAAAGCACCAGGGAAATCAGAAAGCTCTAATGCAAGCAGTTAAAAGTGACATGACCTTCTGTAATGTCACTTGTCACCGCTGTATATGCCACATAAGAGGGGAAGCTACTTAACGACCTGATTTCAGGGGTAGATCCATGTTTAATATATGAATACAGATGACAATTAGGAGACTGTGAAAGTTGACTCCATATTGTGTGTGTGTGTGTGTGTGAATTCTTTATTATGATTTCTCTTTAATCTCACATTGCACATTGTAGTTCATGAATTTCACTGTATTTACAAAACTATTTGTTTTATAGTGTTTGGATTGTACACTACCATCCTCCCCCAAACTTCCAATCAAGCTATTTTTATATAACAAAAATACAGATTAGGCATCTGGCAACATAACTTATAAGCAGAGTCTTCACTTTCTCCCCTTTTTTCTCCTATTCTTTGAATCAACAATAAGAACAGAACTGCATCCCAAATCAACATCTATATTCTATAAACTATTAAAGGCATTTGGGTAGAATCTGGAGTTGATTTACATTCTTCCCAGTTCTCTCTGTACAATCAAAGCACAATATGTTTTTGCCTATCAGTTGATTTACAGTGCTTGTATGTAATTATAAAATAAAATGATTAAATGTGCACAGTTTAAACAGAATATATAAAACTTCTCAGATGATTTTAGGTCATGTAGTTTAGGCCAAACTGAATATTCTCACATTTCATACGCTCATTGACAATACACTAATTAGTTTATATGGTCATTTTCACAACATAGTCATTAGATGAATCCAAGTTTAAACATTTTCTGAAAGCTGATCCAGTTGTATATTCAAAAGTTATGGCACTTGATAATCTATAAAACTAAAATGCCCAACAATAATTTGAAAGCAATTCTTAATAGTTCAAGTAATTACAGAATAGGGATGCGGTAGTTCAGTGGGTAAGACGCTGAGCTGGTTGATCAGAAAGGTCGGCAGTTCAGCTGTTTGAATTCCTACCGCTGCGTAACAGAGTGAGCTCCTGTTACTTGTCCCAGCTCCTGCCAACCTAGCAGTTCAAAAGCATGTAAAATGCAAGTAGAAAAATAGGAACCACCTTTGGTGGGAAGGTAACAGCGTTCCTTGCGTCTTCGGCATTTATTCATGCCGGCTTTCTATTCATGCCAGCGCTGTCTTCGGATAGCGCTGGCTCTTTGCCTTAGAAATGGAGATGAGCACTGCCCCCTAGAGTTGGGAATGACTAGCACATATGTGCAACCTTTACTTTACCTAACTACAGAATAAAATGGACTTTTAAAATGCAAACACCATGATATAAAGTTTCTATATAACACTATTACCTGAACAGCACAATTTGAACGGAAAGAGAGAACCAAAGAAAAGAGAAAGGGAGATTGGCTCCCCACTTCTTAGAGGTTTAAATTGATTATATGAACAGACTTTTTCCTAAATTAGCTCATGTAATTCATGAAACACGAATTCTTCAATTTTAAGCAAATACCTTTCATGGGCCTAATAATTCATGCATTACAAATCATATACAAGTAGTTCTTGCTTAATTATCCTAAATGAATGTGACAACTCTGCCTCTAAGTCAAACAGTCGCTAAGTGGGAAATAAGGGGGTTGTGATTATGCACTCCTGCTGAAAAGAGATAAGACTGCACACCTTCAGCTTTTGTTTGCATCTTAACAACTGCTCCAATCTTTGGAATGTTCAAAAGCCCATGCTTACTGACCTATACACATTGAAAGCAATCTAATTGCACCAGCAGCTGGGGACTGGAAGCTACAGGTGCGCTACCCAAACAGTTTACAGTCCTCTCTTGAAATCCCCTCCACAACCTCTCTGCTCTGCAGAAGGAGGAGGGGGGAGGGGAAAAAAGCAAGCAAATTCTGTAGGCAATCTGTCCTTTGCAAGACTCCTTCTCCCTCTATGCACAAAGCTGAGATATTGGAGGGGGATTGCAAAAGAGTAAGCTTTTGCTCTTGTGCACATAAAAAGCAATATGTTTGCACTGTTGGGATCTGTAGGTGTGCTACACAAACAGCTTACAGCACTTTCTTGAAATATCTTCCTCTCCAATCTCTCTGTTCAGGGAGGATGGGAAAGGGGAAAAAAGCAAGCAATTTCTGTAAGCAATCTCTCCTTTGCCTGACCCTTTCCCTGTTGCCAGTACGATTGCATTGCTTTCTATCTCAGAAAAACAAACAGCTTGCTCTCTTGATATCCCTTTCCAATCTACATGCTCTGGAAAGAGGGGGGGGAGGCTGATTTTTTTTTGGGGGGGGGGGGAGAACAAAGGCATAGGTCAATGCATATTGATTATAATGCAATCACATGACTGAGGGAAGTCATCTTGGATATGGTCAGAAATTGGCCATAAAGTAATTTTTCAGCATCATTGTAACTTGAATGGTCACTGAATGAGTAGCTGGTAAGCAAGGACACAAAACACACATTATTACATTTAATAAAATAATATCTGTCTGTCTGTCTGTCTGTCTGTCTGTCTGTCTGTCTGTCTGCTCTTCTTAATCAGCTTAGATTCTATTGCAATGAAGTGAAGCCTTATATAAATCATTAAACAGTTAAACTTTGGTCTATCTAAGAGTTCTAAACTTTTTGCAGAAATAACCCTCAAGATTCAGATTTATTTAACCTTTAGATTATAAATAAATGCTAAAATAAGCACATTTTAGATGACATGCAGTTTACTAAGTGAAATCCTAACCTGATATTTAAATACTTCAGTAGAAATTTTGATTTAATCAGTTGAATATATTTCTTATACAAAGCATTGAAAAGATGCTATTTATTTTGTTACCACTATAAATTTAACATAAGAATATCTGGTACCTTGGTATTTGAGTTTATAATGACAGAAAGAGGTTGTCTGGTTGTCATAAAGGCTAGTGAATAAAACTCTTTATGATTATGTTTTGCACCTGTACAAGCTATGTGGGGCATCTTATGTTTTTCCAGTGGCATAATGTGAAGGTCATATTTGATCTCCCAATCATGAACAAAACATCAGGAGTCAGATAAGCTCTTGCTCTATGGCTGGAAGTGGAATCTATGACATCTCTTTAACTATCAATCCTACCACCATCCCTAATACATCCTGGGTGGGGATGATATGATTTTCAGTCTGACTTCTGGAGAATCAGAGGGTTTTTTCCACTGTTCTCATAATTTCTGGTGTGTGAACTAATGTATGTAAATCAAGCAGCCTACATGACATAGATACAGAGGGACGCAGTGGCTCAGTGGTTAAGACACTGAGCTTGTCGATCAGAAAGGTCGGCAGTTGAGCGGTCGAATTCCTAGTGCTGAGTAACAGAGTGAACTCCTGTTACTTGTCCCAACTTCTGCCAACCTAGCAGTTTGAAAGCACGTAAAAAATGCAAGTAGAAAAATAGAAACCACCGCTTTATGCACCTTCGGCGTTTAGTCATACCGGCCACATGACCAGAGAGACGTCTTCGGACAGCATCGGCTCTTCGGCTTTAAATGGAGATGAGCACCGCCCCCTAGAGTCAGGAATGAGTAGCACATATGTGCAAGGGGAACCTTCACCTTTATTGAGATACAGTGCATGAATAGGACTTCAAAATATGCTATACTATAGCACAATGTATGTGTAAAGAGTAAATGAAATCAAACTGGGTGTACCTGTCATAATCAGATAGGAACTTGACTAAGCCATTGATTATATAGAATCACAGATGTGGAAGTTAACTAGCCCTTACTTAGTGCACGTTTTCCTAAGTGTTCTTTTACTTTCCCCTTTATGTATCCTGGGTTGTATCACCCATGGTTGCTTCCTAGAGCTTTGCCTCTCTTCTGAGAGAAGACAAATGTAAAACATAGTTACAATATTTTGCTTTCTTGATATCATCCATTTCCCACTTCCTCTCTGTAAGAGATGTACAGTCTCTTTTCCTCTTATTTTGTTTCTGCTGCATACCCAATTAAGCCTTTTTATTATTTGGGATATTTTTCCAAGCCTCTGCATATTCTAGCCTTTACGTTTTACTGACACAGTCCCTATAGTTTCTGATAACTGCTTTATATTCTTATTTGGTTATGTTCCCCTACTAACATTTTTGGTTTGTTTTGCAGCATTTTAGCAAACTGTGGGATTCCATACTGTTTTCTTCATACATCCACCATTTTTATTTGATATTGTTCACAATCTTCGTTCAAATAATTTTATATCTCATCTTACCCTGTATTGCTGTAGTATTTCACGTCATTGGCTCTGGATTCATTACAATCTGCTCTTTTGAAATCCAATGCACAAGTCTGACGCTTGTCTATTTCCCCTCCCCTTGATATCATGAATTCAAGGATAATGTAGTCATCTCCTCCCAACATTCCAGTTACCTTATCAAACATTCTTAACAAGATTTCCAGGTTCTAACTTATTCATTCTGTGCAAGCATGTGCTTTTTGTCTAACCACGACACCTCTTCCCTTTCTGCCAGATCTGTTCTTTTTGAATAAATGCCATCTGTGTCATTTCACCAAGTTTCTGTGATGCTCATCACATTATATATATCCTCCTTTGTTAAGAGTTCCAAATTCTCTATATTTGCCATACATTGTGTGCATTGCTGTAGGAACATCTGAAATGGTGGTGGTACCCCTGCTGGCTTTATTGCTATAGTTTCCTGCCAATGATCCCTCTCTGCCTATATACTTCTCCTTTTGTTTCTTGTTGGCCCCAGTCCTTGGAAGTGTATTCAGTTCTTGACTTTTGTAAAAGTTCTTTCATTCTGGTTTAATGGGCCCCTGATCAAATTAGTGAGATGCCAAAAATACCCACCACAGTCTTTGTAGCTTCCCTTTTGCCAAAATGCCTTTGTGTGGCTGTGTAGCCTATGGTGAAAAAACATAAAACTTTCTCAGGAGCACCACCTTGACAGACCCTCCTATTCACTTCCAGGATTCTGAAGTTTTAGTTCCTTTCAGCAGGGAATTATCCATCATCAGGTAATTACCAACCATCATGAAATATCTGCTCTTCCACCAATTAGTTCTTGTGTTTCTTTGAATCATGGAGATCTGTGAGTCTTTCACTGTGTTCTGTGAAGTTATGGTTGGCAAAGGTTGCCCAGATAGCTGTGGGCTATCTACTAGAGGGAAAGAGTACAATAACAATTATTGAGCTCCATCAACACTGTATATCTCATAATCCTCTTTTCCAGATCACATGCTTTCAATTCTCTTCTGCTTTGCATTCTCTGGGATTCACTTCCCTTTTCTGTCTCTCTGAAGAATTTTGCCTGTTTTATCCAGGACGTCTCACTTTCCCTGGTGGCTGTAACGTAGAAACTCTGTACTAAAACCTTGCACTTATAGCAGTTTGTATTATTTTAGGTAGAAGGATAAGTATTGTGCATATCTCAAAAGATCATCACAGCACTTTCTCTGCTGTTATATTGTTTGGAATCTCTCATCCTCAATCCTCCTGCCAAACTTCCGCACAAAACCTCTCACCCATTTTCTTGCCTTAATCACAAGATTCCCGGAAGCTACTTGTCTGGAAAGATGTTATACTACAAGTGATCAAGAAACTGTGATTATTAAGTAACAGGGATATTCTATTAGCACCATCTTTTGAAATGTTGCATTTACTTGCCCTTAATGTTTATTAGTTTGTTAAGGGGAATTAAGACTATAACAATCTTGGAAAAACAACATATTCCTTAGCCTTGTTTCTTGCCTCCTATACTCTCACAATAATCAAGTCTTTATTGAAAGATAATCTTTTGTGATAATGCTCATAGTATTCTATAGATATTGTCTCTAAACATGGTGGTACTATGTAACAATAATTGCTAAACAGTAATTCCATCAATGTGAACAGATTAAAGAAACAGAATTAATTTTGGCACGTTCTCATGATTTACTAAGAAACTATCAGATGAAGATAATACAAAATGCAAGTTTCTTTTGCCATGCTCATTTTTTGCTGCCACTAGGCAGGAAACAAAACTAGGTAACCTGGGAGAACAAAAGCAGGAAGGGTCTTTGTTTGTTTGTTTTGTGGAGGGAGGAATCTTGCCAATCTAGCAGGCTAGCATTGTGCTGAAAATCTGATGATAAATATGTGCTTGGAACTAAACTTCTCCTTTTTTAAGTTTGTGAAAAAACAAGTTCTTCTCTATAATACACCAGGGAAAATTATGTGTGAAAAAAATGAATTTTTCTGGATTGCTTCTTGAAGAAAAATAAGGGGGTCAAAACGTGGAAAAGAATTCCGGGAGTTGAAGTCCACAAGTCTTAAAGTTGCCAAGTTTGGACACCCCTGGCTCTAGTTGCTCAAAGAAAGGGCAGTAGTCCTCAATACTAAAAGCAGTGCCAGAATTCTAAGCTCTGTGGAACTTAGCTGAAGGCAATGAGAATACCTTGCATACATTCAAGATGAATTTTGGCTATCTTAAGAACTTTTTATTGTAAATTCATTGTATGTTCCTTCTCTGAGAGAATTAGCACGGTGCAATGGTTAAAATGCTGGACTAACAGAAAAAAGATTCAAGCTGCAGTTCTTCCTTAAGCCTGTCCATCCTTTAAACCTTCAGACACTGAAATAAGACCTTGAAAAAACGTTCCACTCCCAAGATTTTTTGTTAACAAATATACACTAAATATATGCTTTAAAGGACTTACAGTATCATGTGGCTGATTATCCTTTCCTGATATGACCAAGAGGTAATTCCACACCAACACCAGCAACAAGATCAGTGGAATCATGTACAGCTCAAAATTCCATGTTACAATAAGGAAAACCTGGAACCAAGAAAAAGATTATTTATCTTCAGTTATCCTGCAATAAAATAATGGAATACATATGAGGGAAGCCTCCTTTGCTATTCAAATTGTGCACTTTCCTGTTGCAGAAGATTGGGAAATTTTGAGGATATGGGGAAAGTACAGGCATGGAAGAAAGACTATATATCTATTTACAATGATGTTACAATCAGCTTTGTTCACAGAAATAAACTACTTAATTCTACTTTAATGTACAAAACATTGAAAAAAACAGGTATTTCAAATCTCAAACCACACTTATTCTTAATCACTCAGCTAAATATGGCACAATAAAATTTCAATTTAACAGAATATTCAGGGGAAGGAGTGTATCTTAAATCTGAACATCTGTTAAAATTTATGTCATTTGTGTCAAAGTTCTTTTTTATTATTAAGCAATTGACTTAAATGGCATCATTTGCAGAGAAGTCAGAATTTAAAGGGCGGACATAGGGCTGAAACATAAAACATTTGCCCATTGTATCTGAAGTTTGTTAGATAAATATCCATTAAATCAAAGCTTAATAATAATAATAATAATAATAATAATAATAATAATAATAATAATAATAATAATAATAATAATAATAATAATAATAATAATAATAATAATAATAATAAATTTAAATTTATTAGCCGCTCCCTTTCCAGACAGGACTCGGGGCGGCGTACAGTGGAGCATATAAAACATATACAACACATAAACATACATATATACAGGACATACATACACATAAGAGTCATATCATATGAGCAGCTATACAAATATGATAAATAAAAGAAAAGTTATTGTAATTCTGTTTCTACAGAATGCCAAACAATTAATTCAAGGCAAAGAAACTAATATCATTTCTTACACAAGAAGTGAAATAACAGTTAATCTACTACCACAAAAAATATAACCATTTTCATCTCTTTACATTCAACTCAGAAGTTTGTTTTATTTTGAAGAAATAAAAGTTTACGTGTCCCTTGTTTATAGCCATGTAGACTCCTTGAGGGGAAAAGTTTCAAAGCTTTGACTATGCATATAAGAAAGTTTTTTAGTACCGTCAACATGAATGCTAATAACCTATCAATACTTTTTCTAACAAAAAATATTCCAAATGAATAGTCTTATTCATAAATATACTTTGGCAATGTATTTTGACAATACAATCACCAAAAGGAACTTGGGTCAACTGTTGGGATTGGAAGTGAAGTATAGCTGGAATCTTAAGAATTGAACTGCACTTTCAAATTCCAGTTTTTATAAATTATAGATGTGTTCATTTTACATTATTGTAGATGAAAGAATAATTAGAATATATGAATTTATTTTGATAAGTCCAATTAAGATAATTATTTTTGAACACTTCTTCAAACACTCCTTCAAAACAACAGGAAGAATTCTTCCTCTTCTCTCAATAGGGAAGGACAGCTGTTTGCCAATGCATGGCTTAGTTGTGACATGTGCACCATCTAACAAATGTTTTTTTTTTCCTGGAGGTCTATTTTTATTCATTGTCCGGTTTCTGGAGATATGATCAATTTTTAAAAACTCACAGTGTAATCAATTATTGATATTGTTCAAAGATTATTTTGCCAGATCAGCAGCACAAAGAGATAAAGCAATACGATGATTGGTTAAAGGTTAGGCATTTTGATGAAAGTGGCCTTTAAGTTTTTAATTTAAACTTTACATTTAATTTTTGAACATTTTAACCATTATATAAGCAGAAATCTGACAGAACATTGTTACCTTATATTTAATTTTCTGAGAAATTGCCATTGAGTATATGTAATATCTATTTTCTAAAAAAGCCAATGGAAAAATGGAAGGCAAAATGTAGAAATCTAGGCTAGTATAACACACTATTTAAATTCTTAAAAGTGAGAAATGTATTATCTAGCTATTTTAAGCACACTTGTGCAAACAAAAAGCCAGTATGATTGTAATGGAGATAGATTCAATTTAAAGTGATCAATAGGACTGTGTTTTTGAAGGACAACTTAAGCTTTCAATCTCAAATAAAGGATCTTTTCACCAATGGAAATAAAGCTTTCTTGTTTCTTATACATACAAACTCATTCCTAATCTCAGCATCCTTGAAAGCATGAAATAAGATACCCCAAAATATGTATTTTAAGTGACAATTTATGTGATCACATTAATACTTTAATGTAAATTCCTCCTTATGCAATAACAAAATGCTTCATGCATAAGCCAAGTATTATGTGAATCTACAGTTAGTTCAGAATTCATTCCAGGCTGCATAAATATGTTTGCATCAATGAATAAAAAATAAATTTCATCTGATCACATAAAATTTGGATGTAACACAATAGGTTCAAGATAAGGTAATAGATAGTATATCCCAACTCTTTCTTTGACTATCTTTACAATTCTTTGTTATATAGTATTCAATGAAATAAAGGTGTGTGTGGGGGGGAGAGAACCTAGAATGAATCAATAATTGTGTTAAGGTTAACTGAAAGTATTTCTTGTGACGAACTTACATTAGAGAAGAGAGCTAAAAATTAAGGTAACAATAAATGGGAAGGAAGAAAAACCCCAAGGGTTTTGGAAATGTAAAAGCTTGCAACTGTTCTATAAAATATACTGCATTAATGTTAATTTTGAGAATTTTTTCTTTCATTGGAAAAGTTTTTCAAAAGTGGTTTGCCATTGCCTCCTTCCTAGGGATGAGATTAATTGGCCCAGGGTCACCCAGATACTTTTGTGCCAAAGGCAGACTAGAATTTATGATTTCCCAGTTTCTAGCCTGATGCCTTAACCAGTACATCAAAATGGCTCTCATTCCTTTCTTATTTGGTAGGCAATTAAATAGATTTCATATGACTTGCAAATTGCAATCCTTGAAATTAATTCCTCTATCTGTGTTTAAGAGCCAGATCTTTATGGACACATTGTTCTCCTTTTGTTGCTGATTTAGCACACCTAATAAACCTAACTATGACATGACAGTGAATCAGATCTGGCAAAATACTGATATTGCTGAGGGCAAGGAAAGTCACATTGATCTCATTCTTAATGTGTTACAGGAGAGGGAATACATGCCACTTGCCAGGGAAACTACTGTTTCCTTTTGCTATAATCCTGTGGCAGGTTTATTGCTTGTTTTTGCTGTTACAAAACATTGCAGTGTGATACAGCGAGAAAGTATGGATTGATTCCAGTAATATGGACTTCTTGGATCAAGACAAAAAGTGAAACACTTTTGCTTTTGCTTTTAAAAAAGCCAAATGATGGTGCATTTTTATGTTGAATATATTGTTCCTCAAACACCACTCAGCTCAGCTGACCATTCAACTGATCATTCATGTGGTTGAACTTGTGAGTGATGTTCTCATTATTATAAATCTGTGTACTAATATTTTCATAATGGTTGATCTCAGAAAGGATAGTTCTGAAAACATAAAAGTTTATCTTTCGTAGTATATTGTAATAGACTACTGTGATTCCAGAAACACCAAGCACCTTTAAAAATATCCAACCCTAATGAAAATGCCCTTCATAAATTTTAGCCAGCAAAATGCTCAGCTGTCAATTTGTTTACAACTACTTCACACACACACACACACACATTCACACACACGTAACTTTTTATCTAAAACATCAAGAATGATCATTGCAAAATCTACTGTGTATCAGAATATGAAATTTCAGCTTTATGCTGAGAGGGGCAAACTGCTCAATATGATTCTATATGGCCTAGCTACAATTCATTGTTGGAAAACTGAATCCCAAGATAAATGTGAAAAAGTTACACCATTTTAATAACATGATGCATTTTTCTTTTTTATCTATGTAATTTAGTTTCATTTGCTTTCAGTTCTGTTTAGCTTTTTTCTTTTTCTCCTCTTTTTGTTTCTAAATATATTTTTTCTCTTGTTTTTCCCTTCATAAGTAATTTAATGTATGGTTTTTACTTTTAATTTTTACCATGTAGTTTTATCTATAATATATATTTCTTCTTTTAAAGTTCACAATCCTTTATTGAATAGTAATATAGAAAAACCAGAAAGCTATCTAACCTATATACATACTGTATTTGTAACAACTTTTAAAACGTTCCAACTGTAAACTTTAAAAATAAAATCATTAACAATGTTTTTTTTATATAAGTGCAGTTTTTGCTTTGTCCTTTGTTATCATCAATCCTTTGCTGCTTATTAATTATATCTCCATTTCTTTTAACCCCATTGAGCAGTGTCACTTCCAATTGGTGCTGAGAACTGCCATCTTTATTTCCTAATGCAACTGCTCATTTCCAAAAGAAAATGACAATGGTATTGCTCTGTAAATGGCAGCAGGAACCCAAATGGAGTTTCCATTTTCACCAATTACCAAGGGGTGGGATGGAAAATAATGCTCATAAATTGCAATATTACAATAAGTGATATATCAAAGTATAGAATTCCAATCATTATGGTGGGTTATGTGATTTTCAAATGCTCTCAAGATATAAAGGGCATTGACACAGATTTAAATACTGAGTAAATACAAGTAAAAGAGTTTGTTATTTTGCAACATGTTAAAAAAACCCTAGAATAACATCTCTGGACAGCATATATTTGCCTCTACTGGTTCAGGGATAAGCAATGTTTGAGGGGGTCGTGATTGTAACTCAAGATCCTCAAAGTTCTGCTGTAGGAAGGTATCAGGGCCATTACAAAGTTACTAGAAGAATCAGGGTCATTTTTTTGCAGGTTTAAGTTAGGGTGAAATGGATTGGAGTAAAAGTAGGAACAAGAAGCCACTTGGAGGCACATAGTTCCCATCTCCATTTTATCCAGGACATCATTTTTTTCTGAAAAAATAATTCCCAAGTAGTTCATTGCATGAAATACCACCATAGAAAAATTAGCTCTGCAATCTTTAAAATTCTCAAATACCATGACCTGCTCATAATCATGTCTTGTTCATATCTGGAAACAAAGCTGTGGCTAAGATCGTAGTATGCTTCTTACTTGTTTTGTATGGGCATGGCCTAGTTGTGAGCAGCAAGCTCCTTCTGCATTCTCCCAAGAGGTGAGGAACTACAAAGAAACTCTCAAACAGGAAATAGTTCTATTGCTCTCAAGCATTCCGCAACACAAGTTATTCTATTTACATTTAGGATAATGTACTGTTATGTTTCAAATTTCCTTTGAAAATACACAGGCAGTATAAACATGTACACCCCCATTCATAATGAAAATTAATTTCACAAACTTTTAGTTTCTGGTGAAAAGTTTAACCTATATTTAAAAGGTTGCTTCCAAATTCAGCTATATTATTTGCACTCACAGTGCTCATTTTGTAAAAACAAAAACTCATTTCTTATGTTGTAGCTTTTGTTTTGCTTAGAAAGACAAAAACTCAAATATTAGAAATTATTTTTCAATATATATTATTAATGTTTCATTTTAGCTTACCACATCTATTTTTCTAGTGATGATTAGTCTCTCCAGGACAGACACACATACATGTCTCTTGGTACATGCATTTAAACTATGCATATCATAAATTTCCTATATTTTTCTGTATATATAATATTATATGGAAAGACATAAGCAAAACCAGAAGTGTATGTATGTTCTTATATATAAGGAAATCCTATGAAAATCCCTATAGGCAATGTGTGGGTTATTGTTGCAATGTCTGTCATCCATGTAAGAGAAACAGAAATGAGATGGGCATTAAATTTGCATACAGCCTGAAGCACAGAGGTGCTATATGTGAAGAATTGATGGGCATATCTTGCAGGAAAATTCTGTCAGATTATCTCAGGAAAAAACACCCCCAAGGAGATAATTTAAAGATATCATGAGAATTTGCTTCAAAACATGAAAATAAACTCAAACTCTACAGCAAGGGGAAATGTTAACCAAAACCTTGCAGATGCCACAACACAATCAATATTTTAGTTAATTAACTTTGAGTTTAACATTGTTAGAAACACTTCTGCTAAGATTTCAGAGTATTTATAAAAAAGTGGAAAACAAGGATGTGTATGTGTACTCAGAGTATATACTGTATACATACATCAAATACACACACACACAAATAGGAAAAGAGAAAAAATCAAGGCAAAACCAATAATTACACATCATTGTAATTTAATATGTTCTACAGAAAATATGCAATATCAACATACATAGACAAATACCAGTAGATGAGCAGCTCATGAGAAATGGTAAAATGCTCCCAGATTGGTGATGCCTGCTTAAAAAAATAAACTTAAATTGCTCCCTCTGATACAATCTACCTAATCCAGCTGTCTTTAGAAGCTTGATGAGCATTTTTTTGGCATTTACTATGGTAAACATCTAACTCAGTCATGGAGTTAGCAGCACAAAAATTGCCTTCATGTTATCTGAACATAACTTTCTCATTAGAGCCTTCCATAGTATTACAGGTAGAACCCAACATATCTTTTAGAAAAAAATCAGTTACTCATCAATATTTGTGAAGATGTTTTAGACAAGTAATTTAGTTAGTCTCAGTTCATTGCTGCAATTTTTTGGTTTTTCCTCTGCTGTGACTTGAATACACTACAAACTTTAAGCATATGGCTCTGTCAGAAATAAGTATGACATTAACCCCTTTCTTGTTATCCTTCATGTGATGGTATCCAGATTCTCAAAGTGTGCATATTCCTAATAACACGGCCACAATCTTTAATCCACAATCTCTAAACATCCAATGATGTTAGTGTCTATCTCTGCAGACAAAATCCTTTGCATGTACAGGTGACTGCACAGTGGCTTTCATATGAGCCAGGATCCTGCATTAGTATTAGCATATGGAGAATGTTTTAATGTCTATATGAATTTGAACAGATATTGCAGGCTAATGAATATCTGTAAATTTCAAAAGTTTGGGAAATTAAAGGGGGGTTATTCTTTACACTACAAGAATGTAACAAGAATCATAAAAATGGACAGATCTTATTCCACTGTGCTCTAACAATCCTTTTCTGTTGCTTTTGACTAAAATGCTCAGAGGTAACCCATATTACATTCATTATTCATGAAATGAGACCATACACAGCATTTTATAATTGACTCAATGGGGCATGCCTATTTCAGAGAACTAATTTTGCTTATAAGTTTTTGGTAAGTGATCGGATAAAGAGAAGCTATTACTGACATTCTGAATCCCCAGTATCAAAACGTTTGATTTTTGTGTTTATTGTGATTTTCAAGTAAATTATATGCTTGATATCCACACTATATTGTAAATATAGGGAAATGGAAAGCTTTCTAATGGTTCCAGTTTGACCACTGATTTTTCCCAAAGGTAGGTAGCTAGGTAAGTAAATAAATAAGTGTGGGGGTGGGGGTGGGTATGTGGGTGTGGGTGTGGGTGTGTAACTCAGCAGCGAACATACCTTAATACTCATTTCCTCCTTGTCCTATGATTCACACAGCAACCACCTTGTGAAGATGGGTTGAGCTGCGAGAGTGTGACTGGTTCAAGGTCAGCCAGCTGGCTTTCATGTCTAAGGCAAGATTAAAACTCACAGTCTTCTGTTTTCTAGCCTGGTGCCTTACCCATTAGACCAAACTGTCTCTCACATTTTATATTTTATGAAACACAAATCACAGGAAGAGTATAATCAGTTCTCTTTAATTTTACTGTCATGTAATCACACTGATTACCATTTTTTCTTTATATATCAAAAAGGATATAGAAAATTTCAGAGTACCAACCAAATAATCCCTTTGAACTGAATCATCATATTGAATCAGATGCATTCAAATCAAATTAAGACATTTGATGGATTTTGTACATGCACACACACTTGTATTGAGCCAAGTCTTGGAACTGATTCCAGTTTTCACACTGAATTAAGCTGACTTACTAAATCAGAATTTTGAATTGAATCTTCAAATCAAATCATGGCTGATTTGCATACTACACACACAAATATACACACTCTTCAACTGAGGATAATACTTAAATGCATTATGAAGTAGTTCTGGTTAAAAAGATTAGGCTGTTATACTCAATTTTGGGGATCTAAAAACATGTGCAGATTTTTTTTGAGGACCAAAGCTCAGATATTGCAGAGACAAAATAGTAAGACCTGTATTTACAATCACATTACTTTCTCTCACACTGAGGGGAAAAAACAGAGGAAACAAAAAGAAGCTAAGCAAGGCCAAAGAAAACAAAAAGGGATAGACGTTAGTGGAACAAGAAAATCACATACACTCTCTTCATTTGAGTCGGTATTTTATTACATACTCAATTTTCATGTGAGTAGGTATTTTACTTTTCCAATAAAATAAATGGCCAACCTATATGGACAATACTTCTGCATGTTCCTCCAAGGAACATGTTGGAATCATAAGCTTAAACTATAATCTATTAACTTTTGAAAAATTTGATTAATGTAGCCAATGTATGAACAAATCAAATGTATACTACAATACTGTAAATTAAACCAGATTCTATGTTTTGTACAAACCAATTAATGGCCAAGAATTTCTCAATCCCTCATCCTTTCTTACTGAAAAGATGGTTGAAGGATTCTCTAGGACAGTGGTTCTTAACCTTCCTAATGCTGTGACCCCTTAATACAGTTCCTCATGTGGTAACCTCCAACCATAAAATTGGGCTCTAGCCTTCCCTTCGTCACCACGTTCCTTTATTTTATTTTATTTTCCCCACCTTGTTTTACGTCTCAGAAACAGTACCTCTTGGCTTCCATAGCTCCGCCCATCAACCTCTGTCGCTCGGAGTGAACTGCTTTCCCAGCATCCTCTGGGCTGCACGCATCTCTGTCCATTCTGGCTCCTACTTTTCCCCCACCCACCCCGCACACACACACCCGCATGCACACTCCGATCTTGGGTGCTTGGCCGCCTTTGGTGAGAGGAGCAGCAGAAGCAAGGGGCAAGGTTTTGTTCTTTCCTCCTCTGGCTGCATGCGCGGTGATCCCACCTCGCAGACTTCCAACCAATAACCCCCTCCTCCCCCTCCCATGTCCCTGGTCTGGTCTCCCTTCTTCTCTGTTCGGTTTCCGGCTAACGGTCTCCCCCTTGGATCCCGGCGGAACTAAGCAGAGCTGGCTCGGTAGAGCCAGGCCTACGCCGGGGGGGGGGAGGGGTGAAGCAATGTCAGGTGGAGACTTGGTGACTGCCACAGCCTCTCTTCAGCTGTTGCCCTTCTCGTTGTTCAAGTCTCCTCCTTTGATGCAACTCAACTCCGGTGAAGGCGTGCGCCTTGTAGGAACACCCAGGCCGAAACAGTTGCCAAAAAGCGCCCGCATGGGAGGCCGGTTGGACTGGCCTGCCGGGAGGCCCGTCAGTGTTCTGGCAGCTCTCCTTCCGCCGCATGGGGAATCCAAGCCGCTCCTTCCCTTCGGGCTGGCTTCTTTCGCCGCGGGAGACTCCTCAGCAGGGGCAGAAGCGGCGGAGGTGATAACAGTGCAGGCGGTGGGTGCCTAAACTTTGGATTGCGAGTTTAAGAGCAGGCTCCCGGCTCTAAGTGGAAAGAGTGCCTCTCTTTTAAAAAGAAAAAAAGGAAAGAAAAAACAAAACAGCCGCCAATCCTAGTTTTTTATTTTGCATTCCTAATTCCCTGCGTGTGCACCTGCGTGTGTATTTGTGGGTGTGTGAGTGCACGAGAGCGACACAGCACGCTACGACCATCGGAACTCTTTAACTCTTTAGTTCTAAAGAGTTAAATAGTTCCGATGGTCTTAGGCGACCCTGTGAAAAGGTCATTTGACCCCCAAAGGCATCACGACCCACAGGTTGAGAACGACTCCTCTAGGATCATATCTATTACATAATAACAAGTTGCATTTATAGAGGAAAGCGGGTACTCCTGCAGTATAGATAGTCTTTGACTTACAACAGTTTATTTAGTGACTGTTCATAGTTACAAAGTGACTTATAACTGTTTTTCACACTTTTCACACTTGGTAACTGACTCATATTTATGACAGTTGCAGAGTCTTAGGGTAATTATAATCAGCTTCTGCAACCTTCTGACAAGCAAAGTCAATGAAGAAACTTGATTCACTTAACAACTGTTTTACTAACTTAAAAACTGTAGTAATTCACTAAACAACTGTGGCAAGAAAGGTTGTAAAATAGGGCAAAATTCACTTAACAAATATCTTGCTTAGCAACAGAAATGTTGGGTTCAATTGTAGTCATAAGTTAAGGACTACCTTTATTGACAAAAGTGCTTATGGATTTCTAGATCCAGACAACATTTACGACTATGAGCAGATTGTTCCCATTTCCCCAAAATTTGTTTTAGTCATGGTTCTAAAGATATTTTCAAAATGTTGTTAGTTGCGAAGTCATGTCCGACCCATCGTGATCCCTTGGACTACATTCCTCCAGGCCTTCCTGTCCTCTACCAATCACCTCATTCTCCGTCGTCCCCGTCTTCTTTTGTCCTCAATCTTTCCCAGCATTAGGCTCTTCTACAGTGAGTCCTTCCTTCTCATTAGGTAGCCAAAGTATTTGAGTTTCATCTTCAGGATCTGGCCTTCTAAAGAGCAGGCAGGGTTGCTACCCTCTAGGACTGACTGGTTTGATTGCCTTGCAGTCCAAGGGACTCGCAGGAGTCTTCTCCAGCACCATAGTTCAAAGGCCTCAATTCTTTGGCACTCAGCCTTTCTTGGTCCAATTTTCAGAGCCTTACATTGCAACTGGGAAAACCAAATGATTATTTATCATAATTAAAATACAATGACTTGGTAGCTAAACTGTGCAAACTGTTACATCAGCCATTGTAAAAAGGTTTTGTTACACCCAGACAGAAGATTCCTTTACATCAGTCTGCATTTGTGTTCAACAGTGTTCATGCATTCAAAAAGCTCTCTTTTGGGGTATACCATGGAAATAGTTTATCTTCTTTGACAAATCAAACTATGAACTGTTTTGTAAGCACCATTTGTTCTAACTTGGCTAGTGACTTAGGCTGGAGAGAAAGAAAGCTATCACTATAGAGGCTCTCATTTTTTAACTTTATTGAATTCACTCCAAATAGATTTCATCATAATACTTTTCACTTTCTTTTATATTAAAATACCTGCACTACTTAATTTTAATTGCAAGGTTTTTTTTTTAAGAATTCATGCAAACACACTGGGGATCTATTTGTGTTCTTTGCCTTCAAGATAAAGATACCTCTTTTTATTGAGACAATGAAAAGCTGAAAACTCTCATGCTGGTAGTCTGAAATATTTTTGCTACTACAGTGAGTCAAAGGGTGGTTCCCTCCCACCTGCATTTGACTTTGCATGTTCTAGTATACGCACGAATGCGCAGATAATATGATTAGAAAACAGCTTGTTCATAGAAAGCTGTAGTGTTCCCTTTTCAAGTCTCCCATGGTGCAGCACGCTGACAAAGGAATAATAAAGATGCACATTAATAGGCCTTTGTGGGTTTTTTAAAATCCCACTTAGTGAATCTCAATAAATTTTGCACTCACAGCTGTCTTATGTTAACCAAAGGTTGGGTTGGGGGGGAGGGGGGGACAAATGAATAAAAGGAAACTATTGTAATAACTGAAGTCCATATTTCTTAGAGCAAGGAATAACTTCAAAATAATATTTTTATGTGCTTTGTTATCAATAAAAGAGAATGACGCTCCAAATTTTGATTCAAGCAGGCCATGATTACTTTTCAGAATAATATCTCAAGTCTCCTTCCATAATATATATTAATTATCAGAATTATACAGCTAAGAAGTAGTTGCATTAAGGGGAAGGAAATGCTATATGGTAAAAAAAAAAATCACATTATTGCTAGGATGATTCAAAGTACCAAGTCATGTAAACCAGAGAGAGGTCTATTTTAGTAGCTTATATGCAATTCACTAACCATTAAAGCAAGAAATCCCTTTCTAGGACAATGAAAAAACTCTTTTAATATTTTGTTCTACACTTTTTGTTAATTGCATTTTCCAAGGAACCCTGAAACAGCAATAACTATTCATACATGTTGCTCATCTTTAGAGTGCTACTTAATAAATGGCGTAAAAGCAGTGTACTACTGCTCCATGCCAACCTCATAAGAACCAGTGCATTTCTCTCACATGGCTAAATGGAAATCATGTAGGTGGCCCTGTTTAGAGATGAAAAGAAAAGCAAGATTAAGAGATTGAGACTTCATTTACCTCATTAGTGACTTGAAAATAAAGCAAGTGCTGAATAGTGTTTTGTATAAAGGAAATAGAATATAGTCGGTCAGAACCTCACAGATGTATTGATAGCTGAAAAGCAACACATTAAAAGAATATTTTTTTGCACATCACACCAAAATAATTTTTGTATTTAAACTAATAATTTGAATTTTGTCACTGTGTTTTTCCTCCATCAGATCATCCAGGGAAAGAGAGAGAATCTCAAAGCATGATATTTAGGTAAGATCATCATTAAAGTTTGAAAATTATACTAATGTAGTGCTAGTTAGAGTTGGTTTATAAGGCTTGAATAAATAAGTAAATAAATAGCTAAAGCCTTGTCTAGAGATGTCACTGGTTTTGTGAGACAATAGTGCTACCTAGGGGTTCAAAAGCAGAACAACATTCATTTATCATTAATTTGCTGAAAGGAGGAATCAGAAGTTTTATAAATTAGCAAAAACATAAAAGTACGGTGATATCAGATATATGAATAATGTCTTCTGCTTTTATCTAAAATTTAAAATTGTCCATTGTTGCCTCTGATTCTCTATGTTCCTGCTAATGCAATGCTATTGAAACTCATTTTAAAGAATGGCACTTAGACAATGTAAACTTTTTTAGCATTGAGCTAAAACTAAACAAAAAAGAAAGAAATGTAAAATAACAAGTTCAACAATGAGGGAAAATGCTGTGACTTTACAAATATTGCTACAAATGACTGAATGTTCTAATTGATAGGTTTCTATAAATACCTTTTCTAGCTAACTTTGCCACTGAAGCACATGTGATAAAGAGCTGTTTCTAATATTACAATGAGAGTGACTAAAACTGATACAGGAGGCATTCTTTGTGCTTCTGCTTCCACAGAAAGCATCTCTAAATCCAGCTAGCTTACTTCTAAATGTTATTTCCTAGAGTGGTTGAAACACTTCTACAGAGGCAGCTTTGCATACTTCATACAACTGTTTCATAAATAATTAAATAATTATATTTGTCTACATGACAAGATAAATATTTGATATGTCAATAATAAAAATGATTAATATGTATGCTAGTTAATATATGCATTCATTATAATTATTAAAATACTCTTACTGAGCAGAAGTATAATATATAGTTCTAAATCAAGCATGGCATTTGATTCTATACATGTCTTATTATATTACAGGCATGCAGATTAATATATGTATCTTTGCATATGTCAATAAATGACTATTAGCCACCTGTTTTGGAAATCTTTCAAAAGCAATGGCACAACTTGGTATATGTGTAATATTTCAGGCTATATATTTCATATTTAATAGGTCAATTCCATTCATTAACTTTCATAATCTAAAAAGAAACAAATCTAAGCATTTTGCAACTTCCCGCTATATTTTATTAAATTACAGGTAAGTAAGAATAACCCTAAGGCATACAAATTTAAATTGTTGAATTTAATTGCATCAAGTTAGGATAATGAACTTTGGAAAATATTTTTAATATTAACTACACTTTATTTTTAAACTGCTTTATATCTTCTATGTAGAAAATTACTTTAAAAAACTGACATTAAAATAATTCAGTGTCTTTTAAAAAATTACTAACATTTTGGTACATGTTCAAAATATATGTTTTTAAAACAAATAGTAAATTTAGGAAAAAAGACATATTATTAAAAACAATTTAAGAATAAATCTGATAATAGTTTCATCTGTAAAAAATAAAACTAAGTACAAAATAGTCCAGTGTTAGAATTGAAATTAATAAACTTGACTCCAACACACAATCTCATATTTAATTGTGCTGATAAAATTAAATTCTCGGAGTAAAATTTATGTTTATCTATGAAAATTGCATTTAACATATAAATAATATTCTTGTTCAAATTTTAGATAATTTTTTAGTATTATATAATCTGCTGCTATCTGTGCTATATTACTATACTTCAAACAGGTATATTTTTATTGAATGTATAATAAGCCTGTTCTTATTTGCATTCCCCTTACAATTTTTTTTAACAATAAACATAATTAACGTCAAACAAATAAAAAATAAAAACACATAATGGAAGAAAAGAAGAAATGTACATCAAGGAAAATATTTTAGGGCAGAACTTTTCTGAAATGTTTCCAATTTTTAAAAATTATATGGTACTTAAAATCTATAAAAGAATACACAACTGTCAGTTATAAGACATAAGATGGTGCATTAAGCTCTAAGATTCGTGACTTGTCATTAATTTATAAAGCTTTGTAGATTTGATATTTCATTTGTATCACTTGTGTGGCAGTCAAGGTTACTGTTAGAAAGACGTTTTAAAAGGCTTAACCAAAGACAAGCATTAAATAAAAGACAAACCTTGCTATAATAAATCATTCTAATCAAATTCTTGGCTGTGGCTATAGTGCTTTAAACTTTAAACTGTACTAAAATTTTGTCTTAATTCATTTTTCTTAATCATTCTTAATTCAGAATGATTAAAAGAATCAGCCGTACATCAGTGAAATCAAACTTTTTTACTTCTATACCATAAATTATATGTATGAAAGTAGATATGTTAAAAAAATATAAATCTCATGTAAAAATTGACCTGTTCTGTCATCCTGGAACACATTTCGCATTTTGCCATTGATAAAATAGGAACAGAAGATATGAGAGACATGCATGATTCTTTCAAGGCAACAAAGATTTTTATTGTCTTTCATGCTACTGAAATCTAACATTGACTCTGGTTTGCATTTTAATGGCCAATTCTATGTTTATTCAGAAATCATACTTACAATAGATTTTATGGCCATTAACTTGTGTATTACACAAAGGATTACAGCTTTATAATATGGTTTGAGATTTATTACGCAAAAGCAATTATTTAGTGAGATTTATGTCAGTGTAAAAGTGCATAGGATCAGCTTCAACTAAATCAAATGAGCTTATTCCAGTTAAATGTATTTAACTGTAAACAGTTTGAGATATTTATTAAAAAGACAAGAAATAGAACACTTGTATGTTCTTTTTTGAAATGTATTTATCTTCATCATATCTAAATCAGTTACATCAAATTTCTTTAAATATTTAATTTGAACAATTTATTCCCAGAATGTATGAATTAGAAAAACTCCAAATACTTAGGTTAGTTATCTCGCTCTGGATGGATATATCATATATAATTTCACTGCTTCAATCTCTCTATGATGTGTGTAATTTGCAATCTTGATGGGCTACAACATGAGAACATTAATGCTGCTTTCATGATTTTAAAATATTTTTCTCAATTTGTACATAAATATTAGTAAATTTTTGTTTCATACAGAATTCATTAAAATATTTTTAAAGAAAACCAGATAGGCAATTCATTTCCTTTCATTTTTTGGTACCAAAATTATTCATATATTAAAAGGTGGGATATAATTTATATAAATGATATTTTATTTCATAAGATCACATTGTTATGGTGATTTTTTTTAAAAAAATTAAAATGCACAAAAATCAGTAAACATTAAAAGGAAATGAAACAATCTAGTGAAACATTATCTAAATGAAACCATCTATATCACAAAATTCTTTATGAGGATGCAACAATTAAATTGACAATCATGCATCTTCTATGTAGACTATATAAACTGGCACTTTTAAAATATAACAATAAGACATGAATTATATCCAAATTTCTATGGGACAACTTTTACCAAATTTAAATGGAGTTGTATAGTATACTATTAAAAGGAGCCGTATAGTGTACCAGCTTAATACATTTTTAAATTTCAATTTAAAACCCAATTCAACTGCATATTTTTGTTAGTATAACTTAAAGTTCATTTTACAATTAGATAAATTTTAATATGATAACCCATTCCTTTTTTCCATAATGTGTTTCAAATTTTGGGCCAAAACCTCAAATTCCTAATAAAAATAGCAGATGATAGTTTGCTTTGCAAATTATCAATAATGAAGGAAAATGAAGAAGAAACATGTACTAATGTATCTTAACTATATTTGAAATAAAGTATAAAATAATGAAATTAGCAAATGAATGTATAAGGCATTATCACAATGAAAATTCACAGTTTGGCAGTTACCTCTTTGCTTTATACCTCTTTGCTATAATAACTCATTAACTAAATCAAAGACCATCAACCCAGTTACTTTCAGGAAATGTGTAAGTTCATTGTGAGTTTAGAATAGATAAAGCATCCTTCTTTGATGATATTTTTGGGTAAATTACGGTGCAGGTATTTAATGTTCATGCTGTAACTAAGTCATTTCCCCTTCTAACCCTTGATTCTGATATGGTATCCCTTAGAAATATAAGGGTTACAAATCCCTTTCATTGCTCTAACAAACTCTTATTTTTCTTGCTCTGCTATACATCCTATCGACTCTATTTGCACTCATTCAATACTACATTACAGATAAAGTTACAGCAAATTTGTTTTTCTCAAAAATGCAGTGAAGCCTAATATCCGTTAAGTAACAACAGACTTGTCTTTCATTTAAGAGAGAACTGGAATAATTTTCTCCCAGAAACAAACCACCCCCTTACAATGGCTCTGTTCTTAAAATTCTGAATGTGATACAGCTCAATTTGCAGGTGTTCAGGTAGAAAGGTGAAAGGGTATTTGACCCTAATAGAGTAATTGTTTCTTGGGTAGGTAACTCCAGACAGTTCAGTGATACGGTTCTACAGTAGTACGAGATGGGCTGCCCAAGTTATCAGCTATGACTTGCATTGGTGCACTCAAATGCTCAGTCACTGAAATAGATACATATTATATCTGCTTAAGGAAAGAAGATACACAAATCCACCCTTAGCAAAGCAGCAGAGAAACAAATACCACTTCACTGAAAAACTATCCTGTAAGAATATTCTGATAGTTATTAATTTTAGCTGCAAAAGTTTACAAAATGAATAATTCCTGAAATATTACTAACTTCACAGTCTGCCTTCCATCTTTAAAAAATACTAAGTTTGGAATATTGTGCAGTGCACCCACAATAATTAACTAATAAAAGCTCAAACAGAGCTATTTATAGAGCCTAAGTTATTTTAACATGTAAACTAGATCTATCAGCATGTAAATTCCTGACTAGAAACAATTAAATCTGCTTAATAGTTGAGTTTTTAAAATATAGATAATATGGCCTTATGTTTTTTAATTTTGTTTTCATGTATCAATACTACATTACTTGTATTTATTTCTGTTCTTTTTGCTAATAGTATAGCATAAAGTTTGCAACTACGGACTGCTCAAATCTTGTGTTATTAAAGATACACAGAGTTTCTTCCAATAGAACACTTGTTCATGAAGGATTGAAGCATTAATTAGTTATAACTTCAATTTAATTTAGAATTAGTTGCAGCATAATTCCTGTTTATCTTTTAATTCAAACTGAAGCCATGTGCATTTGCCTTTCAGAGGTAAGATAAGTAGGTATACACGCTTCCCCCATCAACTGGTTCTTGCTATCTCATCTCAGCCCAGCCCAGAAAACACTCTAGTCTGCTTGTTCTGCCTTGATCTGCACAGCAAGTAGAACAGCGTAGAGAAGGAAAGTGCTGTAAACAAAGAGCTTAGGAATGAAGGATGGGAGTTGCAAAGCTTTATGGCAGCAAAGACAGGAGGGGGGAGGCAAATGAAATGCTGCTAGCTAAACCACCCTGGTAGGGATGATATGGAGAGAATCACTAGGATTAAACACTACATGAAATGAAAGAGAGGAGTCTCTTCCCCCATCTCACCCATTATAAACAGGAAGGGAAGAAAGAGAGAGACGCTGCCCACACACACTGATTTCATTACAGGACAAAACACTGACTAGGTGACAATCTTACAGAAAAGTAAGAGGAGGAATATTATTTATTGCTGCATGCAAAGTATTCTAAAATGATAAGGATCAAGGGTGACCTAAGAGATATGCAGTTTTCAGAGGGATATATTTTTTAAATGTTTATTTAATGTGTTTATGCAGACAGATATAAAGATGGCCATAAGAGATTCATCAAATATTATAGCTTTATTTTGAAATTAAAGCACATGTAGTAGCATATTGCATGTATTACTTCCACATGATTATTTATACTATAACATCAACAGTAAGTAGTAAGCATGCATGACCATGAAGTCACTAGGAGTCAAGTTTCACTTGCAGCAGATTTTAGTTTTTAGACAGTGATCAACTAACATTAGATTAGCCTTTTTTCTTCTTTTTAGCTTTATCATTTTAATGAGGTAGAGAAGAACCTGAATTGGCCCATTAATGACTCATTTCTAGTTAAGGAAGGTGACCATTATAATTTGAATGGAGACATGATATTCTTGTTGCCTATATAGTTTTGAGAGTAATGAAGGCTACTATGTGGTTGACATTAATTGCATTTTCAATATATTCTAATTCCGTGTTGGCCTTTAAAAGCAGGTTCATTTTTTTCAGAACAAATTATTGTTAGTACTTTTTTTTAATGCATTTTAAACTTTATTTTTACTTTGATGAGCTAGGAATTATAATTGTCAGTTTTTAAACACAGCATTCCTAAGATTGTTTTAAAAACTAAGGATAATAGGATTGTTGTGGACTGCCCTCAAAACAATTACACAATGGCTTTTTTCCCTCATAAGTAAAGTTTTAAATGTCTTTTTCTTTAATTTCATGCGTAAGAAAGTATTTCTCAAACACAATTTCGTATTTCAAATAGAATATTTTAGAATTTCCTGTTTCTTCCACATAAATTAAGAGGTCCATTATTTTCTGAAAAGTGATTTCAATCAGATCCCTCTCCCAGAATATTTACCTTAAAATTTTGCAAGAAATAAATTTCTTCCCAGGTGGATAAAATACACTAAAATGTTATTTAAATACAAATTGGAATCCAAATTTATAATTTTCTCATGTTGAATTTGTATCATAAAAAACCCACTTCTCATACCATAAGGGTTTTTTTCCTTACAAGATTGCTAAACTTATATTTAAATAAGGAACTTAGGTAAAGTTATTGATGAAAGCTCGCTGTTACTTAAAATTTCACCTTATACATAGAAATTCAAAAACAGTCTCAGACTAAAAACAAATGAAATAGATAACTATGAACTTTTGAGATGTACATAAAAAGAAGGCAAAAAGAGCTAAGCATTATTTCAACAAATGGAACTGGATATGAAAAAGATCAGGAATAAAGAAAAAGAAAAAGAATAAAGCCAGGAATAATCGGGGGGGGGGGTGTCAAAATATTTATTTATGAATGAGATAGTCAGAGATTTTCCCATCATCACATTAACTATTTTCCTTACTGTGTGAGAACTGATCTAATACACTTAATGAATCAAGAAGAAGGGAACATTTTCAAAAATCCGAGCAGCAACACATCAACAGCTTGGTTGTTCACAGGTATGTGTTTACAATCCCCAACACATTCCCCTATCCCAAACAGAAGATTCAGATCATGAAAATATACTATTTACTGCAATAACAAGTTTTCAAATTCAATTCTTATTGTATATATGAAATAGATCCCTCTCCCTAATTTATTAAAAGCAGTTTCTCTTACACATGGAATTCTGTGGTTGTCTGCCTAAATTATTCAACTGAATATTTAAATATTGATATAAAATAAATCAGTATGTTCTTTTCTTTTAAAGAAACAATTTAAGTCCAATTACTCAGTATGGATATGGAATGTACTTCCATATAATTTTATGTGCCTTGCCACCTCCTTTAGTTCCCAACTATCTCCCTTATGTGGAATTGATGCAGCCCTGCCAAACCTCAGTCCCAGAGGAGCAGCTGTTTTGGTGGGGTCTGCACCAAAGGCTCTGAAGAGAGAACATGGGAATCAAAAGACTATGGTTAAATGCTACACACAGGCTTCTGAACTTAACAATAAATGTTATTCTCTCAGAGTACACAGACTGAAATTGCCACAGCCATTCAATGTGAATATGTTCCGTAACTGTGGAAAATCTCAGTAGACTTTTATGGTAATAACAGACGTATGCCATCTGCCCAGGTTTATGGCTCAGAAGATGTTCAACTGCCACTGTCTTATTTCAAGGAAAGTTCCTCTTACAAACCTCTATGAGAAAACAATATTAAATAATCATATATAAAGTAAAATAATATAGACAAATACAATGTTTTGATTACCCGCTAAAAACACAAATATCTAAGTGTTGAGTCTGTAGTCTTTTTTTTCTAGTTATTTATTTATTACTGAAACAAAAGCCATTTTATGTAATGGTTGTTATTGGATTCTAACTATGGAGGCCCAGGATCAAATACAAACTCATCCAATGAAATTAATTGGATGACTTTAGGTCAGTCACTCTACACTCCAATAGAAGGGTTATTGCAAAAAAAGGGGGAGAGAATTCTATGTATAGCATCCTGAGCTCCTAGAGAAAGGAGTGGAATGTATAATAATACAACTAAATAAAAATGACAATACCTCTTTATACACTGGGTTATGCTACATGAATTATTTCTAATTTTTTTGGTCTTTTTTGGCATATTTACCAAAAATGAATCTATTAAATAATATTCATGTTTCTCCATTATATTGTTATCCAACAAATCCCCTATTAATCATAAACTTGTAATGACAATTTAAGATCTTAATCATTTCAAGATGGACCTCCAGTTTTTCATGTGTGATGGCTAAACACAGAAATGGTTTACATAAATATGTACAAACCTAAGCTAAATAAATCTGAGCACTAAAACAGGAAAAATAGTACTGGAACTGCTTTAGATTTACTTTAAAAATCTAAAACAGGTTGCAGATGAATGTTGGCTAAAATCAAAAGAAGACTACATAATCTTCTGAGCTCTTGCAAAAATGTGGCACATTTGTATCTTTCTCCTTATATGAAAGTATTGTTGTTATTTAGAGCAAGATTTGACTATTTATACCAAATTAAGTAATTTGAGGATATCACTTACTTTTTATAAATTAAGACTTAATATTCCTTCAAGTAACACAGCAATTATTGTATTATGACTTCTATACTCTAGGCTAAAATGACATGTTGTAACATAAATCTTAAACTTTTCATTAAACTGCCCAAATTCAAATCCTACCTTTTTGTGCACTCTGACATTTTTGCCTGGCATTTTCATTAATTTTGCAACATACATAAGTGTAACTGAAATGTTACCTGATCAATATTATGTCTCTTTCATGTAGCACTAGAGCACATTTCCCCAAAGACCACACAGCAATGCAGGAAATAAATGTGTAAAATATCAAATGTTAATGTTAACATAGCAACACTTAATGTATAACAACTGAAAAGGCTAAAACAATTCAAAATAGTCCAAAGTACCACAAATTATCCACAAACCTATTTACAGAGTAAAATCTGTCTGCAATAACTAATTCACTAATTCGTTTTGAAGTACCTCTTTTTACTTAAATCTTAGATATCCAATTATTTTTCAGCCCATTATAGTAATACGACAGTGGAGGAAAAGGTTGCATACACCCTTCATCTGCCCTAAAGCATTACAGTTTCCAACTTCCACAAGTACAGGAATGTGTGGCGAAGAACTGAAGAGAATTAAACCCAAGTTGGAAGACATTTTGATACTACACTAGCAAAGACAATTCTTCTAATTTCTATGTAAGAAGTTGCCTTCATATATTAAATATACATAAAAGTATTTTGAATAATTGCATGTTAAAATTACATAGAAGTGATTCATTTTTAAAATTTAAATATGAACAAAAAAAGCTAATATTTAAAAAATTCTGTTAGTTTTGTAAACTGAATGCTAATTTATGATCAATATAGTATTTGGGAGAACAATACCTATTGGAGGAAAAACTATATCATTTGTTTCTATACTATTTAAATCCTAAGCTTTGGAACATGTTATTTGAACCTAACACTTCACAGTTGTTGGAACAAACCAAAATCCAGCAGAAAATTCCCATTAGAGGAAGTTAAGTAATAAAGTCTCTCTTGAGTGGACACTGACTACATGAATACATCCAGGTTGTGTTCCAGAAAACTGTATGGAAGTGATTTATCATTTCCTTTTTTCAGGACATTTGACTTTTCAGTCTAGACTGTAATCCTATAATTTTGTGTTCTCTCCCTTTCCAAGTTTTAATCAGGTCTGATATTTAGTTTTTGAGAATGGCTAGGTGCCGGCACCTGCTGTGACTTGAGAAATATGTTATTTGTTAATTCTCTCTTCTCAAGTAGCTGTAAGAATAAAAAAAATAGGATTCCACTTTGCGCAACTTTGCTTTTATCCGTGTTGCTCATTTACTCTCCAGTTAAAACCGTTAAAATCTTATTACTTCAAAAGCATTTTAAACAGTTTACATTTTGCAGAACAGTAGATGTAGGTTGCAATTCTAAAATCAGTAAATATGCTCAGATATATAATTGTTATTGAAAATGAGTCATAATAAAAAGCTATCCACTACTGTGGCTCTTTGACAGTAGAATAGGTTATTGAAATCTACTTTATGACAAGTCAATCATAAAAATATTGACTATAAGCACACACGCATTAGCTGCCTTACATCAAAAGGCCTTGAAAACATTCAGATGCTACCTACAAGATATCAACATAAAGATAATGTTACATGAAGATCATGCCATAATATTATTTTAAAATGTTAAGGTTCTGTGTTTTGATTCCTTTTTAAAACCTGTTACTCTTTGCACTACCTTGACCAATGTAGGATCCCCAAGTGAGACATCAGAATCAATGAAAACCAAATGGCTTAAGGTAAATATAAAAATATATATTTATATATGTGTGTGTATTAGTTATATTCCACAACAATAAAAGTTTATTTAAAACACAGATGATGGCAATAGCCTGGTCACAGTATATCAGCAACTTGTACCGAGAAGAATGCAACCTCTAACTGTGATAATATAAAGCTATTACAAATAGTGTTCTCCCTAAAATGGTCTTATTCTTTTATATTACAAGGTATTTATTTTGATCTATGGGAACAGTTAAGTTACTGCCTCTATATAATCTCCTATATCACCCTAAAAGTTTTTGAATTTGAAAAATCACATGAGTAAGTTCCATAGCAATATTTCAGCTCTTCCAAATAGGAAACGTACCCCTCCTGTATGATTCCTTGAGTTAAACAGTTGTCTGAACACCAATTTCAGTTTCTTCTACTTATTAATATAGTAGTGCTTTATAAAAAATCTAGAAAACAACCTCTATATACAGCACCTCCAATATTAGTATCATTCATTGTATGAACAGTTGTAGACACCTACCCACACAGCTAAAAAACTATTTTACCAGGAAAACAATGCAGATTAAGATTATGAAGCAAGAAAACAATATTACGGGTTGTCTTTGATGACCAGGAATCTAATTCATCAGGAATGACATAATAAAGATTCCAGTGACTGCATTAATCTTCCTAACCCTCATAAATAAATCATTTTTCAAGAGATCAGTAATTCAAGGTGCACATCAAGTCTAAAACTACTGACTTGTCCACTATTATTGCTTTCTTACTGAATAGTTGATAACAATGTGTTTCAAGTGTGAGACTATTAAGTATTATCTGTGTCTGCACATTCAGTGTTGGCTTATTGTGAACAAGTAACCAGCTGCTGCATCCTACTTGACTACTCCTGGTTTGCTTCTTCTGCCAGCAGAAGTGATTAAGTAAACCTCAGAAAATTCTTCTACAATTGGTTTAGCCATTCCCACTGACCTTGGGAACAAATGGGAATTGTTAAGCTTGTGTGCAAAATTAATAATTGTTTTCCATTAAACATGCCATAAATGATGAATAAATTAAAAATATCATACCACAAAAGCAGCCAGGCTTCTTGGTGGTGAGTCCCACTCAAAGCAACCATTTATAAAATAGGCAGCACTTATAATGACCATGATGCAATGTTTCACACGCATAAAGTTCCTTAGAAGAAGCTAGAGGTAGGAAACAGATAATGTGTTAGCTTCTTTTGTACGGTTGAATATATTCTGTGTTCACATTTTATCCTAAAAGGATACACTATATAAAGTAAAAGTGCTATTATTGAAGAATAAAAAAAGGAACTGTCAATAGGTATCCACAGGTTTATCGGTAATTGCAAAATATAAAAGCCTGTACCATTCCACTGTGCAGCACAATAGAAGAAATTACAATGCTGCTGTACTTACTAAGCTTTCATTCTGAATATGTAACTATGCTCCAGGCACTGAGTTTCAAAGATTTACTATATTTATCCAGATTTTTGAAATAAAATTTTATACTAGCTGTATGAAATGACATATGCAGTAATTCTCAGGCAATTTTACTTGTTTTTCCATTTAAGATATGACAAAACATTACAAGGACAAGAAGAACCATGCATTTCTTTTTAAAACCTGTGGAGATCTTTTCAGCAGCATTTGGAAAAGTATTACCTTGAACTTATTCATAAAATTCACTGGAAAGAGCTTGCTAACTTGTTGCATTTTAAAGCATAATACTGCATCTGTTTTTATTTAAAACAAGATTTCTCTAATGAGATATTTTAAATTCAAACTATGCGATAAAGATTATCTACCCATTGTCTGCAAATATGCCCACTAATTTCTAAAAAAAAACCTGGGAGGACTATACTGAAAGTATTTTGTTTTGTGTATTACAAAAGAGTATTTGCTTGTTTTATGATTATGTAAATATTACCTGATTGATGATAAAAAAAATCCTTACTAAAAGTAACACTGCATTTTAAGTAAGAAGTATACAAACACTATTCAGTTTATAAATCGGTTCTGGAAAAGCAGATTGATTTAGAGCCTATTTAGATACTATAATTGTAATCATAAAAATATAGAATAAATTTGCTTGTAGTATTATTTTAGCCGATACTTCAACACAAGGAACATTTCAAAATAGTCACTGTTCATAAGTAAATATTTCAGCTAGTACAAGTAAACACACTCAGAAAAAAAAAATGTGTCAGTCTTTGAAGAGTCAAATAAAAGTTTGCTGCCTTAATTAAGATTCTAATAAGCACCACAGCATTGGAACTAGGAGAACAAAAGACTGATAGATTCTCTAATCCACAATAATATGAAAGTTCCTGTAGGTCAAATTAGCCACAAAATGTATGGTAGACTAATTTTACAGCCACCTGTGCCATAACCCGATACACAGGGGAAATCTGATGACTTTATTGTAGTTCTCATGACACTTTTCTAAAGCTCAGTTGTTGCTGGGAGTGGGGCATGTGTCTGTGTGTGTGCGTCTGTGTGTGTGTGTGTGCGTGTGCGTGAGTGCGTGCTCACGTGTCCAGATAAACTTTTATTATAAATCACAAAGTGCTTTAAATGCTTATTCCCTCCCCCATCCCACCCCCGCAAAAAAAAACCACCGCAAAACGTTGCAATTCTAAATCTTTACCTGTTTAGATAGTCTGTTTTCTTCTTCAATATATTTCTGTTCTTTGGGCATTAATGTTTGGATGCTGGCTTTCACCTAAACATCAGAATGTCACGATATTTAGGCACTGAAACATGTCTCATTTAGAACCATTATCACAGCATTTCAAAATCCCAAGGCCAAGATTATAAGCTAGAAATATGAAGCACAGAAGCTCATGCTTGTGTATATATTACAGCAGTAGCAGTGAAGTGATAAAGTGTGACTGTCTCAGGCAGTGGCAGGAGAGTATTCTGCAGCATATATCAAAGTTTAGAGAAAATGAGGAATGACAGAAATTCTCTACAAATCAGGAACAAAAGCTTTCATGAAACCGAACTCTTTAGCAGTACAAAAAAGCCAAAGTTAAGACTTACAGCATTAAAAATCACATCCATTTCAAGATAGATGACCCCCTTTGTTGGCCCTGTCAGCTGCTTGTTTTTCAAAACGTAGGCTTTCTGTTCACCATTTTGAATCTGCAGGAAAAGGACATGACAGCCGTCTGTCTCACAGTCTCTACTGAATACACTCCCTCCATGACCTTTGACCCCCAGCTGCTGAAACTGACAGAGAACCCAAAACAACTGTGGCAATTCTGACAAGTACCTGTTCATTACCAGGACCAAGTCTGTCAGGAAAAATTAACTATCATGGGATTCAACATGGCCGTGAATTGAGTATGTTAAATTTTTTTTCAGTATTCCTATTACAGACCTGGGTTGAGAAATGACAGCCTGTACTGATTGTTTCCATGAGCATAAAGAAATTTAGAGCAGATGACGATGGCAATGATGATGATGATAATAACAATAATAATATCAACTTACATACAATAATGGAATAACCACTTTGCCTAGGAAGTCCGCACTCCGATCACGATCTTCATCATAAACTGTCACTTCAAGAACTGAGTGGATATCTTTAATATTGCTATAAAGAGTGAGGCAGAAAGAGGTGCAAAGTCACTGAACTGGTTGCTAACAAAAACACATCACTAAGTCCCAAAAAATCAAATAGTACATGTATTTTTGAAAGTATAAATCTGAAAAAGAGGGCTAAAAGATGACCAATTTAAATAGGAATACAACTCAGTCATAATACTGAACATTTGGCAATTACATACTTCCTTGCCCTTATTGTGTCTGCAGAATGTCTGCCAGCTGCACTATTTAGAGTGTCCCAGACCCCATTGGACAAAGATGGGCCGGCAGAACCAATTAGTGTAAATTGCTAAGCTGGCTAAGCATTTCATGGAAGTATTGCATTTGCTCTGAGTTGGAAGCCAGATAGATGGAATCTTTTGAAGTTATAGCGGTATCAACTTGTGGTGTTACCTAGTATGTTTCTGATATGTGTAAGTTCAAGTTAGCAGAGAAAGTTCTCTACAATATTACACATCTGGCTGCCCAAAGCATCTACCAAGGGAACTGGGAGTTGGACTTTGCTGGTCACCAATTCTTCTTTGAGATAAGGGACTATTGAGCACTTTGAAAGAAATCCTAGCCTGCCCACGCCTTGAATAATGGCTGTAGAACCAGCAATAGGAACAGCTTTTCTTCTAATTTCAACCTCTCCTTTTTGTAAAGGAAGTTAATAATGGAATTAAAATTTCAAAGAGCACACACAGACATAATTCTTAAGCTATATATTAAGGACATAATCATTTTAATATATTTTAATATATTACTATATTTATGTAATATATTGTACACGTTACATAATACACATATATTAATAAATACATCTGTCTGTCCATAACTAATATTTTATTTAAAATGTCAACGTGGATTATAATATAATTAAGATCTAAAGTATATTAGAGTACTACTAAAATAATGCTGAATCTAAAACTGGTGAAAAGGAGAACAAACCACAAATTAGTGGTGAAGGCTTGCATGAAAAGGAAAATAAAAGATGTAATGGCAGACACTTCACCAATGTTAAAGTAGAACATTTCAGAGTGCAGGCATATTACAGAAAATGTGTAAAATGTCACTCCTGCTTCACACATAATGATCTACCTTAACAATCTTAACAATCTGAAGTTTGAACTGGTTCCATGTTCTACATGAGAAGAACCTGAACTTGGTTTGTTAGCTAATAGGCAGCTGATTCAATTGCTTTCACAACATGTAACATGAACATGGCCAAGTGTCTTGCTTAGCAACTTGTTCCAAGCATCTTCCACCAAATGAGATTTTTGGAAAAAATGCAAGGGCAGCCCCACACTGACTGCATTATGCAATCCAAATGTAAGGGTTATTATATGTGAACAATTGTAGCTAGCTTGCCATTACCTAGGTGGCTAAGCTTTGTGAGACAGATGATAATCAGCCAAAGCTATTTTACTTTATTGAAAAGTTACATGAACAGTGTTACATACTGACAATCAATATAGTAGTTTCCACCAATGTCCTTTGTTCCAGCAGGAACAGTATTCAAATCTGATTGGTTGAAGGGTCTGACAGCTCCCTATAAAAGGGCTGCTGCCAGACAGAGTCTTTGCTGGATTATACATAGTTGTCACTTAATTAAGACCTGTTGTTGCTGAAGCCTGAGTCTGCCTCATCCATTCACTCGATTTAACACTGGCAACGAGGATGGGATTGGAAGGCAGCTAGGCAACAAAAAGAGCAGAAGCAATCCAGCAAGTCAATCCAGCCCAGAGTGAAGCACGGCAGAGAGCAGCCATCTTAAAGCGGCAAATTCAAATCCACTTGCCAAAACAAGATGACTGCGCACGCCCCACCAGCTCCGTACGACCCAGCCACTGAGCCCTGGGACTCCTACATGATGAGATACGCATGCTTCCTCGAAGCCAATGACCTCCTGGGCCTGTCCGAAGGCTGGAAAAAAATCAATGTTCCTGAGCTACTGCGGACCAGAAGCGTTCGAGACGGCAAAGGATTTGTCAGAACCAACGCCGCTCCACTCGGTTGCTTAGTCGGTCCTACAACAGACACTGCGGACACACTATGCTCCCAGACTGTCTAAATACATCCGGAGGCACGAATTCAACCTCCGCAACCAGAAGGAAGGTGTAACAATCAATCAATATGTTGCTGCACTTCAAAACGCTACGGCCTACTGCGAGTTCAGAGACTTAGATGAACTCTTGCTAGACCAAATTATATGTGATGTTCGGGACATTAGTTTGCAGAGGAGGTTGCTCACCAAGACCAACCTCACTCTACAGATCGCCCTGGATGAAGTCCTCAACCAAGTCGATGGAAACCCTACAGAGACAGGGCAGCCCAAAGATCTAATTTTGCAGATATTCACTGTAGCACTATAGCACTTCTCATCATGTTCAGACTATCTCTCAACCTGACTGATTACAGGTATGACTGATGCTATCCATCCATTAACAGATTGAAATAAAGCCATGATTGTTATAAAGGGCCTGAAGTTGCAAGCACTCTGCCCCCATTCTCCAGAAAAGTTTGATATGAATGTTGGACTTGTAGGACTAGAAAACAGATCATATAATGTTCTTATACTAACCTTTGGATTTTTTTGGCTTCAACAAGAACAACAATAACAAATAAAGCTGCTAACCAGAGATATGCAGTGGATTATTAAACTGTAAATAACATGAAACAGATCTATTTTTCTTATAATACAATTAGGAGAAATTACAATAATAATATGTTTCTTCATTCTTCAAATTCAAAAAATCAAATATTTCCATTGGTAAACTTGTAAGATCTGCTCAATTCTCTATAAACTAAAAAAATGATTTATCTACTAAATCATTTCCAATACATCAGATTTTTTAATATTAAAATATTACAAAGTCTTTTTACATTCTTTCCTATAGTTAACTCACTCTTATTAAATGAAGAATCACAATAACTGGTCAGAAAGTACTGTGCCACGAATGTCCAATTCAGCAAATTATTCAGCCTAGTATTTTGACATCTTTGATTTATCTCTAAGCTTTAGCTGTCCTTTATAACAAGAATGGGCATGTCTTAGGTGTTAAACTTTCTTAGCCTCCTGACCTTTAAAGGGGCTGCAGAAGAGTGTTAGGTGGTATCACTTGAAAGGTGTTTTGGGGAGATGGTTTAGAGTTGGATTAGGAAAAGCTTTGGTTTCCTAAATTGCTTAGGAAAGTTTAGCCAAGCAACTTCTGATAAATTGCTCTAAGTCATGCACTGAATTTCAGAGGATGTTGGGCTATTGGGAGTGTACAAATTGTTATTCTAAAGTACTGAACATGATTGATCCATGTGCCGTACTAATCCCAAGTCCAGTCCTAACAAAAAAGAAATACAAAGAAACACGGTACCTCTTTTATTTATTATAGCTTGTTTGCTGCTCAATTCCAAATGGCTCTGAGCTGCTTACATTAAGTAACAAAAACATTAACATAGAATAACCATAATGAAAACACTATCCCATAATAGTATCACCCAGAAAGTGCATGTCAATCCTCACTGTTCCCAAAGGCTTTCTGGGACAGCCATGCCTTTGCAGCTGGAAGTCCCCAAAACAGGGGTTGGTTTGGATACCCAGAGCCAGGCTCCTATGATTTTTAGATTCTAGATTTTAAAATCCTAAATAAGTAAACAGAAATAAGTATATCACATTTACTATCACCTCCCAGATTCAGTCTTTGATATCACCAAGAATTATGGCAATTTTGAACAGTCACTAAATGAACTGTTGTAAAACTACCTGTATGATGTAAGGTGTGCTTTTTTTAAATTAAAGTTTCCAATGTATGAGATCCCTCTTCCAGCATCTTAGCAGCAACACATTTGGTTACATTTGCCAGATTAAGTTTTAAAATGTTTTGGAACTACATCATTTCGCAGCCATATTGAAGATCATCAATAAAAATAAATTACCAAAAGACAAAAAACATTTGCTTATAGGTATTTCACTATCTTATCTGTTTATTCCAAAGACATTTATTTGCTATACTTAAGAAATTAGACCAATTTAGTTGTGATAATTTTGAAAGCCACAATCAAACTTGGAAATGAAATGTTAAGAAGTATGGTAAGACTTACAAAGTGAAGATTTTGTTCCACTCGGGATTAAGGTTCTTATATATTGTGTGGGTCAACAATCTATCATTGTTCAATTCAATTACACAAAATGGATCACTTTTACCTGTAAAAAGATAATTTCAGAGACATTCATGAATTTGCAATTTAAAATTATCTTGCCATTCTATGTAATTAACACTTCATATTCTAAAAACAAAATAATATTAAGGTTATTAGTAATACTGTGTGATAAACTATAAAATATTGCAGTGTGATACTCTGGGATCAAAGCAAAAATGGTGGCGTGTGAACATTAGTTTGTGATTAAACATGCCTTTGCACAGAACTGCATGAGAGATACAGTTAGATGATACTGCAAAAAGTGTTGCAGACAGCAATTTTCATGCGTTAGTACTATTTTGCCTTCCAATTTTAAAGACGACACAGCCCTGATACTTAGTGCATTTTATTATGTATGAAGTTGTTAAATATATTCTGAGGACTAAAACTTAGAAGGCTACAAACTAATAGATTTACAAGCAAGAATTGACATAATGGCTCTTCCACATATTACATAGTTCAGATTTAAACATTTAGGTTTAATTTTAATTTAAGGATAATATACTAGGAAAAATAGATAATAATTGTCAATTTAATTTTGAAAATTTCTTAAAGACTATTCTATGTCATAAATATTTGCCTACATTTGTAGTGCTATTTAAATTAAAACATATTGTAAAATTTAATATTTCAGAGAAATCTTACTGAACTTTCAGGACACATTGCAAGAAAGTGTGTGGTGACAAAATTTCACCACTTTGATACATTACAGTTATGTGATAAGATAATGGGTTTGACTCAGGACTATTCATAACCATCAGTATAATCTTTCAAATAATCTATGTCCTGAGAAGGCTATTTTATTACATGAAAATTAACTGCAACAAAAGCAGGAGTAACAAATGTTTCCCACTAAACTCAGTTATGAGACTGATATCGCCAAGATAGATAGATCCTAGTGCAAAGTATAGCACACTGGGCAATTCTTTTTCCTAGAAATATTCTGTAATGAAATATCACAAATTTAAGGGTCTCAAAGAAACCCCATTAAATGGTAATTTGTAATTTGTTTCATACTTTAGACAATCATTATGTAGATAACGCTGTTAATAAATTAATAATTTTCCGTATTGCAGCACTGATTTAGATTCCACCACAGGTTAATGTACATAATATTAAATTTAATGACATGGTATAATTGCTTTACGTATGTTGAATTTCATAACATATATATTTTTTTGGGGGGGGGTGTTCCTTCTGGAAAGGTATCTGAAGTTTTCTTGGCAACATTTCATAAGTGATTTGCCACTGTATGTTTCCTAGGGCTGAAAGACAGTGACTGGCCCAAAGCCACTCAGCTGACTTTGGCTTAAGGCATGAGTAGAACCTATAGTCTCCTGGTTTCTAGTCTGTCACCTAGAATTTACACCAAACTGGTTTTCAAAACATAATTTCATTACATAATTTTGTATGAAGCATAAATCAATACATGATGAAATAGTCTTTCCCCATTTACACTTGTCAGATAAATCTGTGTGTTGGTTTAAACATACAAGACATACTTTTCTTTTGCCTTTATCGTTGATTTCCATTTTTAACTGTACACTGTACTTTGAATTAATTCAGATATAAATGATTCTCCAGGATTTATCTTTAAAGTACTCTGGATCTTGACTTATATAGAGAATTTACCTCTAGTACTAACACCTTTTGGATAAAAATTACTTTTAAAAAAAAAGCAAGAATGTTTCAAACAAATGTTCAACACATCACAAATATATATTCCCAATTATTAATATACAATTAAAACAAAATCTATATAGCCCTATTACTTCATTTTTAAAAGAAAGTAACATTAAATTTTTGAGGTGACATTGGATTTGCATGTTTAACAATATTGCATTTAATTTGAACTGAAAATTATTTGGATGATCTATGAATAGAAATGCAAAGTATAAACTTAAATAAATGCAAAAGCCACATTCTGCCACTGAACTGTCTAAAGTTACTGTTTTGCAAGGTATTCCCATATTGTTACATCATATGGTTCCTCTTCCCATCATCCTATTGCAAAATTGGTTATTAAATTTCTAGATTCCTGAATTCTTCTTAAGCAACAAGATGCAATTTAGCCAATTTGCTCCTTTTTCAATGTCAGATAACATCAACTAGAATTACTGCAAGTGCTGTTATTTCCACAAGAAAAAGTCAACTATCGTTTTCCATATCTTTTAAAGAAAAGCCATTAGACATTTCACTAATAAATTTCAACTGGATATTCCTTAGACAGATATCCAAAATTTTAGTTTCTTAATCTAAACAACTGTTCTTTTGCATAAGCAACTTTTGGAAACTAATACTGTATGATCAGACCTTAAGATAACAAGCAAATGCATATAATTTAAATAGATGAATAAATTCAGTAAGATTTTTTTTTAATCACTTGGCTGTAGGTATGCTAAAGGGAAACACTAGTTTCCTTGTTAGTTTTGTCACAGTGGGCTTACATTAGCAACCCTCAAAATCCAAACTATAAGCAAATCAATTCAGCTTCCAAATATTACTACCATGGTATAATTGAGAGATATATGACAGATGTTTCAATAAAAAGGCATAAGTACAACACAAAGAATACTTGTTTTCCTAGTCATTTTCATGAGAATAATTCCACACCCTCATCTATGTTTTGGAAACAAGACGGGAAGTCATAATCCCAACAAACCTATCCATACAACAAGATTAATTGGATGAAAGCAACTTATTGCTTTATTTGCACCATAAGAATAAAAATCACTCTGTTGAGAGAAGTACAGTGGCTCTTTGTGCATGTAGTAATTCCTCTTCCTTTTTCATCTTCTGACAGAGCTGGAAGCCAAGGACACAATACAGAAAGTATCTATGAGGTCCTAGTAAGATCAGCAGCAGCAATACTGGTTGAATGTGCTGTGCTTGAAGACAAAAACATGGGTGATAGATATACAACTGGCCCACCCTAATTTCCCCAGTGTCTTCCTTTCCATACCTCCCTTTAGTGTCAGCACTGATGGCTTTAGCTCTTTCCTATTTTTCCCCTCAAAATGTTTTTGCCCTTAATAAAAGTATTTTCAACACCAACACAAACGAATGGCAGCTAGCTGATCAAGGCACATAATAAATCATACAAAGACATTCTTATTCTAAACATATTTTCTAGGAAGTGTCATACTATGTAGATTCGTGACGGTGAACCTATGGCATGCACGCCACAGGTGGCACTTGGAGCCCTATCTGAGGGCACGCGAGACATTGCCCAATATCAGCTCCAGCGCATATGTGCATGCTGGCCAGCTGACTTTCGGCCTTTCAGAGGGTGAGGAAGGCCGTTTTCGCCCTCCCCAGGCTTCAGGAAAGCTTCCAGAGCCTGTGGATATTAAAACACGAACACAACAGGCCTACTGGAAGTTCGGAGGCTTCAGTGAGGCCTGTGCGCATGCGTGGGGAGGGGACTGAGGGGGGTTGCGCATGCATTCACGGGGGAGGGCATTGCATTATGGGTGTGGGCATGCATGCAGGCGCACCCTTTTGGCACCCAAGCAGAAAAAGATTCGCCATCACTGATATAGACATTTCCAGATTTCATTATCACTTTAGTTATGTTAGAAAAGGAAAATCATAAGCTTGGGTTAGGGTTAGGGTTTCAAAATATAGTTTGATATGTAGCACCATTTCTGTGGAAATCTTTCACAAAAAATGTATTGATGTTTATGGTTGTAGAAAGAATGCATAAAATTAAGGAAGCTCAAAGGGGAAAAACAGATTACCGTAAGCTGATTTACCCAAAGATTTCCAAAAATGAGGCTGTCCTTTCATCCTTCTAGATAATTTTTTTATCTAATGACAAATAGTGATCTAAGCTCTAAATTTAGGGATCATCTGTGAAATAGATTCAATGAAGACACGATGTGGAAATCCACATGCAAACAATGTTTTTATCAAAGCATGAAAAGTTGTATGAACAGTAAAATTTTAAATTGAGCCCAGAGATACTTAATGAGCAAAGCATCTGGAAAAGCATTATTTTAATACAATCATATGATTTGGTCCCTGACAGCAATATTTTTTTTCCCAAAAGTTTCATATTAATATAAGGCAGCACCATATACAACATTTTGCAGAATCTACACAATGGACCGAAAAATAGATTACTGAAAAAGCATTTGATGATATTTGAAGAGAGTATATCAAGATCAGGAATCATTGCAATACTAAAGCAAACAGATAAGGGGATAATGCTGTTAAGAACTTTGGTAGTGAAGACAAACATCTCATGTTACTGGATAATGTTGGAATTTATTGAGTTTACATTGCCAGACTAATAAAAGATTTCCCCCACTACCCATTAGTTGTGGATCAGGATAAAGTGAAAAATGACCAAGGTTAAGCAATAGAACAAGAGAACAAGAGAAGAGACGGTATAAGATTATCAGTGAGTTTTCATCTGGATAAAAGGATTCATTTTTTTCAATATTAAAATGGAAGGAGCAGCAGAATATTTACAGATTGAATATAAAAAGCAAAGAAGAAAGCTCTGCACTTGCTATACAAAGCAGATGGGAAGTGCACAAGAGAAAAAGCCTTTAAAGGAAAGAGCAGTTGGTTTTGAACATGTTGAGCTTCAAAGAAAAAAAAAAGTCCACATGAGAATATCATGTAAGCTGTTTTGAAGCAGAGAATAGAATTGAATGTCATCAGAAGAGATGAGTAAATCAATCAAGTTTTGCATGTGTTCATAAATCCATGTGCTCATACCTATTTGAATGTGCTCATAATTAAATAATTGTACATATTTTCTAAAAATGCATGTTTGCATTCAATTGCTTCATTTATTCATGTGTTGTGCACATGAGTAATTCTTTTTGAGTAAAGAATTGCATTAAAAATTCTGTCGGATCCCAAATTACTAATGTTTTTTTTTTTTGTACACATTTGGATGCTGCTTACTCATATAATATAGGAACTGCTGCTGCTTTCATGCCAGAAACACCAAGGTGCTTCCAGATTGAAAAGATTATCTGATGACATCACTATCACCTAGATGCCTGGTTGGCGGCTCCTTTCATGTCCCCATTAATGAGCCCATCAAAGTGGCACCTATTTATCTACTTGCGTTTGCATGTTTTCGAGCTGCTAAGTCAAAAGAAGCTGAAGCAAATGACAGTGCATTTGCTGCAATGGTCTCCTGCAACCCTCTGCCAGCAAAAAAGGAGCTCAGGAGGATTGTGCATGATCCTCGCAAGCTCCATTTTCTCTGGCAGAGGCACTGCAGGCCGGTCCTTCGCTGTTTCCAGGATGGTCCTGCGGCCAGATCTAAGCACCCTGCGGGCTGGATCGGGGCTGCAGGTCTTCAGTTTGACACCCCTGATTAAGAAGAAGACCAAGAGTAGGTTTCTCTTAAAAACTCGACAGAAGAGGTAGCTGAAATCAATTACTCAGTTCTGACTTATTTTTAATAAACCTTCATTCCAAATTCCAGACAGCCGGATTACACAAATAATTACATCTGCACTGGATTCAAATAAAGGTTTTGCATTTTTCATGGAGCTATCTGAATGCCTTCAAGGACATCAACCTGGCTTACGTACTTTGCAGCAACCTGCTTACAAGCTTTTACAGGCTACATCCAGCACTTTACATGAAACCTTCTACTCCTCAGACTTGGGTAGACATGATGCTATCTATTAACTAAAGTTGGGGTGTGAATGGAGATTGCCTGAGATACATTATGCAGCTGCAAACTTCAGGAGTATAGCATGATAAAACATTAGCAAAAAAACACCATTTTCTAGAAATTTTGCTTGCATTAAGAATGGATATATCTTTCAAGCTGTATTTCTTTTTCCCTAATGCCAATAACAGTTTTATTTTTTAAAAAATCATATACAATTAAGACCATGGGTGAAAAACAAATACATGGTTTAATGCAAACTAAAACTCCCAAAGCAATCAGTGTTAAAATTCATTCAGGCCATATCTCATCTGCATCTTTCTGTGAGAAATCAGACACCTAAGATGGTTTAGATAAATGGCTCAATTAATTGTACAGAAGTAACCCTCTTTGAGCTGAACCAGAGCTGTGAGCTCTTTATTAAAAGCACTATTCTGTAGTCCATAACCTCGTTCCTTGACTCCTCTCTAGTTTCCAATTTAAACAAGTCCCTGTGCGGCATGTTCTAAAGGGCTTTGTCTCCCTGTCATTGTTAAGAGAGCTGAGGCATCCTGGAAGTGTGAAATCAGACCTCATGAGCTGAACGGTTCCCCAGGGAACACTGGACTGCGCAGAAGGTCAAAGTCATGGGCTGGACCATCTGAAAGCACCCTGATCACCCGTCTGTGACATAGCAAGCAGGGGAAGTGTGCGTGTGAGGAGACTATAATTGAACACATCTTAATTAAAACCCAAAGATAGCAAAAAATAAACTGTTTCCTAGGCAGCCTGTCAAATTCAGGTTCCACTAATGAGTTCCAGTGTTTTAATTTCTTAACAAAAGTAAGACTCAGTTAGCAGTAGTAAAAACAAGGATTCGACATCATATTCCTGTTCTTGTTTTGCAATAATCTTTCATCAACAATATTAATTAAAACATATGAACACTAAATAATCAGCACACTATTATTAAACATACAATGAATAGAGAGCTAAAGAATCATTTCACATACAATAATCAACCATTATTAAAATATTTTATAAAAACATTGTCATATTTTATGTTTAATACTCTATTTTTAAAACAATTTAAGATGCTACTTCTTAACATCTTAAGCTGTGAATTTGTCTGAATCAAATTTGTAGATATTTTCAATGAATTCAATTATTCTTTAGTGGTTCATTTAAAAGTTATAAATTTCCATGGAGATTTATCAATCACTCAAAGAGGAAAAAAAGAGGAGAAAAAGATTAGGTCCTTTTTGATAACTCTATGGCAAGTTGGATTTCATAATTTTCTAAGTTTTCTCAGGAGAGTATCCATTTTAATTGACTCAAAATGCTATTTTACTAAATAGAAAACAAACTTTCTCTCCCATTAATTTAATGAATTATATTCATTAATTTTAAAACTTGTTGGTTACTAAGATTATTTCTTTCTCTGGGAACAGAATAAACATTATTATTAATAGAATCAAAGATAAAGGTCCTATAGAATTTCTTTTATAGCTTTTATTACATGTTGGTGCCATGTCTGAAAATATGTCTGAAAAATATTTAAGGGCTAGAACTTTATTTTGGGCATGTCAGTCATACAAACTGCGCTATATTATTAGAGTAAAAGGAATCATGAGGTTTTCATAAATTGCATCATTACTCCAGTCATTACTCTTATGTCAATACTGGAATGGAATTTGGAACTTGAATAACTTTGAAATGTTAATAATAGCTACCAATTAATAGCATATAATAAGAGTAACAAAAAAATCATATATAAGAATGTCTTACGGCAATACCAAACATGGTTAATTCAGAATAAGATTTGCTGATGATCAGTATGTCTTAGTGTAATTCATGTGGTCATAAAACTGTAGGCATACACAAACAAATCTTTTTACTATTACAGCACAGTATTTGTGCATTCATGTCTACGAATTATATTTATAGTGTCTCTTTCATTTATAGTGTCAATAGGATTGAAATAGTAAACTCTCCTTTGAGTCAGGATTGATTCTTGGTGATTTCAGGACAACTGGCAACAGTAGAGTTATACACACATACACATATCCAAAGTATTGTGAAAATAGTTTACAGGTGGTCCTTGTTTAAAGAACATTTGTTTAGCAACAGTTCAACTTATGACAGTGCCTTGTGATACTTATAATTTATGATATTGCCAAATGAGTAGTAGTTACAACCAGCCCTCATACTCACAGCTAGCATGGTGTTGTCAAGCAGAAATCAGGTATGGCTTGGTGCAACCAAAGAGACAGAGACCAGGTGATCTCCCTTCACAAAAATGGACACCCCCCAGCCCCCAGGAGCACTCTACAAGCCTCCTAAAGGCGATGCATGCCCCGTTTTTCACAAAAAGTGAGGTGTGCAGAGGGTTTGGGAGATCTGCAGAGTGCAAAAACTTTTTTAAAAAAATTACCTCTTCAAAATCTTGATGCCTCTTATAGTCTGAAAAATATCATATATAACAGGAAGTGGGCATATAGTAGATAAGGTACAGCAGTTACAAAAATACCTGTACATGCCTCTTGTGATTTTATCACATGCTTACTCACGAGCTTTTGGTTTCTTATGAAACTTTACACAATGCCCAGGGCCAGCTAAGGCCTAAACTTTATTTTTGCCATTTCAACATAAGAACTTTTTAACCAATCATCAGAGTTATCACAATCCCGATCAACATAAATTCTCCTTTCATATTTTGACTAGTGCACAGCAAAGACAGGATAAGCAGAGATGGCATACGAGCCATACTTCTGATGTCTCATGGAACAGATGTTAGGGCAGGCAGACATGATAAGAGGAAGACAATGTATGCAACAACAGAAGAATATAAGGAAGATTACAAAAAAGATAACCCAAAAAATTTCCCAGAGCCAACCCCAACCAGGTAGCCAACTAATAAGCCAAGAAGACAGTCCGGGGAAGAGGCCAATATCAGCATCTTTGGGTCTGTTCTGTATCTCCTTTTCCATGAGATAGATGGTGTGATCTCAAATTATCAAGACAGCATAGAGAGATGTAATTGAAACAATGGAAGTGAATTAATGTACAAATACCTCCCTTGGTAGCAAAGACAACATCCAAGGCCTGGCGATTTTGAATCACTTGCTATGAAATATCCGTCACTTGATGGAGCCTCCATTGTAATGGGGTCCATATGAGCTCAGGCTGGCATTGCCTCATATAGGTTGTAAAGGACCAATGGATTGGGATCCTCACTGATCTTAATGCCAAAAGCCTGACTGAATTTATCCACAAGTCCCATTAGGTGTGGTTGACTTTCCAGGTGATGGTGCACCATGCATATATACCAAGTTCATATTTGGAGGAAGAATTAAAAGGTTGGAGGCAAGCCACTGCTCTGTGTTGGATGCGAGCTCCTAACTTTGCAATGATTTGTTTTTTATTATGGGGAACAGGCATCTTCCAACTATCAGTAACATTTATGATTTGGTATACCTGGGCTTCCAATAGGGCTGCTTCCATGACCAGCCCCTGAGTGCCAGTCGGGGGTATATGTGCACAGATCCACAACTGGTAACATTTAACAATTTTGCTCAGGTCTGGATATTCAGAATGTGTGTGTTGGTACTCCAACTTCCAAAGATGGCGACCGAAGCTGTTTGTTGTCCTTCTATTTGTTTGGGGGTGGTGCCTTCATGTTCCAAAGTTTTTGCATGGCCCAGTTGTATTGAATGGTGTTCTGCTGGAAAGTCTTCCTTATAGACTGACTCTCTATGAGCCTCTAAGTTTTTCTGAGGCCCCATTTGGTGGAAAAAGATAGAGTGCTTATGGCAAATCACTAAGTGGCTGTTGGTAAACCAGTGACTCCTTTGATGTTTTGGCATGTGACTGAAGGGTGTTGTTGTTTAAATGAAAGCTTCAGTCCAAGGTCATTCTCAGCCCCACAGGCTACAGTCCAATGATAATTTGAATCCTCAAAAGGATCAGTGGTCTTGGGACAGGTGTGGTGAATCCTGGTGCAAATACCAGCAACTTTAACAGCTGTATGGGTCATGAGAAGGATGAGGAAGGGTCCTTTCCATTAAGTCCAAGATTCCATGACTAATGAATCACTAGGAAGGAAGGAGTGCAGTAGGTGATCCAATCCCGGGTGATGGAAGACCTGGACAGCTTGGTAAATGGAGGAGACATTTTGAAAGAGAGCAGATATAGTCCTGGGGGGCTTGGTCCCCAAAGGCAGGAAAGGATGTGGAGGTGGAGGCTTGATAAAGATTTAACTTATTTCATGTAATTATGTTGTACACACAGTAATTCACTGAAGGCTCTCAGAACAAAATATTTTGGCAGCCATGTGATTGCTTCATTTCACCTTTTCTCTCAAGTAAGAATTTGGGTTCTCAAAAGTCCAGATATAAATTTATTTGCAAAATGTTTTTTAAAAGATGTAACAGAATTTATCATTAAGCAAGAATAGAACAGAAACCTGGCAACCTTCAGTATTTTATTTGCTATACTGTTGGTTTTGTAAACTATAACATAAAATTAGTCAATGGTTACTGATTAGCATAAAATGGAAATAGTTCTTGCCTGTAACATCAGCTGCCATCAAACCTTCTGCTCTGATGACCTTTACCTGGAGAAATCCCACATCCTTTATGTTTTGAAACATCTGCATTAGGTTCTAGAAACATACACAAAATTTAGGAAATTACACTGAAGTCATAAAAAAGCAAAATATGAAGAGACCATTTCCTCTTAAAGGTTCTAAATTGTCCTGATGGCTTAAATCACATATGTTTCTAACATATCCTAACTCTGAAGCTGCACTTAGGTCTGGCTCAACACTTTATTCTGGAACTGGCTTACTTGGCAGAAGGCTCGTGAACACAGCTCCGCAGGGTTAGTCTTAATTGTACACAAAAAGGAAGAATCCACAAAGAAACATATAGATATGTTTCCACTGCAGTACACAGATGTCAAAGCTTTTATATATGTATGGATCCTGGATTGAAACTTCTTTTCCTCCAACTTTCCTGAGTCAGCAGGTATTTGGCTGATCTCTTGATAGCCTTGGAAGGCATCTAGTTCCCATTGGCATGGAAACCATTGCTACCTGCTATACCACTTTTATTCCTTAACATTAGTTGACATTCAGTAGAGAAAATATTCAGTTCTATCCCAAATACATAATTTAACAAGTCTATTTTAAAAAAAATAGTATTTGTTGCTTATTTTAAATCATTATTTAATTGGAATAGTGTCCCAGAATTATATTAAATGATGACACCTTGATCATAAGGTACTTCTATTCCACAAACCAGAGATGTTGCAGGTTCTTGAGAAATAATTTAGAAACTGGAGTGTTTCTATGAGTTATCTGTAACAAAACTAAAATTATGCATACACAAACATATTTCTATATGACTTAGCTTTATTCCCTATAGCTTCCTCATATTATTCACAAAATAGCAATTATTTTAATTTTTTTATAAGTTTAATTTGTTTGTAAGTTTTAATTGCATAAACACAGCATGTGTTCAAATTTCCTATATTATTATGGTATAAAACTATAGTTTTATATAGTTTTATAATTACTACTATAATCATTAGTTTATACAGTATAATTAAAATATTTTATAAAAGTGTTGTGGTTTAAAAATAGTATTTATTTTTTAAAAAATCAGGAAACAGCAAGTAAAGAATGAGTTTCTAAACATTTTGACAGGTTGAATCCCATTAAAAGAGCAAACCTGGATTTTAACAAACGTCTGAATGAATGCACTTTTCCATTATGATGCAAAATTTAAATTCTTAATCATATTCTGTTTAACAAAAATGTTTTCTGCTTGAAAAAGTTGAAATCTTAACCATGTATTAGACAGACCCATTTACAAGTGAAACTCGAAAAATTAGACTATCATGCAAAAGTTCATTTATTTCAGTAATGCAACTTAAAAGATGAAACTAATATATGAGATAAGACTCATTACATGCAAAGCAAGATAGTTGAAGCCGTGATTTGTCATAATTGTGATGATTATGGCGTACAGCTCATGAAAACCCCAGATCCACCATCTCAGAAAATTAGAATATTACATGCAATCAATAAAACAAGGAGTGTACATAGAACAATATCGGACCTCTGAAAAGTATAAGCATGCATATGTACTCAGTACTTGGTTTGGGCCCCTTTTGCAGCAATTACTGCCTCAATGCGGCGTGGCATGGAAGCTATCAGCCTGTGGCACTGCTGAGGTGTTATGGAAGACCAGGATGCTTCAATAGAGGTCTTCAGCTCTTCTGCATTGTTCAGTCTCATGTCTCTCATCTTTCTCTTGGCAATGCCCCATAGATTCTCTATGGTGTTCAGGTCAGGCGAGTTTGCTGGCTTATCATGAAGCATGAAGTGCTCCAAAATCTCCTGGTAGACGGCTGCGTTGACTCTGGTCTTAATGAAGCACAGTGGTCCAAAGTCCTGTTGCTTAGTGGTCCAAAGTCCTCTTTTCTGATGAGAGCAACTTTTGCCAAAAGCACCAAAAACTGGTTCAATGACCATGGGATTACTGTGCTTGATTGGCCTCTCCATTCTTCCTCCATACTCTGGGTTCTTGGTTTCCAAATGAGATGCAAAAGTTGCTCAATGATTCAAAGTCCTCTTTTCTGATGAGAGTCTACCAGGAGATTTTGGAGCACTTCATGCTTCCTTCTGCAGACGAGATTTATGGGGATGCTGACTTCATTTTCCAGCTGCCCACACTGCCAAAAGCACCAAAACCTGGTTCAATGACTGTTGGATTACTGTGCTTGATAAGCCAGCAAACTCGCCTGACCTGAACACTATAGAGAATCTATGGGGCATTGCCAAGAGAAAGATGAGAGACATGAGACCGAACAATGCAGAAGAGCCGAAGGCCTCTATTGAAACATCCTGGTCTTCCATAACACCTCAGCAGTGCCACAGGCTGATAGCTTCCATGCCACGCCACATTGAGGCAGTAATTGCTGCAAAAGGGGCCCAAACCAAGTACTGAGTACATATGCATGCTTATACTTTTCAGAGGTCCGATATTGTTCTATGTACAATCCTTGTTTTATTGATTGCATGTAATATTCTAATTTTCTGAGATGGTGGATCTGGGGTTTTCATGAGCTGTACACCATAATCATCACAATTATGACAAATCACGGCTTGAACTATCTTGCTTTGCATGTAATGAGTCTTATCTCATATATTAGTTTCACCTTTTAAGTTGCATTACTGAAATAAATGAACTTTTGCATGATATTCTAATTTTTCGAGTTTCACCTGTATAAATAAAAATGAGACACAAAGCCTGTAATATACATCTCAGAGATAGAGGCAATGTTCAGCTGAGGCAATGTAGTTTATATAGCACATCAATATGGCACATATCTCTAGCATTCTATAAGATCACTAATGCTATATCTGTTAACTTTTAATTTCATAATAATTGCCTATTAGAAATTTGCTTAATCAGAAAGACAATTTCCCCCTCTACCTTCCTTTTTTTCTTGATTTGGTTTAAACCTGGTTCTTAAAGAAAAATGCTATTTGCCATTACTTATCATTTCTCAAAAAGGTCTGGGGACTTTTTTGTCAATCCTGGCATTTTAATACAGATATTTTCCAGTTCAATGCTATGTTGAACAAGGGAGACATGGTGAAATTAAAAGTATTTTTTGTTGTTTTGAAATTGCATTTGTTTTGCATTTCCTAGTTAACACAGAACAAAAGTCAACCTTTTTACCTATATGCACGTTCCGTTCATTTAAAAAGACCTGGCAATATTTCGCCCACTATTATTTGCCAGTGGGATAATTATAGTTTGAACTTTTAGATTTTGCTAGTCAGCTGATTTAGTGCAATTTAGTGCCTTTCTGACAGTCTCAACCAATGACACACTGCAGATTATTGTAGGATTTTGTGAAAAGCAAATGACTTTAATACATTACTTTAAACATGCAACTTAAAGTAATGATTTATGAGATGATTATCAGTCATCTTATTTATGAAGACTGTTGGAGGCCTCAAACCCCAGATGGTATTGGAGGCTTCACATTTCCATAGCACAGAAATCTATGATTTGCTGTGAATCCTTTCAGCCCTCAATAGATGGGAAAAGATTGAAATGCTCTGGAGATGAGTCCTCTTTATTTTTTTAATGAAAGGCTGTATAATATATTTTCTGTATAGCTGCAGCAGCTGTCAGCGAGAGCATCTCAGTTCAGCTCTATTATGGGAGAACCAATACCCCATCCTATGGCATCAAGATACACTGAGGGGCCAGCATTGATTGACAGCTTGTCACCATGACGTCTTATTCCATCTCTGTTATGGAGAAAATTAATGTCACACCACCAGCCTTATGACTCGCTGTCATCTTATAACTGCTCACCTTTTATCAATGCTCTAAATAACATTTCAAGCCCCATCGTCTCACGGTGGACAATCCGGTCAAGGGACATTAAATCGGATGAATGTGAAATGTCATAATAAAAATGGAATGCTAACAACTTCTTCACTAAACTAGCTTCTCTGGTTTTTAAACTGTGACAAGGGGGAGCAGGGGTTCAGCATACCCGTTCTGAAAAGGTCATAGAATCTCTCTTTTGGTCTGCTACCCATTACGGCCCTCCTCCCATCCCAAAAGGAATTAATCTTTTCATACAATTGTGATAAAATGGTTCAAACGGTAATGCCTCTTTAATTTGTAGGGCTCTGATGTTCTGCTACAAATGGTTAAATGACAGTAATAGAGTCATTTTCCAAGGCTATTTGATCTGACGGCAGGGTCAGTGCATTTACTCGTTTCAGTCTCAAAAATAGGGCAAAACACATTTTTAAATAGAAAGATCTCCTTCTCAATACTTTAAAAATAAAACTTTATAAATAATTTTAGATTAAAAAAGATCATGAATTTGTCAGTTACCCAGTAATATTTACTAAGATTACTAAATCTTAGCGAAGGATAACAACACTAATATTCCTACTAAAATATGTAGGGATAAAGATTTGCTACAAAAATATGTAGCTATTTCTACATCTGGTATACTACAATGTTGTTATTTGTCCAGGATTATTGCAGCTATGTGTGGCTCATGTTGATGAACCAAGTTATCCAGCTTGCAAGTAACAACAATCTAATGTCTGAAATAAACATACTGAAAATCAGATTTTCAATGTCATATTTTTTTTAACAAATTTTGCTATTCTCTATTAAAATTTACTGGTTATTTATTTATTATTAAAAGATAATCAGAACAATGAACATCCTTTGCTTCGTATTTTCTGCTATAGTGGAGAACAAAATGCATATTTCATTAAAATTAGTATCTGAGACATCCATCCCAAGATACAGTCTGACAGATCAACTTGCCTTAGTTCAAAAAATGTGAAATAATATTGGTAATCACTAGTTTTCAGATGATTTAGTACATTTCTTGGTTCTTACTTGATTTTAAAAATGTAATGGTTAGCCTTGCTAAGTCACCTCTATTAAATTGTGTTTATGATAATACTATTGGCGTATGATGTGTACAAGTACTTGCAGGCAGCTGATTCAGTGGAGATAGGTAGAATAAATTTGCTGAAGCACACATCCTGCTAATCTGTTTGAAGAATATTGTACAGCAATAGTACTAGCACTTCATATTATCTGCACAGCCTGATAAGGTACATCTTTATTAAATTTACTTATTGAGAGGATGTCAACCACAGAATAAGAATATTTTAAAACAAAAAAAAAAATTAAACAGCCCTCTGTTAGTCAGAGTTTAGCTTAATGCACAGAGTCTAGAGATAACTTCTAAACATCTGGCAGACCTATACAAAAAAAGCTTTGTAATTTTAGAGGAGATAGATTTTCTTCTTTCTTCTTTGTGTTTAGTAAATCAGTTTTAGTTAATCCAATATTAATAAAAGTTGGAGTAAGAGCTCCCCTTGCTGTTCCTTTACTAAAACTACACAATTGCTTCTATGATATAAGGACAGAATATTTTTCCAAATGTTCAATCCAGAAATTAAACATTCGGTATCCTTATTATTTTATGTTAGATTTCTAACCTACTCCAAACATCTAATAGAACAAATCCATGAAGAAAGGGCTTTGTTTTAAATAACGCAAACTTGATAAATTATTCAGCTACTTAAGGACATTACTTATTGGCAAAGTCAGTAAGGAAATGTCTTAATTATAACAAGAAGTTAACTTTTCAGTGAAAAAATATCAAGTAAAACTACATTTATACATATACATATATACATACATACACATACGTACGTACATTATTACTGTTAGCTACTGGGTGCGGGATGGCAGCATATAAACCAAGTAAGTAAATAAGTAAGTAAGTAAGTATGTAAGTATGTAAGTAAGTAAGTTTTCCTTTTACATTTCACCATTTATCACTATAATCTTATGCAAAAAATAGTAAGAAAAAGATGCTGCATACATATTTTTTTAGGATTTCTTTCTGTTCCTTTGGGTCTTCTAAGATATTCATTGAGAAGTCAGAGATGCTGACCGCAGCTGAAGCAGTCAATGTAACCAGCAGTATTAGATGCCCTTCGCCTTCTTCCAGAGGCAGTTCTAGCTTATGAGTATGCTCTTTGGTTAGAGTTGACAGGTCAATTTGGCACCTAGAAACAAACATTTTCTTTAGCATGTTGTACAACAATGCTGTGAAATACTGTGAACTCAGTTACCCAAAATGAACTATATTATATTTACTTCTTGTTTTCAGGACAAAGTCTTCAAATTTATGAATTTTATCATTCAGCAAAACAGATACTTTACAGAAGCATATTTCTGCCTATGAAGTTTAAATGCTAGAAAACAGAGTACTAGAAATGAAATGTTCAACTTCCTTGTATAACTTTTAAAAATTCATAACAGGAAATCCAATATATTGCTAATGTTGACCAAACTCCTTTTGTTGACTGAGTACTCCTCTTCGCTACTGCCTATGATCACGTACTCTAAAATTACTCTAGATAGTGGGGAGGAGGGCAATCCTGATTTGGGAAGGAAACAGGGAGATCAAAATTCTTATTGGTCAGATTTCAATATATGTAATGTTAGAATTTAACCAGAGATGTAACTGAAATCTATCTAACTCTGGTTTAAAGTGCAACATATGTTTGGCTACACGCTCAACATTTTTTTCTATAATATAATCGCAATTTATAATGATATCCCTTCACCTATGGAGATGGATCATTCCGGCCATAAGAACAAATGGGGAAACAGAGAAGAGTTTTAGAAGTATTTTCCAACCAGCACCTAGTAAGTCAAAAGGAAAAGGAAAAGCAGATTTTGTGCTCCAGAAATCAGTATCATATGAGCATCATAATCTGGATATGGAGCTGGGTGTAGAAGCAGATCTATCTTTGCACATTATTTACAATTCCCGTGGCAAATTCCTTGCGGATAACAAACTGTTAATAGGCAAAACCCTAATCTAAACATGCAACACAGATAACAAAGTCAGCAAAGCCATTGAGGTATTAAGCTGATTCAAGCCAAAGAGTTCAAAAGATGAGGTGAAAGACACTTCTAATAGATATTTGATCAATGCCTTGAGTATGCTTTTCATAGTTTCTTCTGAATGCAGACAAAACAGGGAGTTTTGCTGTGCTAAGTTCCCTTAAGTACATATATGCCATGAGTTCACATATGAAACAGGATGCTCAACAGGAAGAAGTCATCACAGATAGAATGAAACATCTTCCTCTTCTTTTTCACTGTGCTCTAAAGTGAGTAAATGTCAGGGTTCCAAAAAGCATCCAACCGTGAATACCAACAAGTCACCAGAACATCTATGGGATCTCAGTATCATGTGAACAGCAGACATGTAACATTTAGAACAAAATCAAATCCCAAACATGTCAATGAGAGATTTGTCATCCTAAAACAAATTAAATCGGAAGCACACTTCAAACTCTTAATTCCAGATGCCCAGAAATGAAGTTCACTAAGAAGACTGAGAAAGAAAAGAAACTTCCATTCCTTAACATCCTTGTCACCAGCAGAACAGAAAAACAACAAACCTTGAATGTGTTACAATTCCTGCAGTAACCACCCCACAAAATTAACTTACAAAATCAGTTATGTAAGTACTGTAACTACCTAATTCAAGAAGAACTACCACCTCCAATTTAATTTTAAAAGTTATCTAGGAATCAAACCAAAAAACCAGATTGACTTCCTTCAAGAACTACATCTATCTGAGGAGCACTGATGGCACAAAAGTTAGAAGCAGTATTGTAAGAAAACTGCCCACAGCCTAGAGTTTGATCCTGATGGGGCTCAAGTTTGACTCAGTTATGCTATTTTGTTATTGCTATCTATTTATTTAAAACCTATAGTTGCCCTTATTAAATCAAATATCACATTCCAGCTTCTGATCTGACATTCTGCTTTACATATGTAACATATATTATGCTAGACAGATAGAAAGTATTATATAGTCAATAACTGAGTTAATGATCAAATACTACCAATATAGCCCTAATCTTGCACCATAAATCTTTTGAAATATAATTTTGAAAAGGGATGGTTTTTAGCTGATGTGATCTGCCATCAATACATTAAAAAACCATTTCCTTAAAAAAAATAGGTGATTTCTAAATGTTATTTCTTTTTTTAAATTCAAAAAATTTATTTCAAGCAATTCAAAATTATATGTTCTCTTCTTCAAAGCTCATTGCCATACTATAAGTCATTTATAAACAAACCTGCCAATAAAATCATCCTTTTTGCCTGCATCTCTGTCCCATACTGTAATATCAATAATTCCACCTCGTTCCTCATAAAGATGTAAGTCAAATTGTTCCCTCCACCTGGGATTCAAAGTTTTTGACATTATCTAGAGAAAAAATTAAAAAAAATATTTCTGAGTTATGATGCATAAGAATAACAAAATAGAATTTTGATTATTTTAATAGTTTTATATTTAAATACCTTAGTTTTATATTTAAATATTATTTGTCTTCTGGATAGCAGTAAATATAACATTTTGTCACATTTATTAAAATGTTCACTGAGAAACATGTTAAAATTTTCTCAAAAAACACAAAAAGTATGAAAATTATAACAAGACATTATTTATTACTTTAGTACATTTTTCTTTTACATCACAAAAAAACTGATATGAGTTTCTAGTTTCTCCTTCAAATAGATTAACCTTTTTCTTGCTTAAAGACAGAGAGGTGAAACAGATTTTACACCTTTTTCAATATGAAATTTATAAAAAAATTATTTCTTTTCTCAGTGCTTTTCTTTCCTTTAAAAAAACCTATAATAAAAAGAACTGAATTATTAAAAACAAACATTACATAAAAATAAAATAGAACATCCCTCATTCAATTCTTTAAAGCTACATAAAACGTATCATTTAATTTAGTAAGAGTTTTTATTCCTGACCAAAACATATCTGAGACAGGAGCACAATTCACTACCACCCAGGTCACATGACCACATTTTGAAACATTGGCAACCTGTTTGCATTTATGATCAGTGCCAAGTGCTCTGCAATTATGTGATCACAATTTGCATTTTCTCTGCTGTCTTCCCCAGAAAGTTAATGGGGAAGACAGTGGAGGATGATGACAGTAGAGGGGTATGTTAGATTTTTAAGTCCATTACCCTGCATGCCAAGGAATTTTCCCTCTCCTCTGGGCAGGCAAGTGAAATCCTCCTACATGCTGGAGGAACAGATCTCAAATCTTGGGAAAATGCTAGTGGTGGCCAGCATTCCAAGTCTTCCAGAATACTGACATCTGATAGTGTTTTCACCAGTTTAAGATCATCTTCTCCAGGGCACTAAGGGATTTCCAAATCTAGCAAAAAAGCTTGCAAATACCATCATTCTCACAATTGTTCTTCCTGGTAGGTGGGGATCATTCTTCACAAGTTTTTTCCAAACTTTACATTACTTTTGGTGTTGTCCTTTGCACTTTTTCCGTTTCTTCAGCATCCTTCTTCTACTTCTTGTTGCAGAACATTTATCTATATTTTGTGGAATTGCTTAATGCTCAAGTATCTGATTAAGCCCAGGTCTAAAATCATATGATTGTATTCGGAGGTTTGATTTAGTAAGTCACTAGCTTTAAATCCAAGGTTTCAAACATTGCATAGTACTACTGCAATTTTTTAATATTGTATAATAACATAATAATCAAGTCCAAATAGAAATAGAACGACTGTGGCAAAAAAGTAAAGGTAGTACCAATACCAATAATTGCCTTGGGTGCAATTCCAAAACTGGATACGATCGACATTGACAATATCACTACCAGTCAATTGCAAAAGATGGCTTTACTCAGAACAGCTTACATATTATAACAATATCTGTAACACCATCAAACATCCACATATGCCTATCCCAGGCCTTTAGGAAGGACACAATAGGTGGATAAAAATGCCAAATCCAGTCTGAACATCTGGCTGACCATGTGATGAACCATAATAGTTAAATAATGATTTCAACCAAAAAAATGCTGAAGTTACATTAAAAAATTATACTAGAGTCTTTAAAAAATAGTTTAAGAAAATCAAAGGTTACCTTACTCTTGTACTTCTGATGTCCCAGTCGAAATTTCACATAGGGATCACTCAGCCCATTTGAATCCATGGCTTTGAGTCCACGACCTTCAATTAAAGTGATACTGACTATTCCTCTCCATAGCTGAGCTTTTCTGTGCAAGTCCGACAGACGTATACTCTGGGTCTGAAACGTCAGGTGCAGAGAGAACTCTCATTTATTAACTTGCAATTTGTTTTCAGAACAGAATGATTATTTTAAGAAAATATTTAGGAAAGGTAGAAAAATTTCTTAATGTTTAGAAAACCTATTTATAAAATGGTTATTGATGAAAACAAGATTTTAGAATAGCAAGAAACAACTATATCTTAGACTTTAGTATTACTCCACTTTTGGGGAAAAAATGAAAAAAATGGAATGGTGATTATATACACAGGTAAGTCTTTGATTAATGGGCAATTTATTCTATGACAAACAAAGATATATTTGGAAGTTCTTAGACGATGTTTGCAGTTATCAGCTATAATGTACTTGGCTTTTAGTAATCTCTCAAATTTTCAAATACACTAAATTCAGTAAATTTACCTCTACTTTTGTTATCTTTCCAATAATGAAAAATAATTGATAATATTGCATTGCTTGCAATGACCCCTAAGTCTTACTGTCACTATAATTTATATCCAAGTGTTACTCAAAGCATGTCAAGATTTAAGAAAAACTACAAAGCACTTTTAAAGCTAGAAAACAAAACAAAACAAAAAAAAGAAAATACCAAGTATTTTTTTAAAACAATTGCAAGCAAGGAGTGAGCTGAATTTAAAAGCTACTTTGATATTATAAAGTTTGAAAGAAAAATAAGATATATGGAATAAAATAGATGTTACATAAAATAGTGGTTTGTATATATATCTGGGGAAATATTCAGGGCATACATTGAAAATTAAAATAAAACCTTTCAAACAACATTTTCATTTAACTGGCTGAAAATAATGTTTATAAAATAGCAACAGCATTTAACCTTAGGAGCATGGCAACTATCTACAAGAAGATTCCACAACAAAGAATTCAGAACAAAATATACATAATATCTGACCGAAAACAATGCCTTAAATCTTGATTGTGTGGATAGAACATATTTGATATTCATAAATAAGGATTACCCAAATCCTCACTGTCTCCTCTGGCTCTTGAAATTTTATTCCTATTATTTCCCAATTTATATAAGGAAAAGTATAACATATTCCTTTATTATATAAGAAAAAGTAAAATGTATAAACAATACATTAGGTAAATAGAGGCCCATTTTAAGACCAACTCTTTGTATTGCTTTCTTCTCATCCATTTGAGAAACCGTATTTGTTAATAATCGACTTCTTGTTATTCTAACTTGAATTAATTATTTCTTAATTCCAGTGCGCTGATACAAATATACCTAAAGATTTATTTTCTCATCTTCTTTTATCTAAATAAGCATCAGTTCAAAATATTTTGTGACAAAATACGATACTACAACAAGCTCAATTCCTCCATGTCCTTTACAATCAGTTAACCATTCTTCGGAACTAATATTTACTAATATTATTTTGAAGAAGTTTTATATTTGAGAAATCATGGATGGGTGAATAAAAGAACAGCTGATCTATGATGATTGAAAAAGATCAATGTTATCCTATTTTTAAAAAAGGAACAAAAGGAACATCTAATAACTACAGGACAATCAGTCTGCTGTCAGTATCTGGAAAGAATCTAGATAAAACAATACAGCAATTGCTAGAAATCAGCACACAGTACCTCAAGATCAAGTCTTCCCATACTGATTTTATCTCATTTTTAAAATTGGTTAACTATAAATTGTGAGAATGTCCTAGGCATAATATATTTTGAATTCAGCAAGTATTTCACAGAATATCCCACAAGCTAGTTAAATGAGGGCTAGCATAACAATCAAGGATGGTATAAATCTATGTAGATGGTATAAAAATGTCCCTAAGGATTTTTTGTTAAACTGGAGTCTAGTCATTAATCCTGGAATTTTGAGGGAGATCCCTCATTTAAATATTAACAAAGCCAACAATGTTTCATATCTGCTAAAATCATGGTGAAACTAGGATAGGGGTGGGTGCATCCATCCTGGTGCTCCTTGATTTCTCAAAGAGTTTTTGATACTATTTGACTCTGATTCTTGGTGATAGGAGTCACTGTGTAGCAGTGATTAACCTCCTTCCTCAAGAGGCAGTTTCAATCAGTGTTAATGTGTGGAGAGATCATGTCTGCGCCTCTTCACTTATGTTGTTTGTGGATTTGATGCTCTCCCCTCTCCTATTTAACATCTACATGAAACTGCTGGGTGAAATCATCCATTGGTTAAGGCTTAGGCATCATCAGTATGCTGGTGAAACCCAGCTTTATAACTCAAACCCAAGCTGCACAGGTGAAGTTGTTGATGAGGAGTCGTCGGTGCTCTCTGAGCTTATTTGTTTTCTTGCAATTTTTTCATTACCCAAACTAGGTAACATCACCATCATAAACACTGATGATGTTACATAGTTTGGGTAATGAAACATCTGCAATAAAACAACCAAGCTCAGAGACCACCAAGGACCTCTCATTTCAACCCTAAGCTACAAATTTTCTCCTTTATTGAGGTTGTTGATGTACTGACCCAGTGTCTGGAGGCTGTTCAAGTTTTGATAGTGTGGAACATACTTTGCTCAGTCCTGACAAGAGTGACTAGCTGTACTTGTTTCGCCTTCCAAAATGGGGTATGTTACCGTTGTTGATTTAGGATGTGGCAGGATGGGGCATGTGAAACTATTGTGCAACTATTGTGGAGTTCTAGACTTGCAGCTATTGTTCAAAGAACAAGTAGTATCTGCAGCCCAGAAGTGTAACTGTCCCTCCCTCTGGAGAGATAAGGACTATGCCTTCTTTCCTAGGCCCCCAGAAAGCTGTTAAAATCTAGAATTGTTTCCAGGCCTGGAATTAATGTATTTCTAGGGCTCCTGTTGTTACTTTATGTTGCTGTTGTAACTGTATACTCTGGGCTATCTGTGTAGTTTTATGTTATTTTTTTAAAAAAATTCTGATTTTATACACTATCCAGAGTCTTTTGGTGTAGGCAGCCATAAACAACTTAAATAAATAAAAATAATCAGGTAGATGCTAAAATTCTAGTCTAACATTGAATATTGAATTAAATATTGGAAAAAAGAGTAGGTTGAGAGTAAATCCAGTACACAAGAAAAATGGCACCTACACAAACGTGAAACAAAAGAAAACAAATTTTGAAAAGACACATTTTTGTGAAAAAGTGACTTTTTGGCAAAACAAAATGCAGTTCAAAATAAATCCTCTGAGATGTTGGAGCCGATATTTGTGAGTTCAAATGCATTAATATTTAGCTGCCATAAATTATTTTTGCAGGTTATCTCCGTATAACAACTAATCTACCAAGTCTTATTATGTGCTCAAAAAATACAAGTACATGATGACATCCTAATGAATTCCTAAATTGATAATGCTGCATAACTGTCAAGAAAACATTTTATACTCTTTACATGGAAGTATAATTTTAGTAATATTATAAAGAGCCCATACTATTCACAAGTCAATGCAAAAGCAGAAAACACTGTTCAAACGTCAAACTGAATTTGAGAACAGGAAAATTCCTTCATAGATATATTAAATCACACAGCAACTCCTACTCATGTTCCAAGTATAACCCAGCACAATTATTCATGGATAATTGCCAGTAGCTAAGAATCTCTTTTCTAATATTGAAAACAAACAGATATTTTATTGGTCTTATTTCAAGAAAGGCACTGTATCAGAGCAAAAAAACCCCAAACCCCTCTACAAATTCAATAATGACAACAATTACTGGGTAGTCCGAATTGGATCCCAAATAAAAATTGAATAATCAGGAGTGGTAAGAAACAGCAAATATCTAGGAACAATCGTCAGACACCTCATCCTACCTTCTAACACTATTAAGAGAACAATACAGCTGGAGATCACTTCCGGTTCCCGTAGGCGACGGACGTCTTGTCCGCCGCTCGTCTTCTGGGTGGGCTCCGTTCAGGAGCACAGGGGATCTTGGAGGGGTCTCCTGCCGCAGGACGGCTTGCCGGAACCCCCCAGACTCGGCGGCAGCCGGTGGGGGTGTTTCCAGCTTCGCCCCAGGAGCTGGGGAGTGAAAAGGAGGGGCATATTTGCCCCTTCGCCAAATTGGCTCCGGGAGAAATGAGTCAAGCAGAGGAAGAGTAGCCGAAATGTTGGTGGTGGAGGATCCTTCCTAATCTCTTTAACTATCATTAACGGATAAGCAGCAGACTATTGTAAATTCGTGTTCAATCTATTTAAACCGAAGATTAGAGGGGGGTGTTTTTCTTCTTTTTACCCCCCCCCCTCGGACAAAGCGGCATTCAAACCATCTCTCTCCACATCGGAATGGAGATAGAACAAAGGCTGACTTGCCACTTGAATTAACTATGTGAGAAAGATCGAAATCACAGTTGCAAGAGGGGATTGCTGAGCTGTTTTCTTAAAGAATGGAAACTTTTGCTCGTCTCCCTGCGAAAGGAGGAGTCAAGATGGCTTCCCCCCCTTCTTCGTTTTTGTACTTATAAATGAACTCTGCCTTTTGAAACTACCTTGGAAAAAAAAAGCTCTGGTATTGTCTTAAAACCTCCCCTGAAGGTGCTCTGGACCTCTCCTATTGCGTGGTCTTTCTGGATTTTGATTATTTGACTTTCCCCTTTTTGGTGTATCTCTGTGCCTTGGAACAATGAAGGAGAACTAACTTCTCACTTTTGGATTTGCCTGCCACCTTGGATTGGCCAGGCTGCGCGCTCCGCTGACGCCATTTTCTTTGTAAAAGACTTATCATCTCTGAATTCAGACAAATGGGACCAAAAAAGACACCAACGGGCAAGTCATTCTCGGCTCCTGCCTCGGCAACCTCCGGTCCAAGCATGCAGCAGACTAAAATTACTTCATTGTTACAAAAAGAAGGGGCTGGAGAGAGCTCAAAAGAATTATCTGTCAACCAAATGTTTCAGGAAATTATGAGGGGTCAAAACGAGCTGAAGAAGGAGGTGGCAGATCTCAAAGACGAACTCAGAGGGGTACAACATCATATTACAGAAAATAAACAGAGAATTGTGGTGTTGGAGGAGAGGGAGGCTGGGCTGGATAGGGAGGTTAAGGCAGTCCGGAAGGGAAATTTAGAACTGGATAACTTTATGGCAAAAATAGAACTTGAAAGAATGTCCTTTTTTCTCAGATTCCAGAACCTACCAGAAACAGAGAATGAAAATCTTAAAGATATCATGAGTACAATCTTAGCAGAATATATCAAGACAAATAAAGAACATTTGTGGTGGGATATGGATCTGGCCTATAGGATCAATTCAGCATATGCTAGAACCCATAACGTTCCAAGGGAGATACATGTTAAATTTCTTAGGAGGACCACGAGGGATGAGGTGCTAGGGGCCCAAAGGGGGGGACCATTAAAATACAAAGATAAAGAAATTACCATTCTTAAACAAATTCCGAAAAAAATTAGAGAAAGAAGGAGGAAGTATTCCTCCTTATCAAAGAAATTATACAATAAAGGAGTTTGGTTCAGGTGGTTATTGCCAGAGGGAATGCTAATTTTCTGGGAGGGAAACAGAATTAGAATTAACCCAGTGAAAGAGACTGAAGCCTTCACTAAAAAACATTTTTCTCTCCTAGAGGATGAAAATAAGGGAGGTGGTGAAAAATGCAGCAATGTACAGGATATGGGGGAGGAGGGTGTGGCTCCATCTGGAGACAGGGAGGAGGGAGCAATATGGTAATGTAAGAATTCTGTTTATGCTTATCTTTCATACGTTGTTTTCAAATTGAAAAAATTGTGATATTTGGAAGGATTTCTACCACTAGCACGGGAGCTGCCAAAATTTTCTATGTACCTTTGTACCCTTTCCCCATAAATGTTTTAAAAAACCAATAAAATCTTTAATATAAAACAATACAGCTGTCAATGTTTCTATAGCTAGAAAAGCAAAAGCTATCTTGTTCATAGGAACATACAAAAACAGAATCAAGTGACATAAAATTGCTAACAGACAAGAACTCCAACATAAACTTGTACCAAATAATAATAAACAACCACCAGTTTTAGATTCTTGTTCCTTATTTTTAGCATGGAATTTATGATTTCCAAAAGCAAAATGTTCTAGAACAGTGATGGTGAATCTTTTTCTTAGGGCTTACCGAAACTGGACACACACGTGCCCACAAAATCTCTCCCCCCTGCACATGCGCGCACGACCCCTCCCCAGGTTCTGGAGGCTTTCCTGAAGCTTGGGGAGGGCGAAAACGACTTTCCCCAGCCCCCCAGAGGTCCTTCGGAAGCCAGAAATGAATCATTTCTGAACTTCCGGTTTGCCCATTGGGACCATTTTTTGCCCTCCCCAGGCTTCAGGAAAGCCTCCAGAGCCTGGAGAGGGCAAAAAACAGCCTCAACGGCCAACCGGACATTCAGAAACAATCCATTTCTGGCTTTCAGGGGACCTCGGGGGGGGGCAGGGGAGGCCATTTCCACCCTCCCTAGGCTTCAGCAAAGCCTCCGGAGACTTGGAAAAGTGAAAAATGGCCCCAACAACCCAACCAGAAGTTCAGGAACAAACTTCCCATTGGCCTGTTGGGGCCGTTTTTCGCCCTCCCCAGCCTCTGGAGGCTTTCCTAAAGCCTGGGGAGGGCGAAAACGGCCTCCCCTGGTTCTCCGGAAGGGTGAAAAATCAGCTGGCCAGCGCACACATGCATGCCGGAGCTGACAGCTGGTGTGCCACCAAATATGGCTCTGCATGCCACCTGTGGCACACGAGCCATAGGTTTCCCATCACGGTTCTAGAACGTAACCTCATGTATCTATATAGGTCAAAACTAGCAATTATTGTCTACCTTTACTACACTTATTATTGTCTGCCTTAACTACACTTACGTGCATTCAAATGTTCTGAATGCATTTATTTATTTAATTTTCTGCCTTTATTATTTTTCTAAGTTATCTCAAGGTGGCAAACATACCTAATACTCCTTCCTCATCTTATTTTCCTCACAACAGCAATCCTGTGAGGTAAGTTGGGCCAAGAAAGAGTGACTGGCCCAAAGTCATTGATCTGGCTTTCATCCTAAAATTCAGAGTCATCTGGTTTCTACTCTGGTTTTTAGCCTTAACTACTGAATCAACTTAGTTCTATATATTAGCTATTAGTAAGTTAAGGACCATTCCATTGTCATGATTATACAACAGAGAATAAAACAATACAATTTACAGAGAATAAGCTACATGTCACAACCTGAAGTTTAACATGATAAATTATAAAATATCAGTTATTTCAAGGCTACATGCCAAGAATTACCTTACTTGTTCTTTTCCAACTCTTCCTCATTAGCATTGTCTGCAAATAAAATAGAGCATTTTAATCACCTTTTACTTGTTCATATAGAAAGGCCAACTGCCTTCTAAATGTGTAGTGCACATGACAAAACATCAGACAAATGTTAAATAATTAAAGACAGAAATCAGCCACAAACATTCACATTGAAACACAATCACGATTTAAGCTCCTATTATTTAATGAAGAAAAGAAATTGCATATGATAACCTGAAGATGTAGTGAAGATCTCAAAAAGAACAAGAAATGAAAATTATCTGGAAGTAGGAGCATCCTAGTTCATGCTACTCTTTAACAGAGCACAAGATATATAGAAATTGAAGACCTCACTTAGCAATATGACAGAGGAATCTCCAATATAACAAGTACTTATGATAGGCATCCACATACAAGGAAAGATCAATTTTGAACAAGTATGAGTTGTGATGGCGCAGTGGTTAGAATGCAGTATTGCAGGCTAACTCTGCTCACATTTCCAGGAGTTCAATTCCCTCAATCCTGACCAGCTCAAGGTTGACTCAGACTTCTATCCTTCCAAGGTCAGTAAAATGAGGACCCAGATGGGGCAATATGCTGACTTTGTAAACCACTTAAAGAGTGCTGTAACTTTGAAGCAGTATATAAGTCTAAGATTATTGCTATTTGTTTATTAAGTAATCAGAGTGTTTACTTGAATTTGATTATTTAAAAAGCAATTTTTAAAAAATCAGGTACTATTGTCTTATGCTTAATTTTTTTTAAAGGATTTTTTTTAAAAAAAATGCCTTAGCACTAATTTAACAGTCAAGCCTGAAAGGCTTCATGGATAAAGCTGTCTTTTGACATGTATTTTACAATAAGAAAATTTCAGTGGAGGCATAAAAACCGGAGAGAGTTGGTATCATCTTTTTTTGTGAATATAACAAACCACCCTGGCATTGCTTTTCAAAGGTCCAAAGTACTAACAGTTCCACTTTGATGATATGCTGCTATGCACTTAATCAACTAGGTTCCCCAAGTAGTATCCCAAAATGTAGAGCAGTTGGAAGGTTGTCGAAGAGCATCTGAAGATAGAAGATTGATTCCCTGATAGTGGAGAATGATCTCAGCCAAAGCTATACACATAGTGGAGTTCAGATGTGAAAAACTGCACTGAAAAACATCCCAAGATCAAAGAGATATATAAAAGTGATACTACAGGAGTCTCTTGATTTAGGGAGTTTTTCTTTATAAATAATAAGTGTAGTTAAGAGTTATTCATTACTATATTCATTATAGTAATGAAGCCTGCATGAAGAACAAGTATAAATCAGAGCTGATATCTGAACCTGCATTTTTTTTAGTAAAACAGTATAAAGGGGCTACTCCAGTGAGCCAGTATGGATTAATCAAGACCAATAAAGGCTTGATATGTAGGACAATGTTCAGCCCTGGGAGAAAGCAACACTTAACAATAGGTCAGGGAACTAAGAGAAACTAGGGACTGTCATTTGCCAAAAGCAGGATCAACATAATGAGATTTCCTTTTATCACTAAAATCCTGACATGGAGGAAAAGAAGAGCTTTGTTTCTGGTATAGAGAAAAAGATCTTGGTGTACTTCAATTACAGATTTCTTCCTTTAAAACTGAGAGCCAAATCTGAATGGAAAACAGAATTGTAGGCAGGATTGAAGATGGAGGAAACTGGCAGGGTAAAAGATCCATAAATACAGGGTTCCGTATTTGCAGCAGAGGTCTTTTTGTTTTCTTATTTACTGTATTTTTCGGAGTATAAGATGCACCTTTTTTCCTCAAAAAAGAGGCTGAATAGCTGGGTGAGTCTTGTACATCGAATACAGCATTTGTTGCCTCCCGAAGCCCCGCCCCTTCACCAAAATGGCCGTGCATAGCCTTATGAAGGCTTTCAGGGAGCTCCTGGGAGCTGGGGAGGGCAGAAATGAGCAAAAAACGGGACTTTTTTGCCCCCCCCCCGACCCCAGCAGTACTCTATAAACCTCCATATGGCTATGCATGCTATTTTTGTGACAAAAAATGGGCCCCCATTTTTGCATTCTTTTTTTGCCCCCCCTCAGGAGCACTCTGCAAGCCCCCCCCCAGGCTATTCATGCCTTTTTTTGAAAAAAAAAAACAACCAGGCCCGTTTTTCATGAAAACGGGACGTTTTTGGGAGGTTTGCAGAGTGCAAAAACTTTTATTTCCTTTCCGAAAGCTCTTTAACTGATTGATGAGACATTGATCAAGTGCTGTGCCAGCAGAAACACCTACCTATCTACTGTATTTCTCTATTTCTCTCTCTATATCCCACTACCTACCTACCACCTACTTACACTCTCTCTCCCTACCTACCTATTCTATTTTTCTATCTATCTATTTCTATCTATGTAACATTTTGATCAGACCTTTAGTATAGTATATGTATAGTATATAAGAACAAGCAGAAAGAGAATGTTATCTAAACACAAAGTCATCAGAACTTAAGGTTGGAATAAAAAGGAAATTGAAGAAGTGTGGGGAAAGACGAGGCTTGACACAAAGAGGAACGTCCAACTCTGTTTATTAACAAGAAGCAATGTCAAGTAATACAGGAGAGAAGCGCGCGTTCTGTAGCCTGACAGCTATTTAAGGGAAAGCTGTCAGGCCGAAGAACCAATCAGCAGGCCAGATCAGCCCGCCTCAGCCATGCCGCGCCTGATTGGCTAAGGCGCAGCATGGCTGTTGCTGGCTGACAACAGGGGGAATTCCCCGGTCGTAGGTCGGGGAGGAAAGGATACAATACTCCTTCCCCCCCAGCGAGTACGCATGCGTAGCCGTGGAGCATGCGTAGTCGCGAAGATAGGCTGGGCGGCGACGGACACGCCCAGAACGCCTCAGAACTGGGCAGACCGTCGGAGAAGGAGGTGGTGTCCGTGGGAGCTCCTCCCTGGAGGGAGTGGAGCTCCGGGCGCCATCTTGAAGGCCTACCCCAGCCGGAGGAGGAGGAGGCGGAGACTCTGGAACAGGTAGGCAGGGCCGGGGTGGCGCGGCCGCTGACGGGCTTGAGTCAGGGAACTTTGAATTGTTGCGAGGGACAGGCTGGCCTGATTGAGGGAAGGCCAAAGTCGGTTGCAACGGCGGAGCTGGTAGCCCAACGGGGGCTGAAACGATGGAGGGCTGTGGAAGGCGGAAGGCGCCTGGAACAGTCTCTGGCGAAACTTCTTGCGGCCTGGGCAACTGCCACGGCTGGGGAAACGGGTGCGGCGCCAACCCCAGGGCCTCGGGTGGAATTGGCGAGGCCGACTCTGCGGGGTTGTTGTGTGGATCCAAAAGTTCGCGGCGCCTTAATTGATCCACGTGGCGGCGCCAGTCTGCACCGTCGGCGGTCCGGACCCTGTAAGAGCAGGGGCCGGTTACAAAAGTGACGGTGGCAGGCACCCACTTAAAATCCCCGGAGAAAGCCCTAGCCCATACTGGGTCGCCCTCACGGAAGGAACGGGGAGGGGGCCCCAGGTTGCTCGGCTGTGCCTCAGAATAGGTTGGGTGCAACCTATCTAAGGTGGTCCGCAGGCGCCGGCCCATCAGCAGCTCAGCTGGGGTTTTGCCGGACAAGGGACACGGGGTGGAATGCTGAACCAGGAGGTAAGCAGCCACCCTCGTGGGCCAGTCGCCCTTGTCCATTCGGCCAAGGGCGTCTTTGGCCGAGCGGACAGCGCGTTCCGCCCGGCCATTGCTGGCCGGATGATAGGGAGCGACGAGGGCATGCCTGATGCCTTGGGAGGCCAGGAAACCCTGGAACACGGTGGACGCAAACTGAGGACCATTGTCCGACACAACGACGTCTGGCAAGCCGTGGGTGGCAAACAGGCGCGTCAGTGCTCGGACAGTGGCCTCGGCTGTGGTGGAGGTCATGATGATGAGCTCCACCCAGCGCGAGTAAGCGTCCACCACAACCAGGAAAACCTGACCTCGGAAAGGCCCGGCGAAGTCTAGGTGGAGGCGTGACCATGGGCCGCGGGGAATCTCCCACTCCCGCGGCGGGGCCGCCGGAGGCGCTGGACGGGAGACCTGGCAGGTCGAGCACCTGGCAACCCAGGTAGCTATCTCGTCGTCCAGGCGGGGCCACCAGACATAGCTGCGCGCCAATGCCTTCATGCGCGCTATGCCAGGGTGGCCCTCATGGAGGCGAGACAGCACCTGGTCACGCAGAGTGGGTGGAATGATCACCCTGTCCCCCCACAGGAGGCACCCACTGTGAAGGGACAGCTCTAATTGCCTGGCCTTGTAGGGGCGGTGGCCGTCGGGCACCGGCCCCCCAGGCCACCCCCGCAGAACCCAGGTCATCACCTGGGAGAGGGTGGGGTCGGCCAGAGACGCTGCTGCCACATCGCCCGCAGAGAGCGGCAAGGCGAGGTCTGCAATGGCCAAAACAGACATGCAAGGCACTGTCTGAGGGTTGGAGACGGGCAAGGGGCAGCGGCTGAGGGCATCAGCATGCCCTAGCTGCTTGCCAGGGCGGTAGACCAGGGCATACGAGTATGCCGCTAGGAACTCCACCCAGCGTGTCATCCGGGGTGACAGAATGGGAGGGGTCGGACGGTCACCGGCCAGAAGCCCAAGGAGCGGCTTGTGGTCAGTGAAGAGCGTGAAATGCCGTCCGTAGAGGTATTCGTGGAACTTTTTAACCCCGGACACGGCAGCCAGAGCCTCCTTGTCGATCTGGCTGTAGTTCCTCTCCGCTGGAGAGAGTGTCCGGGAATAAAAAGCTATGGGGGCTTCTGAGCCGTTGGGAAGGACGTGGCTCAGGACAGCCCCCAAACCCACGGGGGAGGCGTCACACGCTAGAGTCAGGGGCATCCTGTCACTATATTGGACTAGGACTGCCTCTGACGTCAGCATGTCTTTGACAGCCGCGAACGCATGCGCTTCGCGGCTGCCCCAGCGCCAGGCTGCCGATCGGTCGAGCAACCGATGCAGCGGCTCGGCTAGTGACGCCTTGTGTGGCAAAAATGGCGCGTAGAAATTTAAAAGCCCCAAGAACGACTGCAGCTCCGCCTTAGTGGCGGGGGTGGGGGCGTTCTTGATGGCTGCGACTTTTGTAGGGGTGGGGTGGATTCCGTGGGCATCTATGGAGAAGCCGAGGAAATCCACTTTAGGCACAGCAAATGAACATTTGCTGCGCTTTAATTTGAGACCCGCGCCCCTAAAACGGTCGAGGACCTTCCCCAGTACTTCGAGGAGTCCTGAGCGGCTGGATGCAGCGATCAGGACGTCGTCGAAATAGGGTACAACGCCAGGGAGCCCATGGAGCAAACGCTCCATGAGGCTCTGGAAGATCCCCGGGGCCACGGAAACGCCGAATTGGAGGCGGCGGCAACGGAAAGCCCCTCGGTGGGTGACGATAGTCTGCGCGGCCGCCGCTTCGTCATCCACCGGGAGCTGCTGGTAGGCCTGCGCCATATCCAGTTTCGCGAAAATACAGCCCTGCCCCAGGGAGTGGAGCAGGTGCTGTACTACAGGGACTGGATAGGGGTTTGCCTGAAGGGCCAAATTGATGGTGGATTTAAAATCGGCGCAGAGGCGTATTGAGCCGTCGGCCTTCACTGGGACCACTATAGGGGTCTCCCAACGTGAGTAGTCTACAGGCTCCAATACGCCCTGCGCCAGCAAGCGGTCAATCTCCTCATCAACTTTGGCCCTTAAGGCAAAAGGCACCCTGCGGGCCTTCAGCCTAATGGGAGCAACCTGGGGATCTAAGTTAAGAGAGATGGGGGTGCCCTTGTATAGTCCCAGCTGGCCGTCAAAGACGTCCGCGTAGGCGGAGATGACAGCCGCTACGTCAGGGGGCGTGTCTGAGATGGAGTGCACCCCCTGCACGGATAGACCAAGGGCGGGGAACCAATCTAGACCCAATAGAGCGGGGAGGGGCTTTTCCACCACTAGGATTGACAGGCACCCCGAAAACCCCCCGTATTCCACCCTGACTGTATGGCAGCCCAGGGTTGGGATAAGTGACCCCTGATAGTCCCTTAAGGCCACGGGGCTAGCAGACAGCTGGCGTTTAAGGACGCCGGGGCATAGTTTTTGAAAGTCTGCCCAGGCAATCAAGGAGCGGGACGAGCCGGAGTCCACCTCCATCACGCAAGGCGCGCCCTCAATGAGGACTGACGCCTTGATTCTGTCCGCACCTGCGGAGGCCTGGTAGATCGCCTCAGCAGGGGCAGCTGCTGGGCCTGGCTCCACTGTGTAACAATTGGCCTTCGAGCGCGGCTGGCGGCGGGGCTGCTGCTGCGGTCCGGCTGTCATCTGCTGGCCTGTGGCTCCCTGGGATGGTGATGGTGGTAACACAGCACGGCAAACTTGGGCCAGGTGCCCTTTTTTCGAGCACCGGCGGCAGATGGATGCCCGGAATGGGCAGGCTGACCGGTCGTGGCTGCCACCGCAGCCAAGGCAGGCTGTCACAGTCTGGCGCGGAGGTCGCGGATTGCGGCGCCTTTGCAGTTCTGCCAGGCGAGCCACGAGTTCTTCCTCTTCCTCAGCCGGGCTCGGAATGGGCACCAGCTGATCGATGAGGCAGGTTTGCGCTGGGGAAGATTGGAACGGGTGGCGGTCCATCTCAGCAACAGATTGCTCCGACAACTCCGCCGCCCGTGCATCAGCGACCGCCTCAGACAGGGTGATTTCTGGTCGGGCCAGGAGACGCCTCCTCAGCCGTCGGTCCCTGATGCCGCTGACAAATTGTTCAACCAGATTGTCCTCCAAGTCAGGGAACTCGCAGGGAATGGCTGTGGTCCGCAAGGACTGGAGGAACTGGCTGACGTCTTCGTGCGGCTTCTGGACGCACTGACGGAAAGCGTATCGCCGGGTGATCTTCGATGGGGTCGGGGCGTAATGTCCCTTCAGCTTGGCCATCAGCGTGTCCCAGTCTAGGTCGTGGACTGGCACAGGGGCTGCCAACGCCCGGGCGGCGTTGAACATAGGGGTTCCGCAGCTACTGAGGAAGAAGCTGCACTTCTCCTCCATCGGAATACCCCGCTTCCCGTTGGCTCGCAGGAAGCATTCAAAACGCTCCAAAAACCCCGTCCATCCCTCTCCGTCGGTGCCGAAGGGAGCGAACGGGGGAAGCGAAGACATAGCGGCTTGGAGTTGTGCGGCTCGGGAAGCTAAACTCAAGCGGCTGAGTAACAGAGGTCGGGTTCCGTCAGGGTCGTCGCCTCAGCAGGATCCCACCTTCGTCGCCAGTGAAGAAGTGTGGGGAAAGACGAGGCTTGACACAAAGAGGAACGTCCAACTCTGTTTATTAACAAGAAGCAATGTCAAGTAATACAGGAGAGAAGCGCGCGTTCTGTAGCCTGACAGCTATTTAAGGGAAAGCTGTCAGGCCGAAGAACCAATCAGCAGGCCAGATCAGCCCGCCTCAGCCATGCCGCGCCTGATTGGCTAAGGCGCAGCATGGCTGTTGCTGGCTGACAACAGGGGGAATTCCCCGGTCGTAGGTCGGGGAGGAAAGGATACAATAGAAATCTTCACAGAAGGAACTGAGAAAAGGTTATCCCAATCACATTGTTCTAGCTAAATGAACCAAACTTATATTTGACCTTGACAGTCCTTGTCTGATCTAGTTTTCTCACAGATTAATCTTAGAATTCCTCTGCAATTATGTCTTTAGTTGTTACCTTGTCTGTTATCTGGATGTTTGAGGGCTGAGTGAAGGAGACACTAAGTCAAAGTCATAGGAGCAAGGTACAATTGGTTGCTCCCTGTATTTCTTTGTTAGGCCTTTACAACACCAGAGTTACTTCTAGCAAAGCTTCTCCCTGATTTTAGGAGGGTTGGTGAAACACATGACGAAACACTATTATACGCTCAGCATCTCCTACCACTTTCTGCCTCCAAAGGAAAATTCATAGGCAAAAAGAGGAATTACATTGGTGCTTACAAAAGTTTATTATAAGTCCTCTCTCAATGCAAGAAAAGCAATAGCTGTGTCCACCCAAGAATGCAAAATTTAGGACAGCACAATGGTGTCTTCAGAGCCATAGAAACAAAGTAAAAAAAACAACAACACATAGAGGTAGTCCTCCCTCACAGATGGTAATTGGGATTGGGAACTCTACTATGAAGCAATGTGATCACAAAGTGTCATGTGACTGTACTGACTTATGATAGCACTTCCAGCAGTTGCAGTTGCAGTCATTAGGCAAATCTCACATGGTCACAGCATCTCAGGATCACATAATCATCATTTGCAACCTCCTGCTAGTTTTCCTTTGACTTTGCTTATTGGCAGCTGCAGTTAAGGTTACAAATGCAATCATGTGCTGCAAGATATTGCGAAGTCATAATTATGAGCCTACCACTGGAGCAGGTTGCCAGGCCCCTGAATCATGAACATGTGACCACACGGGCACTACCTATTGTGGCCCATCGGCTGCCAACAGCTAGCAGCAGAGTCAGACGAGGAGGAGGGGGAGCCTGGGCCAGTTCTTTGGAAGGTTCTGATGAGGAAGCAGAATCAGAGGCAGAGGCAGAGCCAGAGCCTTCTGGCCACTTCTTGGTGGATAGGCAGCTGTCTTTGGGGCCTGACCTGAATGGGGAGGAACAGATGTGGCCAGTGGTGAAATTCAATTTTTTTACTACCGGTTTGGTGGCCGTGGAATGGCTTGGTGGGCGTGGCTTGGTAGGCATGGCAGGGGAAGGGTACTGCAAAATCTCCATTCCCACCCATTCCAGGGGAATGATACTGCAAAATCTCCACCCCCACCCCACTTTCGGGCCAGTCAGAGGTGGCATTTGCCGGTTCTCAAACTACCCAAAATTTCCACTACTGGTTCTCCAGAACCTGTCATAACCTGCTGGATTTTACCCCTGGATGTGGCCCATCTCAGATACGCATATGTGTAGAAAGGAGAGGAGAACAACGGAAGGCAATAAGCCGGTTCTCAGTGAACAGAAGTCATAGATGCTAGGCAGTGCCTCCCTGGCTGGGAAATAAATAGTAGGGGTTTGTGAGCAGCCTGTTGTCACAGACAACCATTCATTTTCCAGTGTACATCAATCCATATTCCTTTGCCAGAACGAGGTTGGTCGGGACTAATTGCTCTGTATTTGAGGTTCCAACTGAATCTCCCTGCTGGGAAATAACAGGGAGTGAATTTGCCTCAACTGGTATGAACAGGGAATGTTTCTGCTTGGTTTAATAATTGAAAGGACTTTCTATCTTGAGTTCTCATGTGAACAAAGACTATTCTTGCCCTATTTCAGAAGAGGAAAAGACTTTCATTTGTGACTAATTACTTTTGGGGTTGTTTATGCAACATGACAAGATTGTTCCTTCCCTGTTTGAATAAAGGAATTTGTTTTACTCATGAGTAAGTGGTTTCTTATTGCTTGTGAAGGCTGGGTCAGAACACTACACGGCTACAACTACCGTGTTTCCCCAAAACTACGACATGTCCTGATAATAAAGCCATGCCATATTTTTCCTGTGGGCAAAAATATACGCCCTTCCCCAATAATAAGCCCCCTGGACAACCCTCCCCTCCAGCCAGGCAGAGAGCCACTCACCAACCTAGCGATATCCCAAAGGCGCCAAGCCGCAGGAGCCGGGGGGAGGGGGCAAAGCTGCTCACATTGCTTGCTGCTTTCGGGATACCACTAGGTTGGTGAGTGGTGCTGTGCCCAGCTGGAGCGGGGGGTTGCCAGGCGGCTGTTCTCATGAGCAGCTGCCTGGCAACCCCCCTTTCCAGCCGGGCAGAACACCACCCATCAACCCAGTAATATCCCAAAGGCGCTAAGCCGCGTGGCACTCTGCCCAGCTGGAAAGGGAGGTTGCGCGAGTGCCTGTTCCACCCCCAGCTCGCGTGCCTCCAGCCTCACCATGCCCTGGCCCAGCTCTCCCTGCAGGGCCAAGGCACCGGCGCCGCTGTGCTGCTGCCACTGCCACCATGCTCCGAGCATAACTGGCTCCAAACTCCGGAGATGGTGAGGCTGGGAGGCACGTGAGCTAGGGCAGAACAGGCGATTGCATGTTGTCATGATATGTGTGAATCATGGAGACAACATGAAGAATCTAAGCATCTACCCCCAAATATAGAAAAGTTTTACATTATGTTTTAATTCTTAAAATAAATTAAAAACATTTTGAAAGCATGTCACCACTCTTGAACTATGAGAAGTTTGAATTGATGTAGAGCAAACAGAAAATAGTTTTTGTCAGCTACTGGTACTGCATTAGTCAAATATAATGTTTCTGCTGTCCTTTTTAGTACTCATTAAAACTCCATCATTAACAATTCCTAATCTAACATGTCAACAATTCAATTCCATTCCCTTTAATTGAAAATCTGTTACTCTTTTGCTTCTATGACCAGAGACATATTCATTAAAAACATGATCTATAACATGTTCTTGATATTGCAATTTTCCAAAATACTTTAACATGTGGTTGTCAAGATGGATTTGAAGTTCCATTTGAACTTTCATTAATTCATGAATACTTACACTTAAATTAATTTTAATCAATGGGTCTCTATGTACATATACAGAGCATAATATTAATTTTAATTAATCCTTTTATAATGAAAGCCACTTTTAACCCAACAATAAATTAGCATATAATCATAATATGTTCCATATTATGTTGCATAATATGGTCTATATCAAGATACTTTATGTCTCAGGTAACCATGCATTGGCTACTAGGCATTTACATTTATTATGAGATGTATGTTATTAAAAGCATATACTATACATGACAAAAACTTGTTATGAAATGCCTTTCCATTGTACATATGTTTTGAAGCACTACAAACTCACAATTTAATTCAATATTTTTATCCAATCTCTTGATACTTTTCAAGTTACCATTACAGAATGACTGGATAGTTGGTATGAGGTAATTAAAATATAATTTGTTTTGACAACTTATAGAATAAATATCTGATGAAAATTCTTCCATACTGTAATTTTTCCAAATTACTGCAACAAAAAAAACTAATTTGAAAAGTAGAATTATTTAAAGTATACAATCTACTAATTTTTCACAGATAACAAAGGATGACATTCCATAACCATTTTTTCTCTTCTAAAATTCTGCACAATTGTGAGAGTGATAAAATGATACAGAAGTTAGGATATTGAATTATGATTAGGATGACCCAAAGTCCACATTCAAGTACATAGCCTCAGTAGGTGACTTTGAGCTGGTCACTATCTCTCAGCTTAATTGATCCTGTACCTTGATGATTGTGGGAGTGAAACGGAATAGACAAAATTGCTTTGAATCTTGCTGACGGGCTGTGCTTGGCATTTGCATGCCTCATTAGAAAAAGCTGTGGGTGAGGCAGAGTAGAAATCTGATTCCATTTAAATGTAACTCAGTTACATATAGCATTTAATAACTTCCTCTCATTCTGTCATATTACAGATTTTAATTTGATAAAAACTTTTAGAAATTTTTCAGGGCTGTGCCTCAGACTTTTGCTGGTTCTCTCTCCTAGAGGAGAAGTAATAAAATATTGAATAATATTACCTAGGAAGAGATAGTTGGACTCATATTTCCAAATAATGTTTTTTCTGACGTACCAGTTTAAAGATATTTACTTGTGAATACTTGAACAAGGAAAATTTGTTTTATTTTTATTCCAAGCATGCGATTAGGTTATTACCAATTCTTAATAAAGCAATTCCTTGCTTCTGGCTCTTTTTTGGCCTTGCTTTTAAAAAATGGTGAGGCATTTCATTCTTTTTCTGAAATTGTTCACTATTTGTTTGCTTAATGGCAAGGTTCACTGTAAGTTGACCTTGAAAACAAACTCCTAGATTTGACTTTCTTTGTATGAAATATATTCTATATTAATTATATATTCTGTTCTATCTCATTACAATTACATTATAGTCAAATCCACCACAAAAGCTCATCCCTAGCTGTAAATGTTTAGAATGTGATATTCAATTGTATGCATTCATTTATATACACACTTGGGGGGGAAATTATTCTCTTTTATTTAGCATCTGACAGATACAAGTTCAGGCATTTATAGGCCAATCAGAAAGTTGAAGTTTTGCTTATATGACTTATTTAGCATACACTTACCCCTTCCCTCTGCTGTTCTTTTGGGGTGAGCAACATAGTTAACAGTATAGTCCCAAGATCTTGGTCAGGATAATGTGAGTCCTTCAGACTCAATGTAACATCAATAGGCCTAGAAAAACAAGTCAATAGAAAAATGAAAACACTAAAATTGATGCTCTATAGACTGCCTATCTCAGACCAAAGAGTTTAAGAAGTCATGAGTTAGGTTTTCCTTTCTGTCACCTTCACTAAATAAACAATGAGGAATGTAAAGCAAGAACAAGGATTTATGTAAACTTATGGATAAAGCTCTTAATGTATATCAAGGACTGTCTGACATCTTAAAATGACAGGAATACAATGTTCATCCTATCCTAGATAAAAAAAACTTTGCTCTGTACAAACTTTTATTAAATACTTGAAAGTTTGGATATTTTTTCCTTATCCAAACTTTCAATATTTAGTAAAAACAATGTAAATTGGTAGTTCTTGAGTTACAATGGCAACTAGTAACAGAATTTCTGTCACTAAGTGATGTGGTCAAAATACGACATCATGCTTAACAATGCAATCCCAGCAATCCTTTTGCTGTCATTAATTGAATTCTACTGGTCATTAGCCAATGACCCACCATGATCCAAGCCATTCCCAGCTTGGTCCTTCCCAACTCCAAGCCTTGTTTGTTCCAAGTTAAGGGACTACCCTCCACGTCAACATCCCTGTTTCTTCTATCGCCTGTTTCTTCTATCTCTCCAAGTGTTCAGACATACGTAGAAAGTATCTGGGGTCATTTGGATGAGAATATGGTGGACACTTACCACCACAAATATGGAGACCTCACTATAACTGATCATCTGAATTCAAACATAAAACCCTTCCAGTCTGAAATGCTCCCAAAGTAGTTTTAAAGATGTAAATGAAAGAAAACTAGATGAGGAGGGAAAAGTAAGGCAAGAGTTCCTAGTTCTCTTTTCATAAATTTGTGATAATTCAACTCTAGTACTTTTAATTTAATTAGTATTGGTAGTATAGCATTCAGGTTCTTCTCTTTTTTCTTAGTATCCCTAGTCACATTGAAATAGAAAAAATGCATCATGAAATTCAATGAGTTTCATAAAACGATACCTATTTTGTTCTAGGGAATTCAGGTCCAACAAAGCTGACCCCATGAAATCATCTTGAAGTCCAAAATCATAATCAAAAACCTATGATGAACAAACAGCACTTTTATTAATAAAAACAGATTTCATAAATTTAACAAGCCAATGTTTACACAAATAGATACATGAGGCATGCAATTACTAGACGATACTGCAAACTAATTGGTCTCAAGGTTTATGTACTCATTTTTATAAAATACACCTTTAAAGTTCAATTTTACGATTTCATTTTCTGTCTCTGGTATAATTTCCCAAACATTAATCAAAGTTATGAAGACTTTATTTTACTGTATACTGGAATATTTTGATGACTATTGCAATTTTAATAAGGATGTTGTATTGTATCTTTTAACAATATTTTTGTAACAAGACTAAGCTAAGAGATCAGTAAGATATACCATTATGGCTATTTTTAAAGAGAACTGGATGTGGCTTACCTTTATATATAATTGCTCCCTTAAGTGTTCAATAAGAATGGAAGTTCTTTCCTCCCATACAGGATTAAGATTCTTACTGATTGTTTTACTTCTAAAGATTTCTTTTCCGCCAAGTTTAAATTTGACATATGGATCACTTGTTCCTGAAGCAAAAGTTAAGGTCATATATAAAAACTAGATGTTCTTGGGAGCTCATAAAAACAAGAATAAGCAGCTAGTTTTCTCTTTTTAGATGACTTGAGTAACAAATATTTTTAAAAGATTAAAATAAGAGTGAGATTGGATCAATTCTATACATTTATTTTCTTTGAAACTCAAGACATTATTTATTTATTATTTATTATCCTTGCTTTGTTATATAATAGGTACTCTATACGGTGGAAATCATGAAACTTCATCAGTGCTTTGTATAGTTTCTTTAAAATTAGCACTTAAAAATACTCCTGAAAAAGAGAATAGACTCATAATTAATTCTTTAAGCAAAACATGCAATTCCCAGAATAAAATATCTTCTGTTTTATATTAAATAATTGTTCCTGGTTGTAAAGTGTTTATTTCTACTTTACTTTAAAGTAAGCACTGCATGCATATTGCACATTACTGTGAATAAAAGCAACAAGGAATGCATTTTCAGTTATTAAAAATCATTGCATAAATACAATTTATATTTTTGTAATATTTCATCAGGCAATGACAAGGCAAAATTATATTGCAGTGTATAATCAGGTTAAGTAAAAACAAAGTCAAATTCAGATTAATGCTCTATTTTGCCAAACATTGGAAATATCCTTTATTAATCTCTTTCTCAATAACTAAAAGATTCTAAACTTTTCACAACAAAAACAAACAAAATATTTGAGGCAAATGAAACAATACAAAAAACACGGAAGCAGTAATTTAATATCTGAATTTGTTCGACATTGTTCTAAAACTTTGTGTTTGTACACCATCTATCAAATTATCCCCTGCTCTCTGAATAACATTATATGAAAAGTATCTCCACATACTCTTTAGAATATTCAATCTAGATTCAGAATTTAAATAGCCAATTATAACATTAAATCCTGCAATAAAATGTGAGCAAAAGTGTATAGACATATATTTGCATGCATTATTTAGAAGGTAAATGAAATTTAGAAACAAAATTACACTGATGTGATTTAATCAATGTTTACCATTAAAAGTATCATGCCATGTAAATATAAAGCTGAATAAGTTATCCATAACAAATATAACCTGTGTTTAGCATATTTCATTCATTTCCATTTTAATTCAAAATGCAAACATGCCAAGTCAGCTGTCTGAGTAAACAATATTTCAAGCAGACTTCTAATATTAACTGAAATATTTAAGGCTTTTTTATCCTATATTATAATATGGCAATTGTTACTTTATTTAAAAATATTTTTAAAGTATTTTTTAGTCTCACTATTTTAAAAAACCCCTGAAAGCAATTGTAACAGCAACAGTCCTTGCTGAGCACATGGTGGCAGTATGACAGCAAAATTCTTTCTGTTGATGCTCAGTTACAAACCTACACAAATCATCGGCTCATAAAATCCTGTAGCCAATCCTGTTAACAGCTGTCCATACATCATAGATTAAACACAGCAAGAATTATTCAGGATAAGATGAAATATACCATGATTGATATATTTACAAATTGCTGGAAGAATAAAATGTTATCTTAAGAATGAAGGAGGAATGTTAATCAGAGTGACAGAAAGCCTTATGCAAATCCAGGAGAATGGATTAGGTTGCATACAGGTAATCCTTGATTTAACACCACAGTATTATTTACAGCAATATTATTTATTGTATGTGTCATGTGTCAAAATCACATGATACAATGAATAAGATAAATAATGGGGATAATTATTGTTCTATAAGAACCATGAAGCACAAAACAGCACTAGATCCTTTTTTCCAGCTTTTCCTATACCATTCTTACACTTCCTCTGATGGCATACATTTACTGAGCCTTTTCTTCAATACATAGGAATCCACATAAGCTCTGCAACCTTACTTATCAATTTCCATGAAACACAGAAAAAAAATAAGGTCCATTATTTTGAGAAACTATTTAGACTACATCATTTCTGTTCAAGATATAATTATATGACCACTATCTTGCTGAATTGTTGAAATAAATTTTATATAAAGTTAAGTTTGCACAACAAATCTACCTTTTTTACAGAGTTAAAATATTCACTAGTTTGTAAACTTACTTTCTAGTCTGTGTTTTAAAATGGTCTTTATAGCATTTTGTTATAGAGTTCATTTTTCAAGAGAAATATGCTATTGATTATTAATCTTACTTAATGAATAACATTGCCATAATTTCTCAATTTCTTCTATTACTAATTCTAAATTTTTATATACAGTACTCATGGAATAGTTTATGATTCTCAGAACTATTGTTCTGACAATGTTACTGGGCAACATTTTAGATTCTTCATAATGATATGATCCTCTCTGACAACCAATTCACCAGACTGTACATTTATACAGCAAATGTTATTCACAAGAATTGGGAGAATTAGAGTGCTGGTTCATAATTTATTACATAACGTGCAGAATAATCTTGCTGGGATGACTTATTTATTATAATATATATAATATGACTTTTCATTTGTATAAACTCTGATCCAATGACATCCAGAAACTTCAAAAGAACGCAAAAATGCTAATTATGAGCCTTGATAAATTTTACACTTCATGTTCCAGTTTTTCCCCATGTAGTGAATTTTTGATTGTACCTTTATGAAGTCAAAATTATCTCTTTTTTCATCAATTTTATTACATATATTATGTAAGTAAAATGAACACACCTACAGAATTAAAAAAAACACTTTTATAAAAGGAAAAAGTACAGAAAAAGAAATTTTCCTCTTCATCTGCAGCATCTTTCTTGTATTGTATAAAATGTTGCACACAAAGTGATCACTCAGTAACTAAAGTGAATTAAATACAATTTTCAGTTGGTCAGTGAATAAACAGAACACATGAATAGTCAATCTCATAATTCAGCTGAAAGGAGTTAAGTATTAAAACAGTCATGCAAAAGTAATTACCTAATAAAGCAGGGAGTTATTTGCATTTCACATAATTTATATATTTCATTTAAATTCACATATTTCTGCTCAGATGATCACTCAATATGGCAAGCAAAATTAAACACAATTCCAAAGATGAATGATAAACACAATTAATATTAACGTTTAAGATGTGACATTAGAGATTTCCTAAGTAAGTAAGGACCAAATAAACTGGGAAATAGTATCTAGGGACGTCATGTCTCTTCTAACAGATCTATCTTTGTAAATACGGTACCTCTTCTCTAGATCTTAAATGGTTGTTTGTAATAGAACATGCAGTGTTCAGAAATGGTGAATCAACTCTTTTAATAAGGGTCTTATTAAGCAGCCTACAGGTTAATGAAAACACATCTTTTCCAAGACCTGATCTTCACCTTTAACCAAATCTGACAGATTTAACCAATAGGCTCAAGTAAACCAGTGAAACCCTTCATTTCTGCAAACATGCTGTCCACATAAACACAAACCAAAAACAATAGAAAACTAACCTTAGCAAACATTTATTATATTACAATACTGTCACATCTATAGTTAGTTTTAAACATTGTTTGAAAGCCAAACCCTTTTAGAATTCACAAAACTAAGCTTTTCAAATTCTATTTAGTCTAGGTCAGCGATGGAGAACCTTTTTTGGCTCGTGTGCCATAAGCAAGGGAAGCGCAGGGGGGTCGTGCATGGGCATGCCACACCCATAATGCAATGCGCGACCCCCCCAGCACACATGCACACGTGACAGGTGCTCCTCCCATTTTTTGCATTCTTTTTTTGCCCTCCCTTGGCTCCAGAGACTTTATAGGAGCCTGGGGAGAGTGAAAACAGCTCCCCCGCCCCCCGGAGGCCCTCAGGAGGCTTCAGGAGCTTTCCTGAAGCCTCCGGAGCACAAAAAACTGGCCCTACGGGCAAACCAGAAGTTCAGGAACGGACATCTGGTTTGCTCGTAGGGCCAGTTTAAGTGACTTCCGGTTTGTCCGTTGAGTCATTTTTCGTCTTCCAGAGCCTTTAGGTAAATAAGTAAATAAGGTGATTTAAAATATGTTAAACTTGTTAGAGTAAGTAGACTATTGTATCTCATTGAATTGCTTATTATTATATATTCCCAAAGCATAAAGCTAGACTGTGAAATAGGATTAAAACTACCAAAGAGAGATGCCTGCTTTTGTCAAAGATGTCAGTTAACATAAAAAACCTAGCATATTAACAGCTAATGTTTGTAGGTGCGTATGGTATCTATGAAATCAAACTACAATCTCATTAAAGGATTTTCCATTTTATCAGAGCAGCTTTAAGAGTTAAGAATAAAAAAGCCAAATGCAATCTTTAAAAAAAAAACTTGACTTTCAATTCTAAACGACCAATCAATTGGTGCCTAAAAATTCTGGTCATGTTTTGCCTCTTTGATTCTGTTCTTCCTACATCCATTTGAAGACTCACAGTATTGCCAATACCACTTGGTATTAAACTGACAAAGCATAGCACACAGTAATCTAATTATTGTTTCAGTGGTAAACTATCCTGTTTCTAATGTCCATTTATCACAAATCTGATCTATATTCAACTGTAGAAATATAACATATTCCAACACAATACATACCAACACAACATCATTAAAAGTGTGCATACATCTAGTCACAAAACAAAACAATTACTTGAACATACTCAACAGATAACTAGCAGTCTATACCGGTTCTTCTTTAGCCACTCCATTTTCCAGTGTTTATTGATTCTGGGATTAAACAGTCCAGTCTTGAATTACCAATGCATGGTTTCCAATCCAAGACCAAGCCAGAGAGTGAATATGTATTCTTTTGCTCATATTTTTAAAAAAATATGTCTTTATATTCTGGGGCCAGAAAAAGTCTAGGGGGAATAGTACATTGCCTTATAAAATTTGGAAAACACAGATAAGAGAAATATGTTTGATACAAATTTACTATTTGCCATCTATTTTATAAGTTGCTAAACAATAATTTAAAATTTAAAAATAATTTAAAACAAACAAAATCCTTATGTTAAGGTGAAAGTTATCATTACAAAATGTATAAAGTAATGTAATAGCGGTATTACTATTTATCAGACCCATCTGAGTCTTTAGGAAGCTAACTATATTAGAACAATTTGTAAGTATATTCTTACCTCTTCGATCACGAGCTGCTAAATTAGTACCTCGTCTTAATGTAATATCCAACTGGTACATTCCTGGTTCAGCAGGTGGTAATTCTACATTACTTGTCCCAGCAAGACCAAATCTCTAAAAAGCATGAAGAAAATATTAAAATATCCTTACAACAGTTTTAGTATATTCTCAATTATTTTGTTTGAAAACTAGAATTCCTTATTCTCATAACTAGGACAGCAACATAATAACATCATTGATCGACAGTAATAGATTTTAACAATTATCTCCCTATTTATAAATATTAAGAATTTTCAGTACATACATAAAAATGAGATAAAAATGATGGAACCAAATTATTATCTTCCCACAAAAGATCAATTGTATTTTATAGGTAACAGTTTGTTCTACAATTTACTTTTCCTGTTTTGATAAAACAATGATCAACAGAATAGAAATATTAACAGATTAACAGAGTTGGAAGGGGCTTTGTAGGTCATCTAGTCTAAATCCCCGCTCAAGCAGGAGACCCTACACCATTTCTGACAAATGGCAGTCCCATCTCTTCTTGAAAGTCTCAAGTGATGAAGCTCACTCAACTTCCGAAGGCAAGCTGTTCCATTGGTTGATTGGTCTCACTGTCAGAAAGTTGCTCCTTGTTTCTAGGTTGAATCTCTCCTTAGTCAATTTCCATCCATTATTCCTTGTCTGGCCTTCAGGTGGTTTGGAAAATAGCTTGACTCCCTCCTCCCTGTGGCAGCCTTTCAAATATTGGAATACTGCTATCATGTCTCCCCTGATCCTTCCCTTTATTTGATTATGCGTGGACAATGTAATTTTGATTTTTTTTTCTATTTTTCTAATCTTAACCAGATAAATGGATTTGGGGTAATTTATTCAAAGTTGACTGAATGGGGCAGTTTTTTTTTTTCTGGTGCCATCAAGTCAATGTTGACTCTTAACAACTGCCTGAGTCTCTGCACTTCTCTCAGCAAGATTTTTTGAAGTGATTTGCCAATGCCTGCTTCTCAGGGTTGAGTGTATGGCCCAAGGTCACCCTGCTGGCTTTGTGCTAAAGGTGAGACTAGAACTCCCAGTCTCCCAGTTTCTAGCCAGATGCCTTAACCACTATACCTGTTATGGTGAACCTATGGCACATGTGTTACAAGTGGCACACAGAGCCCTCTCTGTGGGCACATAAGCCTTCATCCCAGCGCAACTCCACCATGCATGGGTGTGCACCTCCCGCCAGCCACCTGTTTTTTGGGTCTCTGCCATGCAGGGGGAAGAACGCATGTGGGAGGTGTGCATGTATGTCTGTAGGGCTGGGTGCAGTGGGGGGGTCACATGCACATGCACAGGAGTTGCATGTGCATGACAGGGGCATGTGGAGGGTCATGCACGCAGGTGTGGGGGAGCACATAGGATCGTATGTGTAGGAGGCGGGATGCACGGGGGTCATGTGCGGATGCGTGGGGCAATGCATGGGGGCATGCGCACATTGCGTTATGGATATGTGCACGCTTTTGGCACATGACGACAAAAAGGTTGGCCATCACTGCACTGTACCAAACTAGCTCTATAAGTTCTTCAAAATAATAAATATTTTTTCTACCCATGCTGAAATACTACAAATAACTCAAATCACAACAAGTCTCAGAGCAATTCAAGAAAATTATAAAGCAAAGCCATTTGCATTAAGAAGATTTTAAAATACAGATTTTACACCAGAAACAGAATACCATAATCACCATAAACACTTAGATCAGTTTGCGTAAACAGTCAGCAGTACAGCTGGAGACAAATGTAATTATCACAGGATAAATGAAAACAATTGGAATCTTGGAACACTATGAAACATTAGCACAAACTCATTACACAATAATTTCAATTATCCAAATATCTAGAGTAACATTTATTTTCCTTCTCCTAAGCAAAGTGAAATAGCTTACAGTAGACACTGGCACAACATATACAGAAATGTGCACTTAAAACATGTTGCTCTAAAGTATTAGCTGATGCTTATGATATCAATTTCCTTCAGCATTAGACCACAAAGTCTAAAAAGCAACCAAATATAAGAAAATAACAGAATCAAATCCATTCAGAAAAATATTTGATATTTTGTAAGGTGACCAACCGTCCTCCTTTAGGGAGGACAGTCCTTCTTTTGTAAGTTCTGTCCTCCCTCGAAAAGTGTCCTCCTACATGTCCTCCTTTTTGATATTTGAAGGCTAATCTGTTGCGCGTTATGTGACATATTTTATTAAACAGTTTTTAATGGTGTTTTTTTTACTTCATCGCAAGTATATTGAACAGATATTGAATCTTGTGTTGAATTTTTATCTAAAGAAATGCCAGACATTAAAATAGACGACAATTGTCTCTTTGAAGAAATTAGAAGACTGAATGTATATTTAAATTCTGAAAAATTAATACAATGGGAAAATCAACATGTTGAAATTGATAAAAGATGGGTGGATATTTTCAGCCATTTAAAAAATGAACATATTCCATGTGAACATTTATTTATGCTTGTTCAATTTACGTTGTGCTGCCCTGGAACTAATGCAGCAGTTGAAAGAGTTTTTTTCAATTGCCAATGATTTTTCGACAAGTGAGAAATCGAGATTGAATGTTTATTTATTTATTTATTTATAATAGCTGCAGCACTTGCTGTAAAATTCAATATGAAGGATATTTCTTGTTCAGATATTTCCAATATATTGTTAGAAGATAATACATTGACAAAAAATATTAATTCAATGGAAAAGTACTCATTTAAATAATAATTAACAGGCATGTAAGCATAATTACAATATAAAATGTTGCAAATGTTTTTATTATGCATATATCATATTTTAGTGTATTATTGTTGCAATGAATAAAATATTTCTTTTATTTACGATATATTTTTTCCAATTTATTTGTCCTCCTTTTCATTGTAAAAAAGTTGGTCAACTTAGCATTTTGGACAATAGAACGTGTTTTGTCCTCCTTTTCATTGTAAAAAAGTTGGTCACCTTATATTTTGAAGTACACTCTTTCAAAGAATTAAAGGAAAGCAACGAACAAAGCAGGCTTGGAAAAATTGCTGATATAACTATTGAAAGCAAAATATAAATTTATAAAGCCAAAATGTTATCAACTATTTATATAAAATCAATCAGAAACTTGCCTGTTTCAGCAAACTCATTCCCATTTTTAGATCCCAATTACACAATGTTGTTACACAAAAACATTCCATTGATTGCACAGACCAGTCTGTAACATTAACAATGAGAAATATAACACACAAAAGTTGAGGGTTAACAGTATTTTTATTCATATTTAGAACATAAAATTTAAAATTACAGTTTAATAAAGCACATAACATTATGCTAAAACATTTAACTAATCTCAAAATCACTGGAATCTATTCAGTTAATATTTCCAAAAAATAAACTATATTTTGATTTAAAGAATGAAAATATACACCAGGAAAAAATAAAGTCAATTTAGGAAATAAAATTTTGTTAAAAAAAGATGCTAATCATGCATTTCATTCAGTGTGTTTAAATTTTCAATGTTAATATACAGGACTTGAGAAAACCTAACAAAAAATATTGCCACAATTCCATAAAACACAGTAATATCACTTTTTATCATCCCTCACAACCTCCTTAATATTATAATTGGTATTTTTAAAGAATCCACTTACTGTTGTCAGAGAAATGAATGTCATCAAATGTATGAATAATTGAATTATTACAACTAATACAGGATGACCCACTTAGCAGAGTACAAACTTCAAACTTCAGCTGCAGCAACAAAATGGGATTAGCAAAAGCTAAGAGTAAAGGGCAAAATTCTAGCATCAGTGGTGGGAACAACCCGTACTGATTACACTTCACAGTTTTTCCGTTTCCGTATGTATTTTCCTATTTCTGAGTTACAATTTAACGTGTATCCTTTCCTGTCATGATAATCAGTTTTGTATCTAAATCATTTTTAAATAAATGTGTTTGTCCATGAGAGGATACCAAAAGTTTTGACTGAAGGCCAAAGTACTGGCCTTCAGTCAAAAGTACAAAATACTTTTCAGCACAAGCAATTGTTTCTTCTACAATGACCATTTGTTCAGCGGGTTCTCCTTTATGAAAACTATCATAAAGTTTACCTGAGAATCAAAAGGAGTCAGTAGAGGATTTTCAATATGGCTGACATTCTTTCAAGACTTCAGTAATTCAATTACCTCCTGGTGCTACTTGATCGTTTAGCTATCTTCAATGCTATAGATCAGGGGTCTCCAAACTTGGTAACTTTAAGGCTGGGCTGTCAAACTTCCTGGCCTGTGGGCCGGATGCGTCATGCACTGGCCACGCCCATTTCAGGGAAGGGGAGGAAAGTCCCGATATATCACATGACACCACCGTGGCATGGCTACCTGGGGAATTCTGGGAGTTGAAGTCCACAAGTCTTAAAGTTGCGAAGTTTGGAGCACCTGCCATAGATCACAGATTCTCTCTGCATTCCTTTTGAGGATGGAAATTGAAGCTATGATGTTGCAATCATTCTTCCTCTTCTGGGGACAGTTCCACTATGGCGGAACAAGGGGGTTATACAGAAATCACATACATTCAAAAGATTTCAGGCTATCTCAGAAGGTCTTTAAGAATGCAATGAGTTTTAACACATTACAAATGTTAATTGATGAGTCACTTACAGTCTCTCACATTTAACCTGCATCTGCATATTGACTCTTTGTTTCCACACCTGGATCTCAATGACATGATCTGTAATTCATGAAAGCTGATGCAATGTAATAAATTTTGTACTCTGAAAATATGCCAGACAAGTCTTACTGATTTTGAGGTTTCATAGATCAGGGGTGTCAAACTCAAGGCCCGGGGGCCAGATTTGGCCCACGGGATGCTTAGAACTGGCCAGCAAGGCCAGCCTGGAAACAGCAAAGGACTGGCCTGCGGTTCCTGTGCCAAGAAAATGAAGCTTTCACCCATGGCCCTCCTGAGCTCCTTTTCACTGGCACAAGGCTGCAGGAGACCGTCTCAGCTGAAAATAGAGCTCATGGGGGCCACGGGCAGTCCTCTCCAGCTCTGTTTTCACTCATAGTGAGTTGCAGGAGGCTGTCACAACAGAAAATGGAGCTCGGGGCCCGTTTTCGCTGACAGAACACTCAGGTCACCACAGGCACTCCTAACATGAATGATGTCAAGCTGGCCATGGCCACCATGGCCACGCCCACCGTCCCCTTGAGGTCAAACACAACCCTGATATGGCTTCAAAGAAATCGAGTTTGACACCCCTGTCATAGATTAACAACACCCTCCTCTTACAATGTCTACATACATGTTTTGTGAAGGGCGAGAGCCACAATATTAAAACAAGAAGCCAATTAAGTAGTGGCACCTTAGAATTGACAATATTCTTTAAGAGAGAGAGAGAGAGGGAGAGAGGGAGGGAGAGGGAGAGGGGGGGCACAAGCCCCAAATATAATTATGCAACTAATTTTTCTCCCTCTCACTAATACAAAATTCTGCACTGACAGCGGCGCCCAGGAGCAGAGCCTTCTCTGTGATGGGCCCAACCCTCTGGAATGACCTATATTGAATGTATATCTATATTTTGTATTATACTGTTTTAATATGACTGTACACCGCCCCGAGTCCTGTTTAGGAAAGGGCGCGGTTTAAAAATTTAATTAAAGAAATTAAATAAATAAATAAACAAAGTAATTATTGTCTCCATAGCATTTTATTCAGCTGTAAAAACAAATAGTAAGGAAGCCCCAAGGTTTACTGCATATAAATCCATTATTTAAACTGAATTTGCTATTTAAGTTTGTACAAGATTTCCCCTGCCAAACTGTTTAACTATGCAAAACTATATTAATCATTGAAGAGGATAATGCTAAATCAACCTATTTTTAACAAAGTCTCTGAAATCTGTTATTGCCAGATTGTTATTTGTTGCTTTATCACCTTATGCAATTTAATTTAATTTCATATAAATTAAGTAAGCAACATTTATTTTTTAAAAAGGTGAACCCAATGAGTTGAAGACTTTATGATGGAAACCAAATGCGTAATTTTCAGAACATACTAGAATCCATCAACTACAAAGGAACCCTTTCTCCATATTAAGAACCTGAGCAGAGCCCTGCTGGATTAGACTCTTGGCGCTTCTAGTCCAACAGTCTGTCTCACAATGGCCAGCCAACTGCACAAGGATGTTCCCTAGTCCACTCTCAACAGATGGCCTTCAGAGGTAGTTATATTGCTATCTGGGCTAATAGCCATTATTCCCCATGATTTTTTTGAACTGTGCAATGCTTTTCTGAAGCCAGGCAAACAAATGGCCAACACCACGTCTTGTGTTTGTAAATTCCAAAGGAGGCTGGGGAGGGCAAAAACGAGCAAAAAACAGGCCATTTTGCCCCCCGAACCACAGGAGAATTCTACAAGTCTCCCAAACCCTCTGCATGCCTTCTTTGGAAAAAAATGGGCCATTTTTGTAAAGAAATGGGCCATTTTTTGCTGATTTTTGCCCCCCCTAGCCCCCAGGAGCACTCTACAAGCCTCCCAAAGCTCTGCACCCCTTTGTTTTTGCAAAAAACAAGGCGTGCAAGGGGTTTCGGAGGTCTGCAGAGTGCAAAACCTTTTTTTTAAATTTACCTCTTCAAAATCATGTTGCGTCTTATACTCCAGTGCATCTTATAGTCCGAAAAATATGGCATGTTACTATAAAATAGTGTTATCCACTGCCACAACTATTCCATCTAAAAAGTTCATTAAACATTATACAAATATGTTAAACCTTCCTTCCTTCTTTCCTTACCTTTTTCTCTTTTCATTTTTTTTTCTTTTTGTGTGTTTGAGTCAGGGTACTCCCAGAGATTACCTGGTGACAGGTCCCTGAAGTTTCCTTGGAAAGATTTTGGAAATGGTTTGCCATTGCCTTCTTCGGAAAATTGAGTATAGGTGACTGGCCCAAGATCTCCCAGCTGCCTTACCCACCTAAGAGAGACCCAGAACTCACAGTCTGCTGGTTTCTAGACCAGCACTTTAGCCAAAATGGCTCTTTGTACCCAACCACTAGTTTCTGTATTTTATCTTTTTGTGTAATTAGCATTGTCTTATCTACAGCGACAGCCATGTTTTATCATATTTCAGATAAAAAAACTTTTTGAAGTGTTCTCAGACTTTTCTTTGTGGGAATGTACAAACTTTTTGTACAAATTTTTTCCCTTTGTTTCTTATAATAAAATAAAGATGTTTCCATGCACAAAGATATGAATGCTAATCTGTTTCTGGACATCTGCACATCTATAAAGCATATGACTGATTATCTTAATGAATGTGTTTCTTACATTCAGTAACTCTCAAATATTTCTGAAATGAACCAAAACTAACACCAAGATTCTGAATGCCCTTAATATTTAATGCAAAGGAAAGTTATCTGTTCTGTAGGGAGAATGAGGCAGGCAGGAACTGAGACAAGGCAGGTTGAAGCTAACACAACCTTTATTAACAGTTTAACATGGTAAAAATGTAAGGCAAACCTCGAAGCAGCAAACAGCAACATTTGACAGCTGACAGCCCTTTTATACTAGAGCTGTCAGACGCTGAACCAATAGAATGGCTGCATTCTCCCGCCAGCTGGCTACTCGCGTCTCAACCAATCAGGGGCTGGCAATGATAGTCAATGGCGTCGTAGCCTCGAGGACTTAACACCCCTCTCCTTCCAGTTAGCACATGCGTAGTCAGCCAAGTATGCCAGCTGGCGTCGGCTCCACCCCAATCGTCTTAGTTCAGGAGCGGTGGCCAAAGGAGGAGAAACTGATGGAGAGTCCTATGGAACAGCAGGAGACTGCGCAGCTGAGTCGGCGGGAAACTTGACCGCCGCGGGACTGACCGGATTCTCAGGTAAGCCTGGCGACAAGAACGCATCGGTGGGGGGTGTTGCGTGTGGCTCCGTCTGTGCTGGAGCAGTCTCTGTCGATATTAGTTCCCCGGGACAGGATTGGGCCTGCACCGGGTGCTGGTCTGCTGCTCTGGTGGCTCGCCGTCTGAGCTGATTGATGTGTCAGCACCACATTCGCCCATCACTGAGCTGGACCCTATAAGAGTAGGGTCCAGTTAGTTGCGTGATTTGTCCGGGAAGCCACCTAGGTTTGGCCCCATAGTTTTGGGCATAGACTGGGTCTCCCACATTAAAGGCCCGTGTGGAGTCGTCTGCGAGGGAGCTTTTCTCTGCTGCATATCCGGGGTGTAGTTGGTCTAGGGTTGTCCGGAGCCGATGACCCATAAACCGTTCTGCGGGACTTTGCTTGGTGATTGGGCACGGGGTTGTATGCTTTGCCAGGAGATATTGGGACAGTTTGTTATGCAATTCCCTGGCTCCAGATGGCCCAATGCCTCCTTAACCAACCGGACGGTTCGTTCTGCCAGGCCATTTCCGGCCAGGTGGAACGGGGCCGTCGGGGCATGTCGTATGCCATGCTGGCCTAAAAACATCTGGAAGGGTGTCGACATGAACTGGGGCCCAGTCACCACCACGTCAGGCAACCCATGGTTCGCGAATAGCCTCCCCAGCACCCCAATTACAGCCTCAGAAGTGGTGGAGGGCATGAGTGCCAACTCCACCCACTTCGAGTAGGCATCTACGAAGACCAAGAAGTTCTGCCCTAAGAACAGGCTGGTGAAGTAAAATGGACTCATGTCCATGGAGCCCGAGGCATGTCCCATTCCCTGATGGGCACAGAAGGGGGAGCCGGTCTAAATTGCTGGCACTGCTGGCAGGTGGCTATCCAATTTTCTATTTCCTGGTCAATCTTGGGCCACCACACGTAGCTTCGGCCCAAAGCCTTCATGCGGACAATGCCCAAGTGAACAGTGTGCAGGCAACTTAAAATTAGTGACCTAAGCTTTGGGGGAGCTACTGTCCTATTGCCACGTAACAGGCACCCGTTAAGGACAGACAGCTTATGCTGCCATATATAATAGGGGTGAAACTCAGCAACCGAACTGGAAAACAGCAACATTTGACAGCTGACAGCCCTTTTATACTAGAGCTGTCAGACGCTGAACCAATAGAATGGCTGCATTCTCCCGCCAGCTGGCTGCTCACGTCTCAACCAACCAGGGCCAATGATAGTCAATGGCGTCATAGCCTCGACGACTTAACATTATCTTTTATGATTTTTTAGAAGTAGAAAGTATTTGTAATTTTTGATTTAACAGTTATTTACTTAATAAATTTACAGTAATTTAATATTTTGACTGCAATGAATTCCATATCAATTTTAAATTGCATTTGGTCGTGCAGACAAACATGCCTGCTTTTTATAAGGATGTGGAAGTTGGCTATGTCAGAAAAAGCATTATTAACCAAATACAGAGAAAATGGGTTATCTAGGAAATGGGGATGGGATAATTGGAAATTGTGTATGATAAAACAATACATGATAGGGAATGAATGGTACATCAATAAATATAAACTAAGTGAACAAAAGGGAAAGGACCAATATGAAAGAAATACATCAAGGAAGTTTGGTCATATTGAGAGAATGAATGAAAATCTCATAGATCATTGTATTTATGAATGTACTGTATGTATGTAAAAGAAGGTTAAAAGGAAGGTCAAGAAGAAGACTAATTGAGTTGGCTAGTTAGTTATCTACCCACCTTTTTATTTTTACAAATAACTCAAGGTAACGGAAGATATCCAACACATCTTCCTCTTCCTATTTTCCCACAATAATATCCTTGGTTTAAGTTGGGCTAAGAGAGAATAATTGGCCCGAAGTTTTCCAACTAGCTTTCATGGTTAAGTCAGGACTTGAACTTAGTCTCTTGCTTTCTAACCTGGTACTCTAACTACTAGACCAAACTGACTCATCAGTTTGTGGTTGACGTTGTATGAAGTTGATGATGATGAATATAAAAAACGAGAAGTGAATAATTTAAGCAAAAAAGGCAATACACACATAGGTGTCTGAAATAAATGAAAGCAAGAACCGCATAAAAGGATTTCTGTTGCGTCTTTCAATTGTTGTAGTCCTAACATAGGAATCATTCCATCAGACTTCATTTAATACTATTTGCTCATCTACAGTAAAATTGTAGCTCCTCTTATTTTTCATTCTGAGCATTAGTACATATATAATAAAAGCTACACTTTATGAATAACTACCATATTTTTCGGCATATAAGATGCACCTTTCTCCCCCCAAAAAGTGGGTGAAAATCTGGGTGTGTCTTATACACTGAATGCAGCATTTTTGGCCTACCAAAACCCCGCCCAATGTTCCCTCTAAGCTGCTTGCCTAGGCCACGCACATAACAAAATAATGCCGTGCAGAAGTTTCAAACTGCAGCACAGTGTTTTTTAATGTCTTAAAATATGACTGAAAATATCCCCCCTCCCTCCCTTCTCTCTCTCTGCACCGAACTCTCTGTTCCATCTGTGATTGGTGAAATCAAGAAAGACTCTGCCCGGAGACAGATGATGCTGCAGAAGGGAGAATTTCCATTGGCCCTATGGGGCTTCGTTGGTTCCTAGGAAAACATGATTCGCTGGTTGTAGCCTGCTTTTCTCTGCACATCCGGGGTTTCTCAGGCATTGCGTCGTCTGAAGCCCCATTCTGGACTGGGCAGTCTTTCTGCGATCCCTTCGCTTTTGGGAGAGAGGGAACCGGCATGGAATTGGACTGTCTGAGCCAAAGGGGCTCATGGGACTTTGAGACTTGATTTTTGAGCAGTACCAGTCCTTTCCACTCTTTCCTTTCCCTTTCTGGATTTCCTATCCTTTTTCATTTCCTTCTTTTCCATTTCCTTTCCTTTTCTTCTTTCCCATTTCCTTTCCTTTCCCTCCCCCTCCCTTCCCTTCCTTCCTAGGGGTCTGAGGGAGAGGGAGGGGATCCTTTTCCTCCTTGCCCCCCTCTCCAACATCTGCTCTGATGGCAATTATGGCTAAAAAAATCAGGTGCTCAGGCATGAAAATGTGCCGCTCAAACACTATACTTTTCTGCACACACTGAAAAAAAAATAGAGGGAATATTGACCCCGCCCTCTTTGAAAAAAAGGATGTGCAGAGGGTTTGGGAGGCTTGCAAAAAAAAAAGAGCATGCAGAGGCTTTGGGAGGCTTGTAGAGTGCTCTTGGGGGCTGGGGAGGGCAAAAACAAGCAAAAAACGGGCCAGTTTTGCACGGTTTTGGCCCTCCAGCCCCCAGGAGCACTCTACAAACCTCCCAAAGCCTCTGAATGCTCTTTTTTTGGGGGGGCAAAAAACGAGGCGTGCAGAGGGTTTGGGAGGCCTGCAGAGTGCAAAAATTTACTTCAAAATCATGGAGCGTCTTATACTCCAGTGCGTCTTATAGTCAGAAAAATATGGTATGCTGGGATCTTTTAGTTCCTTGATTTAACTGCTATAATGTGTCTACACCTAAAAGATCAGAATCCTGCAAGCCATGGTATTCCCCATGATACTCTATGGAAGCAAAATTTGGAGTTGGAAGTCACAATGTAGGAAACTGAGAATGCAATGAACAGTAAAAAAAACAAACCCAAGCATCGAACAAATCAATCCAGAGTTCTCACTTGGAGCACAAATGAACAGGCTCCAATTATCCTACTGGAGTACCTCATGCAAAGAGTGGGATGGGAAAGGTGGAAGGAAAGAAACATCAGGAACAAGTTAATAAACTCAGTTATAGCAGCGATGAGCAGCTTTGGAAAAGTTAATTGTTCCAATTTAGGAATAGATGGTCATGAAGAAAATCTATGTGGCTGCTAAAGTTGACAAAGACTTGATGGCCCATAATCAATCAATCATCAATCAATGCCTTGATTTTCTCCCCTTCCATCCCCTTTCACACTCTGCAAATTTTTATTTATTGCCCTTTTTAAAGGCTTTTCATTTCTACTCCATACACCCTTATCACCAGTTCATAATTTAGCACAGCTTGCTATCCTTAGTAGCCAAAATATAGATAACTGACTATGCCTGATCACTGATGCATATCATCATAAATCCAACATCAGCAAATATAATATTTTAATTAAAAATCATACCAGATGCTTTTTCTACTGAACTGAGTAAGTTCAAGAAGGTGTTTTTAGTGTAAGTTGCTACACATGAGCCAAGAACTTAAGCTTTAAATTGCACCTGTCAGACTGAAGATGAAAAAAAATCAAAAAATCTGTTCAACAGCATCTGGCTAGACTGTTATCCTAATTACACTGCTGTTAGAAGCCAGCATGATATTATTAAAGATATCAGGATTCAAATATATTTACAATGGGAAGCTCCTTAGACTAAAAGCAAGACATACATGAAAAATAAACAATTTTTAACCAAATAATCAGAAAACATGTGCACAATTTTTACATGCAATTCTAGTCTACTTGACCTCAATAACCATTGCAGATTGTCATCCACACGGATGATGCAAAGTGAATGTCACCAAGAAATCTCTTTTACGTAAACCCAACCCCCAACTCCTGATTTTTATCAGCAACCAATCACTGATCCACGCAGCCATTCAAACGAAATGTATGCCCAGATGAATATATCAGTAACAGTTGTACAATTGTATTTATAAAATACTTGTTCTTATGTTAAGAGTAGACTTCAAATATGTTTAGTAATGAACATTCCCATATGAGCCACTGTTCTCTTTGCAATATTTGACACGTAATAATATTTTGATTACCCTTTGTCATTCTGATCTTATATAATCACTTATTATTGCTCTGAACTTAGGCATCTGTCCTTGATTTTACATGCTTTTTTTAGAAAAAAAAATGTGTAAAATTAGGGAACAAATCTTGTTTCTTAAAATCCAGTTTTTTGACAAGTACTCTGGACAAATATATGCTTTGTATTCACTTCACATGTTAGCACATTTTACTTTAATTCATTTTATTTTAAATTTATTTATTTAACTTATTCAGCTATTTTAGCTTTGTATCTGGGCTGATTCCACAGCTATAGCTCTACTCTATAACCTTTGATTTGAGTCCAACCAAAAATTCAGAATAGTCTTTTTAAAAGCATGAAGGGGAAGCTGCAAAACCTACATGCATTTTTATCTGAAGTGTTAGATGGAAGAATTATTCTGATAGTGCTGTGTTGAAATCTATCATAATTAAATGATCCATATACAGTTTTTTCACCATTATAAGGAAACTCATTTCAGTCAATGATATTCCTGAAATCTAACTCAAATGCTACAATTAAGAGATTGTGGGTCAAAACATTGCAATTACTGTTTTGTTCTAAGCATACAGGTACCGGACACTTTTCCTAATTCATCTACTAATGATCACAGGTACTTTTAGGATAATGTCAATTTGTTTTGCTATTATTGTCCTGCTATCTTATTGATATCATACATCTTTTTATGCACAACTGTCAAGCAGTGAATTAACGTCACAAAATTCAATCAACTGGACATACTTTTTTAAAACAGGAAAACTATTATGCATTTCTAGGAGCCTCTATACAAAAACTTTCCTTTTTTCTTCTCCCAAATAAGATTTTTGTAAAGATTGATAAACGTTTCAGCTCAGCTCTACCATTGGAATTTATGTTAAACAAATTCCATTCAACTCCATTGGAAATTAATGTGATTTTTAAGAGCCAATAATTCTTAAATGAAAGAAAAAAAACTTAACTCGTTTAAGTTTTGAGAAATCACCTCCCATCACCACCAGTCTGTTTGCACTGTTAGCACATGCATTACAGATTGTACCATGTAAAAATACATCACCATATTGTCTTTTATGAGAAACCTGGTTCAAAGTTTCATCCTTGGCAGAAAGCTATTTTTACATCTATCCACACTAATAACTATGTTGTCTATGCTCCTTGGATTTATCAACCCTATCCTGTTTATTATAAAGTCTCACTGGATCTTACTTCCAAATAACTTTTAAAACATATGTTTATAAATTTTCAACACCTACAATTGAATCTGTATTTTGTTATTGCTATCTTTTTCTTATTTTGGGTGTGTATAAGTGTTGAAATTTTGCACAATTTTATTGCTTTTACTAGATTTTGTTTCCCACCTCAAGATCATAATCATAATGAAAATCAATTACAAATTTACAGCTACTTGAATAGAAAATAAACAGACAAACAAACTCTGTCAAAATGTCGGTACAGTGAGAATAGAATTCTAAGCTACAGAATGGAAGAGCAACAATATACGTAGTGCTCTATCACTCAGTGTTTTCTTTCTCAAAAACACATCCTTTCCATTCATTGCTAATCAACCTATCTAACATGAATATATTCCAGAAAGAAAATAAGTACCTTCTTGTATATTGGTTATGTGCAGAATACCAAGTTTGATTACCCTAGTGGCAGTATTCAGTTCTAGATCTAACTGCTTATATGAAATGAATAGAACATCTGTACTGTAATTACTGCTTATAAGTCTATTTATAACTGTAACATTTTGCATGCAACAGTTTAGCAAATTGAAAAGGAACCCTGAAAATAGATGGTGAAAATTGTTATGTTCAAGTTCTTTCATAGATTTGCCTCGTTCGTGCTGATTAAAATTGATACAGAAAAGGAAAGCCAGTCATATAGTCAAGTTTTTATTTGGCATAGCTATTTTATACAGCTGCCCATCTCCCAACTCTGGGCAGCTTACAAAGTTAAAAATCCAGAAAATAATACAAAATTAACCAAACATAACCACAAAAATAATCAAAAATAAAATTATTGAACTCATAAAAACATAACCAGCAGGAGACACCATCTTTTTCCTGAAAATACAACCACTTAGCTGGCATTCCACCAACCTCACCAGATCTCTACATCAGATGACAAAACCATGTCTTCTGGTTCTTTCATCAGTCTTATGCAAGACAATGCATGCAATCTCTCCTGCAAATTTCGCTTCTTATTCCAAGATTGCATTATTTTCTGGAGATCTTTACTTACCTCTTTTGAATTGGTAACTCCCATATTCCTTATCATATTTTAGCTTCTGGTTATATCTATACATGTGACAAAATGAGGAGGCCGAATACAAATGAGCATTAATACTTCTATAAATTTTCTCATGGAAAAAAATCCTTCTACCAAGGGTAAATCAATGTAGTATACAGTGATGTTGTGGGTAGAATATACTTTAAGTTATATCATTTAATCATTTAAACCTTAAGTAACTATGGGTCTAATTGTACGACTGACCAATCCATTGCAAGCACATTTGAATGCAAAAATTTTCAGAAGGGATCATTCTGAAAATGCCTCTCTCAATTAGAGGGTTCTTTATCTGCTGCTTAGAAGAATGCTAGGCTCCAAATCTGTGAAATATACTTCTCTTGAAACTTGATTCCTTCTCTGCCTACAAAAGAGGAGACTTTTAATAGCTAACTTAAGCACTTGTTTCAATTTTAAAAGATATTTTCTATATATTTTAATTACTGATTATAATTTTTTAATATTCAATGAAGTAGGAAGGCATATTTAAATACAACAAATAATGAATTTAAAATACCACTCTAAAGCCGATAGAGAAAGCTGTAAAATTACTATATATTGTCATGTATGTTCTGTGTTTTGTTTCGTCTTATTGTGGTTTTTTTTCTTTGCTGTGTCTTCCATGTTGTTTTTAAAGATCAAAACATAAAATACCACTCCATCAAACCTTAAACTTAAAAAGCCAGGCCTCACCAAACCAACCGCTTCAACGTTGAAATCTGTGATCCTAAAGTCTAGAAACCATTATTATTGAGCCAAAAATTAAAGGTTAACAAAGTACAAACGTGAGGAAAAAGGAACAGTCTACTCAGGTCTAAGATTTTGCTTTTGAGAAGTTCTATTACTTAAAATGCAAACAAAAGTGCTTATATAAAAGTATTGTATTTAAATTAGTACATTAGTAGATTAAGATGTATAAAAGAAGCATATGTACACCTGTATGGATATAAAGGGGGAAATGGTATAATGGAGGTATACCGATGTGGAAATATTGCAAAGATGACAATGGTGTTATAAAACTGGAAAAAAACTGTTCAATAAAAATTATTTTTTTAAAAAAGTGCTTATAGTGAAGCCTATGGTTTATCGAGTTGCAATGGCTGTGAAAGTTGGATCATAAGAAAGACTGAGCGCCGAAGAATTGAGGCCTTTGAACTAAGGTGCTGGAGAATACTCCTACGGTCCCTTGGACTGCAAGGCGATCAAATCAGTCAGTCCTAGAGGAGATCAACCCTGACTGCTCTTTAGAAGGCCAGATCCTGAAGATGAAACTCAAATACTTTGGCCACCTAATGAGAAAGAAGAACTCAATGGAGAAGAGCCTAATGCTGGGAAAGATTGAGGGCAAAAGAAATGGGGACAACAGAGAATAAGGTGGCTGGATGGAATCACCGAAGCAGTAGGTGTGAGCTTAAATGGACTCCAGAGTATGGTAGAGACAAGAAGGCCTGGAGGAACATTGTCCATGGGGTCACTATGAGTCGGACACGACTTTGCAACTAACAACAACAACAATCACTTAAAATTGATATGTTCAATTAAAAGAAGCAGAAATTTGGTATACTTATATAAAAATATTTGCCTATAATTTTTTGGAGAACAGGATGAATTTCAATTATGCATTTTGAGCAAAGACTTCATTGCCAATTTCAGGATAATTAGAGCTTGCTGCTTTTAACAACTTTTTGTTATCATGTGCTGCTTTATGGAAACCTGAGATTACAGTATGAAACCAAATCTTGTCAGCAATAAACATGCTGCCAATAACATTTCATTTTACAGGCTTACTGCAAAATCCTGCAATAAATATTAACTTTCCATGAAGCATGTTAATTTAATCAGATTTATGAAGTATTATCCTAGAATAATATATGCTTCCATTTTCACTCAGAGAACTTGCTTGTACCCATAGAATAAGATTATTTAACTGTTCCCAAGTTAACCATTTATTTGAGTGGCAAATTAATAGAGTTGGACTATTACTCTATATCAGCTATAATATCAGCTAGACTTCTTAACTATATTTTCTTAAATTAAATATTTCTAAAGAAAAGAGTAGAGAAACAAGTTCCAGGAAATCTCATTTCGAGAGACTAAGAAGTAACAAGAAATTCAATTTAACAGGGTATAATAGATATAATTTCTATTCAAACTTCACTCTCACTCAAAGTCAAATTATGTGACTTGTGTCCATTTTTATTCTATCTTTTATTTAATTTGTATCATTTTTATAGAAGTTATATAATTATGTACATTCATAAATGGTAAAAGTAATTATTTGAAAGTACTGAAGGTGAAGTTTTACTTTATAAATTCAATTTTTATTCTTGATCCACATTGCTCCCACATTCCATTCCTAGATATATTATTGGGCTTTATGCCATGTTATGTATTGTACCTAGTCAGGTCTGTTACTATATAGTGTCAAAAACAGAACATTTTAGAGTTCCTTTCTCCTTGTAATTAGCATCCAAAGTCACTTCATTTATAAAGCCATGTAATTAATATTATCTTTGTACACCTACTAAAACTAAGTAAATTACATGGATATATATGCACAGACTTGCTATTCTCGCAACCTTCTTTTTTAAGTTTAGAGAAGTAATAATTGAAATCCAACTCCCATTGCTTTGACAATGCATACAAAGGTTCCAAAAAGACTTGCAAGATGTTTACGCATTCAGCTATCAAGTTATCTCCACAAAAATAAAAAGTGCATAAATGCAGTTGCTATTATTGATTTTTGTAACCACACAGGCATTAGGGATAAACAAAAGGGGTAATAAATTATGTTTGCGAGAACAGGATTATTCCAAAAACCAGACAATGCAACTAGTACCAATTATTTAAAAAGAATACCTTTATCATACGATAACATCAAGGCACTGTCCTACTACATTGTTTCATTTGACTCTTCTATGCTGTCCATCTTACACTGGTAGGTTTTTTAAAAATATACCAAAATCTTCAATATTTGCTTTCTTTTTAATTATACTAATTAGGCTAAATCACGTAATCCACAGGAATATGGTTATAATGTGACAGAAGGAAAACTCAAAGTTGTAAAATATACATGGCTAGGTCTGCAAATAAAATTTAATTCATAACAGGTAACATCATTAACAAAACAATGCCACAAAGTATAGATATAACCTTATTTACGTCTACGAGCAGGTACTCCTGCAATCAACTGGGCTTACTTCCAAGTCAATGTGCTAAGAATTAGGGCATGACTAATAATGCTGCCAGAAAGCAACCTTTCAGCTGCCATCTGATGACTTCTAACAATTCTGGGGACCGCTATGTTATCAGCAATAAATATGTAGATTTAAGGTTGTAAGGAAGAAGCATATTTAAAAGCGAAAATATTTCATCTGAAATACAGATTATCCAAGGGCATCTACTGATTTAAATTTTACTTGGGCAATTTGTTAGCACTTACATAAAAATACTTTGCAGCACTCTGAACAACACTGAGGCTACGTCTGCACATTTCACGGAGGCATGGATTTGATTTGCCTCAGGTATTATATAAACTTATTTTCTTTCTTCAGTGCTTGTTTTGTGAATGTAGACACAATCATAGTCTAGGAACTCTCAGTTAGACTGGTGCAGGTTGCCCAATCATTTCCAGCTGGGCCCTTTCACCAGCAGGGGCAACCAAACAAACCTTGCAAGGTCCTTCAATGATGTCTCATGACCTGCAATATGGATTTCCATCTTGTTGCTTTTAAATAAATTAAAAATCAATGCCCAGTCAAGAAACCTAAATGTTCAGCTGCAGTTCAATTGCAAAAGACAAGACAAAATGTCTATACAGATAATTCATAACTTATGGCCACATTTGAGCCCAAAATTTATGTTGCTAAGTGAGAAATTTGTTGAGTTTTGCCCCATTTTATGACCTTTCTTGCCATAGTTGTTAAGTGAATCACTGCAGTTGTTAAATTAGTAACATACAAGATTAGGTGAATCTCGTTTCCCCATTGATTTTGCTGGTCAGAAGTTGGCAAAAGGGTATGACATGACCCTGAGACACTGCAAATGTCATAAATTTTAGTTGTCAAGCATCCGAATGTAAATCATGTGACCATGGGGATGCTGCAGCGGTCATAAGTGTGAAAAAACGGTCATGTCACCTTTTCAGTGCCATTATAACTTCGAACACTGTAACACTAGCAATAGCATTTAGGCTTACATACTCCTTCATAGTGCTTTTACAGCCCTCTCTAAGCTGTTTACAGTCAACCTATTGCCCCCAACAATTTGGGTCTTCATTTTACCCAGTTCAGAAGGATGGAAGAATGAGTCAACCTTGAGCCAGTGGGAATCAAACTGCCAAACTGCACCTAGCAGTCAGCTGAAGTAGCCTGCAGTACTGCACTCTAACCACTGTGCCACCTTGACACTAAGCAAACTGTTGTAAGATTACCTGTATGTAGATTACAAAGCAACAGAAAGTTATGCTTTCGGGTGGCTGCCTTAGACACTATACTGTTAGGGGGGGAAATCAATTGAAGAGTTCATGGCTAGCCAAGAATTCTAGGTGTGCAATGTTTCATCTCACTCACAGGAAAGATGAGCAAGCTAGGTCACCTGACTAAAATGCCACTGGTTCTTTGGATGAATCATATATGATATATTACCACACATTCTGGCTAAATAAGGAACTTTTATGAATATTTCACAAATTCTAAATAATTATTTATCTAATCCCTTCTCTTAAAGGTTACCTATGCAGGTGAATTACATACTGTTAGGCACTCAGATTATATCTTTGTTAACGCTGAATTTTTGAACCTCTTTAAAGCTAAAAATAGAGCAAGCTGTACATCCTACATGTAAGGACTATCACACTTGACAGAGGTATAAGGTCAGCATTCACTTGCTGTATTAGCCAACCAGACAACCAGAGGAAACTCACAGGCAGCAATTGTAACACAATGATAAAATGCCTCTTATATTGGAGGCACTAAAAGCATTTGTAGCCTTTTCTCTATATCCAGTAGAAAACCTAGATTTGTGTAGGATGTCTAGGAGTGGAAATAGGCAGGTGTGAAACAAACAAACAAATCCTTTCCTTTGCACTAGAAAAATTAAATGACATTGTTTTAAAGTGCATAATTTAGAGGAGGGCAGGAAGGACAGAAAGAGCAGGAAAGCTAAAAAGATAGAGACTAGCAACTTATTTGGAGGCAGTCCTATAGGTATAGTTGCAGCTTGCTCACAACATTTTTAATGGACAGTCAAAAAGCTGTATTTTCCATCAGGAATTCTATGTTTTCTCAGTACAGGTAGACCTAGACTTACAACAGTTCATTTAGTGACCAAAGTTTCAATGACACTGAAATGTTGACTTATGACAGTTTTCCAAACTGAACAACAGTTGCAGCATTCCCATGGTCACATGATCAAAATCCAGCTGCATGGCAACTACTCATATTTATGACGGTTGCAATGTGCTGGGTTCACATGATCACCTTTTGTGACCTTCTGACAAGCAAAGCCAGTGGGGAAGCCAGATTTATTTAACAACTGTGTTACTAACAACTGCAGTGATTCACTTAACAACCGTGGCAAGAAAAGTTGTAAAATGGGGCAAAATTCACTTCACAAATGTTTCACTTAGCAGCAGAAATGTTGGGTTCAATTGGGGCTGTAAGTCGAGGACCAGCTGTATTACTTCCATCTTTTTTCTCAGCATCCCATTCCCTTTCCCCACCCACCCACCCAAAAAAAGACTATTGGGGAAACAACTATTTTTTAAGTCACCAACTTTAATAAGATGTGGGTCCTTTCACTCCCAGGATTTCCCAGCCAACCTTGTCCACACATCTTAAACCCACTGAGAAACCAAGTATCTGTTTCATTCCCACAATGCAAAGAAACACCGTAAAGCACCTGCCTGTAATAGCTTCGAAGAACGAGGGCTCCCTGACGGGCTGCCGCTGCCCTCCGGCCCTTTGGCTTTGCCCTTGGGGGGCGCGTCTTGAAGGAACTGCTCCAGGCAGGCGGTGTTCCCGGGCAGAGAAGAGCTCTTCTGATGGGACAGGTGAGCTCCGAGTCGGGGCGGCTGCGGAGGCTCCTCCCGCGCCTCGGTTTTGAGGGCTCCATCTCCGCCTACTACCCGTTCCTTTTCGGGGGCAGCCGCCGAAGAGGCCGAGGAAGGAGAGGCGGGCGGGTCGTCGGTCCCCTGGCCGTGTTGCTGCTGCTGTCCCCCTTTGCCCTGAGGGTGGTGAAGGAGATGCTCGCGGAGGCGGCGCAGAGCAGAGCCGGCCTCGGCGCTCACGCCCTCCAGGGGCTCTGCCGAGGAGCAGCACAAGTTGGGCTGAGAGGACGAGAAGACGCGGTCCAGCACGTGTTTTCGACGCCTCAAGCCGCCCCACCTGGCGCCGACGACGACGCCCCCTGCTAACAAGTCCGCCTGGGCCGGCTGCTCCGCGGCGCGACTCCGCGGAAGCGACGGCGAGGTGTCCGCACTGCGGCGTTCGGCTCCCGCTTTGCTGCTGCCCTTGCCCTTGCCCCGCAGCTGCAGGCTCCTCCACAGGCGGCTCTGGAAAGACGACGCCGGCTCCCCTTCGCCGGCCTTGCTGCTCCCTGTTGCTGGTGCCGCTCCGGGTTCCTCGGCTGCCGCCATTCTCTTCTCCCCGCCTCCCTCCCTTCGCCTCCGCCGCCGCGTCCGCCTTTTCCACCAACCCCGCCGCCCGTTGCCGCTGCAAGCGCGGAGGCAGGAACAGCAGCAGCGCGCAACGGCGGCGGAGGCGGCTTCAGCCCAGTCCGCCCGAAGGAAGAGGTTGCACTTGCTCGCTATCGCAGCTGGCGACCGCCTCAGGGGCTGGGCGGCTGGAGGGCTCCCGCTCTCGGTGCGTCGGAAGTCACGACCAGAGGAGCCGCGGCTCGGAGCATGGCAGGAAGCGAGGGGAGCTACCGAAGTTTTGGTCTGACGCGCCTGACTTTTCCTGGTTAGGAGGTCGGCTGTCTCCACCGGCCGCGCAGACTCGCTTTGCAGGGGAGGGGTGGGGCACAATAAAAAATGATTATCGGGTGGCGTTGTTAAACACCCCCCCCCCAGCAAAAACAATAAGACCGGGGAAAGTAATATATTATAAGACAATTGTCAGAGCTAAACTTCATCGACGTGGAAGAACAATGCTTTATGATGTAAATTCGGACTTGTATGAATTTGCAAAAGTTTCTCTTGCGTTGTTTGCCCGCTTCAGAAGGCTAGAAGAAAGAAAATTAAAGGTAAATGCAGCGTGTCTCTCAATATCACTGATCAACCCCAAGGGTGCTTTTTCAGGAGGCAACTGGACTTTATTGTTTTTTCTTTGGAGACGTTTCGTTTCTCACCATTCAGCTCTGACAGGATAGTGGGGAAGTAGGACAGTGTCAGAGCTGAAGAAGCTTGGATGAAAAGTGAAACTCTTCAAAAAAACAACAACAAGAACCCAAGAAAGCCCAGTTGTTGCCTGAAAAAGCACCTTTAGGACAACCATGACCTGTATGACTGACAATTTCTACAGACTTATATCACTATTCAACCTTATCTTTAGGTGTTCATTTAGTCCGTAGCTCTCATCACCCTGGCAGCATTTACACAACTTTGTCCAGACCAATTTCTCCAAGCAATTACCTGAGTTTAGAGAACACATCAAGCCATTATCTAATCACAGGTTGTATCCCAACACACTACTAAATATCAAATAGTTGCCTTGTTTATAGTCATGTATATCCTACAAGTCAAGCCTTTCCAAGAATGCCTATTAGGGATGGATGCTACCTCATACTACCCCCATATAGATATAAAAAATTATCCTTGGCATTATCATGATAAGACTAGAACTGAGTAGGGGTCAAATTCTGCCCTTCTAGCATCAAAACATGCCAAGCACTCTGGTATATTATTTTGAGATAGAGACAAGTTTTGTTTGCAGGATCCAGGCCATTGGGTTTCTGTTTTATAGTTCAGCCTGTTGTAAAAACCCAGCAAAAAGAATTAATTAAATCCCAAGGGCTAATGTATTGTATAGATCCAGTATAGGTCTTGGCTGGCTTAATTGTGATTGCTGAGCATGCTTGCTTATGAGTAACTCAGTTAACCTAATTGGCTTTTGTTTGCATGACTGCAGGTTTGCACAATCTGGAAAACTAAAATGTTTGGCTTGGTTGTGGTTCAATATTTTGTGCTCCTTCAGCCAATGTAATTAATTTGTTGCTCAATATATCTGCAGACCCAAGGAATTGATTGAGAAAACCATGGTTCAGTTAAGTATTGGATGAACATATTGTGTGAATGCAACCAGTACCTTTAAATCTGATGACTCTAGCTAATTATATGAAATTGGCTGCAGTTGAAAAAAGAGCAAGCTCATTTGCTGGTTCATCAGTTACAAGTCCTTCCATCTGGCAGTACAGTGTTTGAAAACAGGAAGGGAGGGGACGTGGACTTAGTGGAAAGGAGATTTTATGTTTTTTTAGGCCACTCTCATTCCATTCCAACTATCCTTTCTTTTTCCTGTAGGTGCAAGGCTGCTACACGATTCCCAAAAAGCACTTAATGTTGCATTATGTTGTTGCTGTTGTAGCCAACTGCTATTACGTTTCTGAGTAGGGAGTCATTATACAAAAAATGAGACATCACAGTCTTAGTAGATGTCAGCTTCTGTATTTTTGGGAAATTGGGGAAGAGAAGAATCAGAATTTTTATTTTAAACTAAAATTACACTCGCTATTCATAGATAGCACAAACATTATCGCATAAAAGTCTCTTATTTTTAACTTCTGATGTTCCTGCTGATTCACTTGCAAATATTGGGGAGCAAAGTTCCAGGCAAACAATCTGTAAATCTCAAGTGATAAGAATCTCTGCCATAGCTGACTTTTCAGTCAACATGTGCTGCTTATCCAAGAACTTTTGAATCATAAACTGCCCTCAGCAATGAGGTTACATAATATTCTCTTCCTACATTAATAAAAACTGCAAGTCCTTTAATGCAACCTTATTAATAGGACATAGGAGGTTGGCTAACTGCATTTTAAAGAGGCCATGTCGTGTCAGACTGAAACATGACCTCAAGTGATGTACAAAATGTCTTACAATCTTAAAATAAAATTAATTAATAAAAATATTTTTTTCTACTAGTCTCATCAATAGAAATTTAAGAAAAGGTTGGTTATTGACTTTATAGTGGAGATGCACTAAATTAGAAACAGTGGATCAGAAAATGAGTGTGGATCTTCCCATTTGCCCAGTATACTCTTAATATGGGAAAATGCATGCCAACATTGAAACTACAACTATTGAGAGGAAAATTAGAAACTTGAAATAAAAAGTGGGAAGAGAAAAAATGTTTTTGCTTTTTTCCCATACCCTTGTAAGTGTGGTAAGACATGCAAGTCATATTTCAGTTCTCTCATAATCTGGAAGGCTAAAAAATTGCAAATAAGAGTTTACATTTGGAAGAAACATTTATTGGACTGACTTCGGTCCAGGCATATGCAGGATGCAGAATTGGAGGCTAGATTCAAAACTCCATTCTGCTCATTTGAATCTTACATTACCAAAAATTATTACTGTAATGTGAAAGTAAATGAATTATAATTTTTAAGCACTAAGATGGGAAATATATAGCAACAGTTGTTCTTGTCCATGAGCCAAGTCAATAAAATCCCATCTGTTTCTTCCTACAAAAGCAAAAATGAGAACATTTTACGTTAATTTGCATGGCCTTAAGTTCTGGGAAACAATAGATAATAAATAGTCTAGTTTGTTTCATGCTATTTTTTTTCACAATTTCTTTTTTCCAGTTTTTCTTTTCTTCTCTCAACTAGCACAGATAAAATTTGTTCATATCTTTGTATTCAAGACCCATCAGATTCCTATGCCTATACATATTCTTATTTTCCACCCACATTGATCTGGAATAGTCACCACCTGTCTCTAAATTTCTTATATTTGCTTGTATCTAAGATCTAAGCTATACCGTATTTTTCGGAGTATAAGATGAACTGGAGTATAAGACGCACCAAGATTTTGAAGAGGCAAATTTTAAAAAAAAGTTTTTGCGTTCTGCAGACCTCCCCAAAACGGTCCATTTTTCGCAAAAACGGTCCCATTTTTCATTTTAAAAAGGGCTTGCATAGCCTTTAAGAGGCTTGTAGAGTGCTCCTGGGGAATGGGGGGGGGGGCAAAAATGAGCAAAAAATGGCCCGTTTTTTGCTCATTTCTGCCCTCCCCAGCCCCCAGGAGCAGTCTGGAAGCCTCCTAAAGGCGATGCAGGGCCATTTTGGTGAAGAGGGCAGTGTTTTGGGAGGCCGAAAAATGCTGTATTCACTGTATAAGACACACCCAGATTTTCATCCTTTTTTTTTGAGGGACAAAGGAGCGTCTTATACTCCGAAAAATATGGTAGTCCCTTTGCTTATTCCTCCTCCAACAAGTTCTATAATTACTCCTGTTTCACTGTTTATGTATAGTTTATATTTCTAAAAAATAGTATTCTTGATTTGTCTAATCTTTGATCTGTAATTCTGGTTTATTGCATTTCTTCCCTTGATTGTCTGAATTCTGCAGCTATTCATTTCGTGACTCTAGGCTGTAGTGTTCAGTTTTTATCTTTGAATGCTGTAAAAGGGGACAAGATTGCTCAATAATTTGGAAGCCTGCAGATAATAACGTACAGCAATTTAAGATGTTTCCTGACTTCTACTGATTAAACATGCTCTCTTGCACATGTTCTAGTTAGTGATGATAATGGATTAGGCTTGTTTTAGCAAATGTTGACGATGAAGAAACAAATATTTTTAAGTTTAATTGTATCTTCAGATATCCATTGTCTTTTTAGCATGGATTCCTAGGGAAAAGTAATGTTTAGGTTACAATTTGATAAATAATTCCATTTGTAGTAGTTGTTTATGACTGTCTGCTAATAGAATTTTAATAATTCCAGTAAAAGAACCAGTAAAATCTTCCAGGAATTGGGTTGTCCACAAATGCATATCTCCCTTTTTAAAATTGCAGTTAATTATTAAAGTATACAAGCATTCTTCTGTACCTTAACTATGAAGTATTTAACTGTTCTGGATGGAAATCTCTAATTCAAATCCAATTTAGGGAATGGAATGGAATAGAATAATTCTTTATTGGACACACAAGGAATTTTTCTGTGGTGCATAATCTCTCAGTGTACATAAAATCTGTAAGTGATAAATCATGATCATAGTCATTATAAAAATACATTCATCATAAGATACAACACTTAGTGATAGTCATAGGATACTAAATAAGCTAAATTATAATTTTAGATACTAAATTATAGTTTGAGGATAATAGTTTTTCAATCTCTCCCTTTTTTAATATCTAATTCTGCTTTTTCTTTTTTTATTATGCTAAATCAATGTCAAAAATATATTTTGGCTGAGCTTGATTAATTATACTTGATACTTGATTAATTAAGTCTTAGGGTTTTTTTGAGTCTTATATTTTGACAAACTCAGTTCATGTTATTGGTCTGTGTTTGTGCAATCATAGAAAATGGCTTAGTTCAGTAATCAAGTTAAACATGCTGTGTAAAACTAGTCATTTTGAATTCATGCAGTGTAAAGTACTAAATAAATGCATTATTTATGTTGAGGTTTTAGTCAGTGCTTGTTATATGAGCTTAAGTTTTTAAAATACTTTTTAAGATTATGATTTTGGAGTCATGCAGCAGCCTTCTCCAACCTTCTCCTATCTCAGAAGGTTAGCAAATTATAAGGAAGAATGATTTTTAAAAAGTTCTGGTAACCAACTCATATTGCTGTCTTGATCAGAATGCAATTTGTCCCTCACACAATACAGGTTAAATTTACTTTCAAATAAGATCCTAGTATGACCAAGACTATAAAGTCATGGCTGCATACCAACTTTTTCTACCTACATCTATGCAAAAATCAAAAAGTTGCATAGAGTTGTTTTGGATGGTAAGATGGATAGCAGATAAATTAAATAAATAAATAAATGCAAAATAAAACCCCTATCTGCTTTACTTCTTCATTTTATCGTGATGTGATTCAGACTCAAATTAAATGAATAGAAACCTTTGGGAGTTTCCTACATTTTATGATCTATATATGGGCCATCATAGTATTGAGACATTTCTAATTTCTGTGACTTCGGTAAGGATATTGCAGATAATGAAAATCTTTCCAGAAATAACTAAGATTTGGAGAACATGATACAAACACCATGTATTCCTAGACTGTAGGAATCTCTCTGACCTTCTATCCAATTAGAAAAAGAATCAAACTACTTTGACAGATGGTAAGAAGAAATCTTTTTATTTTTCAACACGTTTAAGCGAAAAGAACAAAACGGCAGTCCACATTAACTTTCAACATTAACATAGAAATGCTGCCAACTAACTTTCAATCATTATCATACTTCATATTGCTGTGAATATTGAGATATAGTATAACTATGGTATCAGGCTATTAGCTGTCATGTTATTTATCCGATCAGCAGGTTTTTTTTACTTTGACTAAAAGAGGACTGGAGGTAGCATAGAACTTTTTTGTCAGAGTTTAACTTTTGCCAAAACTTAAAAATACACAGAGAGGGAGGGAGGGAGGGAGGGAGGGAGGGAGGGAGACTTTATTGATACACATTCTCAGGTTATTTCTTTTGATGATACAAGTTCAACTTAAATTCTGATTGGCCTACATGTAGCTGAGCTGTTGCAATTATTAATCAGCCTGGTGCCTTGTGGAGACATACTTCGGTTTTAATATACAAAAGACTGACACATAGACTTCAAAGAAACACATTTCTCTCTGGCTGTCCTTCAGCAGAAGGGAGTCTATTGCAGATAATATTTTGACATTCCTTTCCTGGCCGTAATGAAGAGGAGGTATTCATGTCTATCTCTGGCTGTGTAACTAACTTTTTATAGTCACGTGTAGAGTGTTGCTATATATGAAATCACAATTTTCCCTTTTGCTATTCCTTTGTTTGCTTTCTGTAACCACCCACTTTTGTAACCAATAAAAGGGGCACGTAGGCAAAAGTCTGTGTGCTTCCATCCCGAGAAAACTTTCTCAGAATTGGTTTGTTCATGGAAGACCCTCCGGTGAATCTTACACTGAGCAATACATTTTTAAGGTTACGGTAGCTATTCACAGCTTTTCCCAGCCTCCTCTCTGTTTGTGTTGCATTTTATCTTCAAAAATTGCTAGTTAGCACAGTTAAAGGCCTTTCTGCCAGGAAACTCTGGAAGTGGATCCAGCATATCATAGCAAAAGATTGGGGAATTCTGGTTAAAATAAGAAAGAAAAATATTTAGAATAAATAAAATGCATATCTTGCTACTGGAGGCTTGAAGATACTTATTTAGTCACTATGGATCCACGTACCTTGAAATAACATTTCTTCTCCTCCCTCAATATTATTGCTCCGGTTGCCAATAAATTCTAGTTTAAAGTGCTGGTTTCAAATCATAAAGCCCTACACGTTCCTTCAGGACCAAATTTCCTTATTATACGGACTTTTCCTATGCATCATTCACAAAGGGGAACACTGAAGGCCCCTATTCTTCTAAGATCTATTCTGTATTTTTCACAAGACATTAGCTTTTGTTTCATTATGTTGGGCTTTCAGTGATATTTATGATTATGGACTGCTTAGTTGAACTGATTTGTGGTTGCTGTTTTTTGGGCTGTCTTGCTAAGGTTGGGTTTTTCCTGCCAGTTCTAACCTCTTCTATAGAAGAGGTTCCACAAATCTACAGTGCCGTTTAGAACCGGTTCCAGCTCCCTCCCCCCGCCCGTCCGCATATCATCAAGATGAAGAGAGAGAGGAGGAATTCTGGGAGTTGAAGTCCACAAGTCTTAAAGCTGTCAAGATTGAACACCCCTGGGGTTTTCTTTCTAAAGGGTTAGGGGTGCAAGGGTCTTGTAACTTGACAGCTTTAAGACTTGCGTGCTTCAAATGCCAGAGTTTCTGAGGCAAACTTTTGGCTGCTAAGCAAGAGCGTTGTTAAGTGAGTTTCACCACATTTTACAAGTTGGCCACACCCACCCAGTCACATGGCTGGCAAGCCACTCCCACAAAGCAGGCCATACCTACAGAAGAGGTTCTAAAAAATTTTTGAAACCCACCACTGGTTTTGGGTCTATCGATTTAATAGTTGCCCTTCCAACCAAGACAATATTAGACTGATGCTACCACCCACTGAAGTGAAGATTACAGTAGAGGAGATATCCCATGTATGTTTATCTTTTTGAAATTCAAGTGAACTACAATTTTGTTTGTTGTAATTGAACCTTATTTTTCCCAAAAGAGAATGAATATGTGCCAGTCTCTGTCTGCTCTGCCATCCCTTTTTATCTTCACAAGAACTGTGGCAATGATGACCAACCTAATATAACCTTGTGAACTTGAGTTTTTCCATTCCTCATTCAATATTATTGCCATTATCATATATTTGCTTAATTCATAATTGAATTATGAATTAATGTACCTGATTGGCTTTAGTTCGATTTCTATACAACCTTCTTCCACAGATATAGAAATTGTATATCTAGTACACTCTTGTACAATTTTATCCCAAGGGAGGAAATTGGGCTGCAAAATAATGACAGTCATCAAGTGAATTGTTATGGGTGATCTCTGGCTTTCATCAGATGTGTGGTCGAAGTCACTGCAGTCCAAGTCAATATATCTTGCCCAGCAGACCAATTTAAAACATTCTGGCTAGTATCATGCGTGAACGTATCCACCTTCAATCCCCTTTTGTTCTCAAGTATTTTCTAATCAATGGTAAAGTCAGGATCCAAAAATATAACTTAAATTTATGGAATAAAAATATTCTAAGACATGATGTTGTCCTAATGTGCTTATAAAAATTATTTATGGATGCTTGAGAAATGACTGTGAAAGATGTCTTAGGAATCACAATGAAAGGATCTGGCTAGAAGACCAAGTGTGCCCCTTTCAATTCTTTTTCATGATAGAATATCTAAAACTTAATGCGTATCTATTTATCTTTTTCTGCTTACCAATGTGGCAAATATACCAGCAGAAGAAATAATAATATGCAGAGAAAAGAAGCCAGTCATAGTTGAGGAGCCTCCAAAGAATTGTACCTAGAAAAGCCATAGCTAGGCTCTATATCAGGGGTGTCCAAACTTGGGAACTTTAAGACTTGTGGACTTCAACTCCCAGAATTCCCCAGCCAGCCGGCTGGGGAATTCTGGGAGTTGAAGTCCACAAGTCTTAAAGTTCCCAAGTTTGGACACCCCTGCTCTATATTCTATCTCAGAACAGTTGACACCCAAAACCTATAATTGGTAATTCGGTCTGTACTTGATATTCTAAACTGGTATTTGAAATTTTCTGCTTTCACATTAAGGAAGCTAATTGTGTAGAGGGAAAATGACCATACGTGAGGTAATAAGTCTGAAGATAAATTATATGGGTCTAGAACAGAGTGTTAGGAATAGAAATGGAATTTGGAAAGGGGAATATTAAAAAAGAAGAGGAGCAAAATGCCAAATTCATAAGAACAAACGGCCGCGCTCCACTCCCGTGATGTGGTAACTGTCAGGCCCCAAAAACCAAGAAAGACCAGTAGAGAGTTACTTCTGAACAGTGTCCTTTATTGTTCTCCACCTGTGGACAGAAATCTTGCCAAGCTAAAGCAACTATTTGCATCACTATTGATGCAATCACTGAGAATTGCTAGGGAGCAACCTTAACTTTCTTCTCCCAAATATACTGTCTTAAGCTTTGCTGTCTGTATTTTCCCTCTGGAAGGCAGCTCTGAAATCAGTCATATGTAGACATCAGAAACTGAAATCATCATCATCTGTGATTTAAGCTTTCTGTGGCATTTATAAAAGCATAGTACTCCACGTAGTTTCCTCCTCATGTGCAGTCTTTTGAAAACCTCCCCTGCCCAGGCTCCAAGAATTTCCTCACCCACCTTTCAGAAAGCAAGAGCTCTCCCTAGAATGCTTTTCAGAATCCTTTGCAATGCGTGGGAGTTCATTTTCATGTTAATCCATATAAAGATGAATCCCCAAGAGCAGAATGCTTGAAAACCACCAATTTATTTTACAGAAAAGGCATCTTAATTATTTTAGTGAAATTTGGGAAGACAGTGTGTTTGTGGCTGTCTTCATGGGTTTCTGAGATCTTAAAATGGTGACTCCCACTATAGTGAGGCTAATAGCACCCAGTGCAACTACTGACAAGGCCTGTGATCTTGTTCCTCGCAAGGCCACTTCCTAGACCAATCATTGCTCTCTTCTTAAGCCAGCTCCTACAGTTTCCATTCCTGCTAATTTCAATCCTATGGAGGACCTCTCCACAGATACAGATGGGGATGTTTCCCCTCCAGCTTCCCCTTTGAACCCAGAGGATGGGATTGGTTATCAGGGGGAATTGGGTTCTGAAGGGGCTGGCAGCGTTACTCCAGACATTGATGTGGGTTCCCTGGCACCCAGGGCTGTCACCATCAACCCCGATTATATGGCTGACATCATAGCAGCTGCCATTGAGAGGCCTGCAATATAGGGCCCTTGCTACTGCCACTCCTCTGCATGCCTCTTCTTCCAGGTCCAAGAGGGGGCATTCTAACCAGGCCCAAGGGTCTTCTTCTGCAGGTGTCTCTCAGCCTTCTGCTGTGGACTCTGAGGAGCAGGCCACTCGTGATTCTGACCTGTCAGAGGATGAGGACTTGACTCCTGCCCCTTCTGCCTTGCTGGGACTGTTCAAGCCTGCCATGTTCCGTTCTCTAAAGCCAAAAAAGTCTCTGATATTCCGGCTTTGAAACCATCCTCCTCCACGGAGGCAGACAAATTGGACACCACAGACTCCCTCTTCTCACGTCCTCCCATTGAAAAGGACATTGTTCCCTCCCTGAAACTGTTTCTAGAGGTGATTCAAAACCAGTGGGGTTCCCCGGGGTCAGGGCCCCTTCCCTCTACTCTGGACAAACAGTTGTATAATGTCAGCTCAGAGCTTGCTAAACCTCTGGAGGTTCCTTCCATTGATGTCCTTGTCATCACCCAATGCGGCTACCAATGCTCCAGAGGACGCTCTCCGTCCTGAGGACAAACAGTTTGAGCAGTTCTTCCAGTGGTGTCCTTGTCATCACCCAACGCGGCTACCAATGCTCCAGAGGACGCTCTCCGTCCTGAGGACAAACATTTTGAGCAGTCACTGGTAAAGGGACATCAGTCAGCCACTTGGGCATTCTGCTTCCTTTTTCAATAGGGCTGCCCTTCGTTGGCTGAAGCAGATGCAGGACAGGATCCCACCTGAAGACTCACGCGCCCACCAGGACATGAACAAACTAAAGGCGGCAATGGAGTATGCAGCAGATGCTTCTCTGGATGCTGCACGCTTTTCTTCCAGGTCTGTGGCTTCTTCCATCACCACGAGACATCTCCTTTGGCTGAAGCAGTGGCAGGTGGAGGCCAGATCAAAGTGGCGCTTGGCATCTGCACCCTTCTCACCTGCTCTGCTATTTGGTCCTCCTCTGGAGCTGCTCTTGGTGGAGTCCAAGGACAAATGCAAGGTGCTTCCTGCTGCAAACTGCAAGTCTGACCACAAAACATCTTCCTTCTTCTGCAGGTCTTCCTTTCGCTGGACGGACGAGGGATTTGCCTACCCCAGTCCTCAGCGCAGGCTCCCCCAAGACAAAGCCAGCAGTTCCAAGACAGGTCCAACCAAAATTCCAAGAGATTCTCCTATAGGAACCCCTTCAGGGGTGGGTCAAACCGCCCTTTCCGAAAGCAGAAGTGAAGGTCTGGACGACTTCCTGATTGAGGGACGCCTGTCTGCCTTCACAGATTGCTGGGATGACATCACCAGCGACTCTTGGATCAGGCGTACCGTCCGTTTTGGCTTGGCCCTGGAATTTCTTTCCAGCCCCCCGCAGACTTTCGTACTTTGTCCCATCTCCAGGGACATCTCCAAAAGACATCTGGTTGAACTAGCTATCAGCCATCTCCTCCAAATTCAGGCCATCGAGGAGGTTCCCCTTGACCAACAAGGCCGGGGTTTTTATTCTTGTCTGTTCAATGTGCCTAAGTCTTCGGGGGGTTGGAGAGCAATTCTCGACCTCAAATTTCTGAACAAATTTATAGTTTATAGGAGGTTTAAAATGCATTCTCTGTTGTCCATTCTGGAGAGCATTTGGGCCAATGATCTTCTCTCCTCCATTGATCTTACAGAGGCATACCTCCATATCCCCATTCTTCCAGATCACAGAAAATTCCTCTAGTTTTCTTATAATGGGAATCACTTCCAATACCGAGCTCTTCCATTTGGCTTATCATCGGCCCCGTGGGTCTTTAGTAAGATTTTAGCCGCTCTGGCGGCCCTTCTCAGATCTATGCCGGTTAGAATTCTCTGTTATCTTGATGATATTTTGTTACTATCCAGATCTTCACATCAGACCTGGATCAGAAACTTTATTTAAATCATATTTTTGTTACTTACCTTTTTCTAAAATTCTGCAAAGGGAAAAGTAGCAAGAGAGTAAATGGAAGAAGGTACATAAAGACTACTGCTGGTGCTACTACAGACTGTTGCTATAATAAAATAAAAAAGGCAAACATTGGCTATAGCTACTCAAACACAGGAAAATAAATAACCAAGACAATTCAATACATTACAACTGTTTACAGAAAAATGAAAAGTGTAATAAAATTATCTCTATTTTGAACATTTTATGAACAGATGCTAAGCTAAGCTAGTTCATTTTTTTATTGTTTTCAAAAAGAGCTCACTTGGAAAATACCAGAATTTGATTTTGCTATGTATAAAAGACAGTGAACAAATATAATACTTATTTGATTTTCCTCATCTTTATTGCAAAATAGGTTCTAGCTGGAAAGTGAAGGGGGAAATATATGAACGTTTTATATATAAATGTTTTAAAAATAAGTTGGACACAGAAACAATCCAAAAAGCAGCTTATTAAAAAAGATGAAAAAGATATTCTAAAATGGAAGCAAATAACTCACCTCAGAAAAAATATATTATTATACAGTCATAAAAACACTATCTATAGTTTCATTAGCATTCATTCACTCATTCAAATGAGGAAGGGAAGAAAACCCAATAATTTTAATCTTGTGGGGATTCAAAATACCAAAATCCAATCTGAACATCCCATCTGTTTGCTTCAGAACCTAAATAAATCTCATTCAATTTGAAAGCATTAGATTCAAGAAGAATATGTGGCACTCTTAAGCCCAAACCAAGGTTCTGGTGATTTTAATTAGGTACATGGTGCACAAACTCCATCTGTCCAAAACACTCCTTTTCTAAATGCAAGGGTGTATATTTAATATCGTTAACTTTTAAAGATTTATAAAAAATATGAACAATGCTTTCTGGTACAGTATATTGATAGATAGATTTATCCCTTTCTAAAAACAGAAAACAGCTTTCCAGATTTTGCAGTTAGCAAGAAAGAGTTGAATTCACATAAAGTGTGACTAACTTTGATCAAATCAGATAACTTTATTGCAGTCATTAACCAGCAGCAGACCAACCATGATTATCTAATTAGATGCTCAGAATGACCAAACTGCAATTTGCCTTGGACACCATGGCTCAACTCTGTAATCATGTGGATTATGTATATGTAGATGTGCAGTTAGGTGAACAGCAGGTTCCATCACAAGAATCATCCAGCTCAGCAGACCATAAAAATAAATGAAGTCTCCCTCAAACTGAGCTTCTAGTGACTACATAGAATAGAATAGAATAGAATAGAATAGAATAGAATAGAATACTTTATTGTCCAACTGGGATTTGACTCACAAGGAATTTGCAAAAGCCCTCAGTATGCATACAAAGGAACAGAGTAATGATAATCACAATAACGATACCAATAAGAGGGGATAGGAAAGAAGATGGGAAGGATAATGATACTACAGCCATACAACAGAGGTAAATAAACATAAGACAATAGTATGAGAATTAGATGTTCAGCAGAATGATGGTAGGAGGGGGAAAAACTGTGTCTAGTTGTTTTGCATGCAATCTCCTAAAGAGATATGCAGAGGAGAAGAATTGGAACAGTTTATGCCCACGTTGTGTGGGGTCTGTAGATATTTTCTCAACCGTCATTCTCACCTGTGCAACATACGAATTTTCTATGGAAGGCAAGCTGGTTGCAATTTTTTTTCCGCAGTCCTAACTATCCGTTGGAGTCTGCATTTCTCTTGTTTGGTTGCTGTACCAAACCAGACAGTTACAGTATAGAAGTATAAATGACAGGCTTGATAATTGCTCTGTAATGTACATGGTATGGCCATGAACTTTTCTTGGCAGCAAGGCATTATCATTGTTTTTTTCCAGCATCTTTTTGGCTTCCCTTGGTCTCCCACCCAAGTATGAATCATGTTGGATCCTTTTTGGGATCAGCCAAGGGCAGCTGATGCTGCCAGACATTAGAACTAATATCCCATATACAACCACTGATTTGGAGCTGTCCCAACAATCTTGTCAGAGCTCCATCAAGGTCACTGCAGTAAATCTCTCTAGAAACACAGCCAGCATTTAGGAACAAATAGAAGAATCAAAGTAAGGTTTAGTTACAAAAGAAGATCAGTACTGGAAAATCAATTACCGTAGGTCCTTTATTAATAATACCTCTACAATTAAATCTTTTTCCCCATTTTTAAATAAGTCCTTGAACTTGTTTCTGAACCTTGGATTTGAGCAGAACAATCCAGTCCCTAGTCTCATACATTTTTAAACAGATTAACAGAATTGGAAGGGACCTTGTAGGTCATCTAATCCAACCCCCCGCTCAAGCAGGAGGCCCTACACCATTTCTGACAAATGGCAGTCCAATATCTTCTTGAAAGTGATGAAGCTTCCACAACTTCCGAAGGCAAGCTGTTTCATTGGTTGATTGTTCTCACTGTCAGAAAGTTCCTCCTTGTTTCTAGGTTGAATCTCTCCTTGGTCAGTTTCCATCCATTATTCTTTGTCTCGCCTTCAGGTGCTTTGGAAAATAGTTTGACTCCTTCCTCTCTGTGGCAGCCCCTCAAATATCAGAACACTGCTATCATGTCTCCCCTGGTTCTTCACTTCACTAGACTAGCCATGCCCAGTTCCTGCAACCATTCTTCATAGGTTTTGGTCTCCAGTCCCCTAATCATTCCTGGTTGCTCTTTTCTGCACTTTTTCTAGCGTCTCAACATCTTTTTTATAGTGTGGTGGCCAAAACTGGATGCAGTACTCTAGGTGTGGTCTTACTACGGATTTATAGAGTGGTATTAGTACCTCACTTGATCTTGCTTGTATCACTCTGTTAACACAACTTACGATTGTGTTGAGATTTTTGGCTGCCATTGCACACTGCTGGCTTATATTTAGCTGGTTGTTCACTAAGATTTCAAGATCCCTCTCACAGTCACTGCTATTAAGCCGGGTTTCATCCAGTTTATATGTGTACTTTTGGTTTTTCTTACCTAAGTGTAGGAATTTTCTTTTCTCTACATTAAATTTCATTTTGTTAGACAGGGCCCAGTGTTCAAGTCTATCAAGATCCATTTGGATCTTGAGCCTATCTTCTAGGGTGTTAGCTATTCTGCCAGCTTAGTATCATCTGCAATTTTTTCTTTTGATCATATCAACAAGTCACACTCTCTCATCTCTCCATGTCAATCCATCACAACAGGCAAGGTTAAGAAAGAGAAGCAGCAAGATTCCAGGAATATTCTTTATTGTTGTAAGATAGTCCTATTTTGAGTTTGTTTCTTGTGCTTTCAATTTTTTTGAAGACTGGGTTATCATTTCTCCTTCTTTAACATTTCATTATTATCATCCTTGCCCAAAGATATGCATTCTTTCACACTGTGCTAAGTATATTAGGACCCATTCTGAATTACCAAAGTTCTATTTTTCAATGTCTTGTTGCCTATCAGTTTATTTTGTTTTCATTCCTCTGGTCAAGTAAGAACTGGACATCCCCAACAATTTTAACAGTTACAGATGCTCATATATTCCATCCCTTTGAAAGGGATGAGATCTAGCCTACAAAATGCAAAGTATTTTTTACCAGTCCTATCACCACTACTTTCCTGTTTTACAGTCTTGATGATGTCATGCTGCCTTTTTCTTGCTCTTGGCAGCTTGTATTTTACACTGAGCCGCTGCCTCATTCTTTTTTTCCCCTCCATCCAGCCATTTTAATCACTGAGAGTAACTAGCACAGCAATTTTTACAGTATTAGTGCAGCAGTTGTTGGTTTTGTTCTTCAATTTCTTCTGCACTAGGCAAAGAATAGCACCTGGGTGGGTCTTTGTATTCTAATTGCATCAAGACAAATGTATTGCATGCTTCTCTCAATAAACCTGTTAATGGGGAGAAGTCTGATAATGAATAAAAATAGTGCTAAATCAGTGGTGGGATTCAAAAAAGTTTACTACCGGTTTTGTGGGCATGGCTTGGTAGGTGTGGTTTGGCTTGGTGGGCGTAGCAACAGAAGGATATTGTGAAATCCCCATTCCCTCCCCACTCCTGGGGGAAGGACTGTAAAATCTCCATTTCCACCCCACTCCAGGGGAAGGATACTGTAAAATCCCCATTCTCTCCCCATCCCACTAACCTGCTTTCCAGCTGTGTTCTCCTGTGCAGGGCAACAGAAGAAAACTCAGCTGATCAACTGGGACTCTGATCAGCTGGGAGTCTGGGAATCAGGAGGCAGTGAACAGATGGAGGCAGGGCCAGTCAGAGGTGGTATTTGCCAGTTCTCAGAACTACTCAAAATTTCAGAACTGACTGAATACCACCTCTGCTAAATATATGGCTGCTGCTACTAATCAAAGCATTCAACTGAAAAAGAGACAAGTAATGAGAATTTGATGAACTTCCTTTTTCCCCTTCGCATTTCATAACCTACCCCTGGCCATTGTACTATTTCTAATAATTATTTCTAATGGTGCTAGATTTCTGCATACCAGAAATCTTGTTTTTATTGCATCTAAGCCTGTTGCAATAGCAGCAGCTGTTTTATGCTCAGCGTACTGACTAATCAGCTACTCTAGTCACTAGAACTTCCTAAGTGGGCTACTAGGAGCAGTGGCAAAACAACTTTTCCAGCCTGTCAAGATAAATGTGTAATTTCACCATTACTTGTTTATAGGAGCTTCTATATTCTGTTCACAAACTTGCACCATCCTTGCTAGCTCATACCATGCTTGCAAATCTTGACAATATACTGTATTTCCTAACTCAAGTAGGCAACTAATACAGAACTAACCACTTGTGTAGATTTCTATTATTTTTTAAAAAAAAGAAAGAGAAGGTGTTTCTGGCAGTATGGTTTAGTAGGATGCCATAGGAATTTCCTTCCGAGAATACCAAACGGTTTCTCTATTATTTAGAGTGATATAATGATGGTGGATCCTATCTAGCCTCAGAGATGAAAGCAACTGTGTTATCTTAAAGAAGAGTGTGCCAGCTCCAGAAGAGCAAAAGGCAGAACACAGAATGGAAAGCAAACACACAGTCACTCATACTTTGGTAGGAGTGCTTAGCTTTCATGCCTACTTCCGGGACTGAGAATAGGCATTTTGGTTGCCTGGAGACATAAAATAAACAAAAGGAGTTTAGTAACAGTGCTGGGTGCTGTGGAATCTATCTGCTGCCTTTCAGGCTAAATGGGGAGAAAAACCAATCATACAGAGTTTTTCTTTTCTGAATTTCAACCAGAATGAAGTATGGTACTTCCTCTGACAAGTGCTCCAACAGGTATTGCTCATTTTTTAAATAACATTTTAACAGCTTCCTAGCAATCCAGAAGAATACTAGAGTGGACATTCAGATTCAATTGAAATATAAACGGCTTTCCCCCCCACCCCCCAACTTTGATTTGGGCTTTTCTGGGATTGAGAGTATTATTGTGACTGATTTATAGCTTTCTACAAAACCAAATATTAAAATCAAAATATAATCTCATTTCCCTTTTCTAATAGAATGACTGATATGGGATGCCTCCAGAGGCCTTGAAATACTATAGTAATCTATAGAAGAGATTATAATTGGATTAGGCTATTCAATGTTTGATGAAAAGGTATTAAAAAATCACGATATAAAATTCTATTCATTAGATTGTGTTTGAATTGCTTTTCCATTTGGATTCATTGTGCTAAATTACATTAATCATATTTCTCAAAATTGTCTATATAACTGAACAAGTAAATTAATTTTATTTTATCCTAGGAAACTTCAAGTTGCCTTTTAGTTGTTTTGAGCATGCCCCTCACAAAGGACTGTTGATGAAATATTGAATGAAGACTTGACTGTATGTATACTTGGCTAACTTGTTGAAAAAATATATTTTTTTGTAATTGTTTGAATCAATGGTATTAGAAATATAAATAATAAATTAGTATTATGATCTTAATCAATGCATTGCAGAATTAAGGCCTCATTACTGAAGATTATCATCCATAATCTAACATGGTGCTTCAATGCAGGTTGGTAAATGGATATTTTTCAATTTTCCAATCCAGGACTGAGACAAAGTGGCTATGCCAAAAGTAACCTATAATGCTGGTTAACCACTCATTTGAAAGAGTTTGTCTCTGCAATAATATTTTAAGAACATAAATTCCATGGAAACAAGCAAACAAATAAAGCTTCGTTTCCTCTTTCAATACAAACAAGTCATTTCTAGTACTGAAAATGCAAATAAAGATACTAAAAGAAGTCCCACTAAGGGATAAACATCAGTAAGAGATGTAAGAGAACCAGTTTTGTGTAGCATGAGGGTGCTGACCTAAAAAGCAGGAGACACTAAGTTCTTGACCACCCTTAGGCATAAAAGCCAGCTGGGTGACTCTGAGCCTGTCACTGTCTCAACTCATCTCACCTCACAGGGTAATTGTTGTAGGGGAAATAGGAGACAGAAGGTATGTTCATCCCCATGAGTTTCCCAAAATATACATTAAAAAGGCCAGATAAAACATAGGAATATGACTCAAATTGGTATAATGGTTGAGGTGCTGGTCAGGATGCTGAGAGTTCTAGACCATCGTGTTTCTGTTTGTTTCTGTTTCTGTTTATTTGGATTTATATGCTGCCCTTCTCCAAAAGGACTCAGGGCGGCGTACAACATTAAAAAAAAACACATCCCAAAGTTAAAAAAATTATATATCCAAAAAACAACCGAATTTAAAAGACAATACATGTAAAATAAGTTAAAATTAACAGGCCAGGCCGGCTTGCTGGAAAAGCCAACTTTTTAGGGCGCGTCGGAAGGACCGGAGGTCAGGGATTATGCGAAGCTCAGGGGGCAGCTCATTCCAGAGGGAAAGTGCTCCCACAGAGAAGGCTCTCCCCCTGGGGGTCACCAGCTGACACTATCTGGCCGACGGCACCCTGAGGAGGCCAACTCTGTGGGATCGTACTGGACGGTGGGAGGCTACTGGTGGCAGTAGGTGGTCTCGCAGGTACCCTGGCCTAAGCCCTTAGGTAACTGGGTGACCTTGGGCTGTTCACTCTAATCAAAGCCCCACCACTTCTGAAAATCTTGTCAAGAAAACTTCAGAGATTAGTCTAGGCAGTTGCCAGGAATCAACTGGTATAAAAGCCAAAAAATGAATGAAAGAATGAATGAAAAATTATCTTTGTATCGTGCTGTGCTTCAATTCCTTGCATTTCGTATAACCAGACAAACAAGTTATATCTTCTGGGAGTTACAATATGGTATCATCTGTAGGATCACAATTAAATACCACTATAATAGTATGTTTTACTAAGACAGGTTCCCAAATTTCATCACTAGTCATAAAAATGGAATGTTGACTTCATGACATCACCAAGGAAACAACGATGCCAGTTTTTAAGCATCTTTCAGAATTGGATAACAGTACGAAGTCTTTCAGATAACAGTCCCATTCGCAAGAATTGTTAGACTAATAGACAGCTCTTTTTAGTCTGAGGTAAGATACTTACGATACGTTACCTCATGCTGTTCATGGTATTTTAAAATTCTGCTCCTTTATGATTGTCAGGTTTTCCAATGAGATTAATTAATTTGATATTTCTGTTAATGTTTCTGTAGATGACATCACAACCAATAGATAGTCACTAGTAATAATCATGTATGTGGTTTGGTTATTTTTAATATTATTAGCCATTCACATTTATGTTTTTGATATGGGTGGCCACATAATCTAATAAATAAAAATAAATAATGTGATATGAAAGGCAAAAGTTCTAAGAAAAATGCTAGTTATATGTAACATTTCTGGTATATTGATCATGCTATCATTAGCAATGTTATTTCTAATTATATTATTTATTATATAATAAATGGTATTATTATATAATAAATGGTACAAACAATTACAAGTTTGAAGGGAATTAAAGGGAAAATCACAAAAATATATGAATGAAGAATGAATGAAGTTGAAAATAAGAGAAAGACTGAGGAAATTGTAGATCAATGTAACTGAAAGAATTGAGAAATTAAAAGAACAAAATGCAAGATATAAAACAGTGTACAGTATAGAGATGGTTAAAGCATCCATGGTTAACCAGGATAGAAAGTTTGGAGAGGTATAATGAACAGTGTTGATGTAAACCAGTTTTAGCTATGTTTCTTTTTCTTTTCTTTATCTTGTGCCTCTAGTTTCTTTATCTTATTATTACTGTTGTTCACAGATGCCATATAGCTGTGAGCAATAGCAGTAGGCCAACTCTATAGCCAATTCTGAGGACAGAATATTTGGAAGATGCCTTAAAGCAATAAATCAAAACAAAAAATAACAAACATTTCTAAACCTTTGCTCAGTAATCTGACTGACCAAAGAGTCTCAGGTAGAAGTTTGGCTCGTCACATTCTACCTCTTTCTGCGGAGGTAGATCAAATTAGTAACTTCAAATTTTTGCCTACAGAATACATTCAATATCAATGAACAGCTGTCAGGGCCATCTCTATCATTAGACAGTACCTCAAGCCACAGATGCTAAGAAGTGACAGAAACAATTTCTTATCACAAAAATTCCACATAAGTTCGCTGGTCATTCTCTTGTCTTAAAAGACAGAAATGTGTATACTAGTTAGTATTCCTTGTATCTTGATTTATGGTGCTACCCACTACTAATTCCACTCATTTAAATTTTCTGCCTCTGGATTAGAAACACCAAAAGATAATTTCCTAAAGATATTTATGAAATGTTTTCAACCAAGCTATTCAATAGCTAAAGCAGACATAGGTCAAGATTGCTGTCAGTGTTGAAGTTCCATAACATAAGAATTTGTTTTATCAAAGATTCTTTTCTCTCGTGTAGTCTAAGATGGCTAAACTAAATTTAAAGAAGAAGTTATTTGGTTATCCTAGAAGTTCCGTTTCATCAATCAGGTGGAATAAATACATTCCTATACACTTTGCCAATTAAAAACAAACTGCTCTGATGGAAAACAAGAAACTCAGATGGCTGGTGTAGGAATCACGTTTCAGTTAACTTGCTATCAAATTGATAACTTTCTGTGCTCAGATCAGGTTTCTTTTCCATTGATTGAAGCAAATTCACAATTAAGAACATAGTTAGGAAGAATTAAAATTCCACTTGAAAGATCTTCACATATTGATCTTGTAGTAATGTTTTCTAAGTCTCTACTCTGCATTATAATGTCATTCTATAGTACCATATAAAAATATTTTAAAAGATTTCTTTGCCACTACGGAGAAGCAGTATTAAGAGGTGTGATACTGGATGAAAACACCAAATTTTCCTTTCCTTTTTTAAAAAAATAGTTGAATTTTAACATGAGTATGAACAAAATAATTATACTATGTATAATTATTACTGTATGTTAACATGTATAGTCTCTATTTGCAGCCTCAGACCCAATTAGATGAATTCTAGTTATCACCTTACTTGCCAAAATTGATTGTGTTCTACATAAATAGAACTAAAAGTGATTAATGTACTTTATCTGACTATTTTAAAATTTCTGCAAGCCATTTAATAATGTGACATTTGCTACCTTAATAGGCTACAATGATTATTTTAATGAATATGAAAAATGGATTTCTTTTTTACAGATAATACTTCAAATAAAAATGTCAACAGAGAACACTGCAGAGTTGGTTAAATATCTTGAGAAGTAAGTGAACCATATTCTTGTCTTTCATTGATCACAAGTTATAAGTATTGTAAAACAAAAGGAAAGTAGAAGAAAATTGGAAATATTCACTTTTGGTTAACTGTGAATTATGATTAGCTAAACTATAATAATTTCAAAGTAGCAATTCTGACTTGCATTAATAAACCTTTATTTAATCCTGCTTCTTGATTAGTTTAAGTTTGAAAACCTAAGTTTCCTATTTTCTCACAGCCATGACCTGTGAGAAGGATTATATTTGGCCTCAAAGAAGCTTATTTGTAAAGCATTCAATTATGTCCTATGAATAACCAGATTCCAGAATCACATACAACCCTGTTCATATATTTTCTTGAGAATGCTTCCAAAGATATAGATTATTTAAGTAACTGCTCGAAGATATTTCCAATTTTTTTGCGTCTATTCTAGAATAAGTGTTAACCAAGGAAATTCCTTTATCCACAACAAAGTATTTGTGGGGTGGGGTGAAAAAGTCAAATGGCAACTTCCAGTTTTTATCTGTGTTGCACTATTATGGCTACCATTTTGACCAAATTGCATACATCACATTAGTAGAATCAGCTTCTTAGATTATATCCAGACCACTTGCCATTCTTTATTTTCCCAAACTATATTATACTATTTATACTGCAATAAATGTTTTCATGAACTTGCTCCTATATTAAGTAATATATGAAAACTTTTCTTCAATTTTATTTTAATTCTTTTTTGGACAAAGGTCTATCAGAGCCACTCAAATTTGTAACAACAATAGCACTCCTAGTGATCTTTATTTTGACGGTGTATTTTATTCTAGCAGAAATAATTAGTTTACATCTTGAACACATGTAATAAAAATATGGATTTGGAGAAAATAGGAAACACTTTCCACAAAATTTAGCCTTGAAAATATCTGGTACAGAAAGGATTAATCGCGTCTGTTTCAGATACATGGTAGTGAATGCCTGAGAAGGGAATATGAGCTAAGTAAAGTACAAACTGCAAATGAATGAATAAATAAATGGGTGCAAGGTTGTTGTAATCATTATGAACATATTGGTATTGATTTTAGAAGGTCAGAAAGCCTAAAATATTTATCCTTGACTGCAAAGACTCGTGCAGCCTTTCCCTTCAATAGATGTTCCAGTATGTCTCTTAAGGAATACAATTAATGCAATTAAGAATTAGTTTTAACTAAGAGATTACGTGTTTATGGACATCATCCCCCTACCTCCAGGGTTAAGAACAAATTCTGTTCCTAACTTTGCCTTTAGCCTGAATCGGTATTTAAGTCAGAATTTGTATGTCTATGAAAATTCTCAAGCATCCAGGCCATGGTTGTTTCAAAAGTGCTTTTTCCAAAGGTAACTGGACTTTCTGAAGACTTTTTTTGAACTAAAGAAGCTTCTTGGATGAGAAGCGAAATGTTTTCAAAGTTAAAAAATCAAGAAAGTCCAGTTGCCTTTTGGAAAAAGCACCTTTGAGTTGGAATTTATAGTTACAAATGGACAGCCTATTACTAAAACTGACGGACAGTGTTGTCTTTTCTCAAGCTAACAAATGTTGAAGCTGTTCAATTCTTTTAGGAACCACTGAAAATGGGATGTATATTAAACACATGCAACCTCAGCAGTTCCTCTGCTCGAGGAAGAAAATGCTGTCCACACTTTTTAGTGACAGGCAGCCCATTTGTATCTGGCAGTTGTCCTTAAATCAGATGTACTTAACTCAGGGATTGCTTGTATTGAGTTTCCATATGCATCTTGTAGACTTCAACTTCTAGATTTCCTCAGCCAGCCAACCTTAAGACTTGTGGACTTCAATTGTCAGAATTGTGGACTTCAAGTCCCAGAATGTGGACTTCAACTCCCAGAATTCTTCAGCCAGCCAAATTAAACCATGATTGAGGAAATCTGGGAATTAAAGTTCACAAGTCTTAAAGTTGCTGAGTGGAGAAACCCCTGAAATAGATAGTTACTTTTTGCAGATGGTGAAGTAGAACCAGTGTTTATTTTCTTCAATCTTACTGTGGCAGGAAAGTAACTCTTTTGAAAGAGAGCGGGGCATCTGTTGGGCAGGATTTCATTGTTACTGAGCCATGTTATTTGGCCTCCCTGCATCTGCTTAGAATGAAGTATGACCATTTTGGATTAAGTCTCCTGGTGTATAATTCTAAATTAGTGAATTTTCATTAACACGTTAAATCATCCAAATGGCATAAATAATGTGGAGCCATGGTGACGCAGTAGTTAGAATGCAGTATTCATGCTAATTCTGCCCACAGGCAGGAGTTCAAACCTGATCGCTCAAGGCTGACTCAGCCTTCCATCGTTCCAAGGTCGATAAAATGAGGATCCAGATTATTGGGGGCAATATACTGACATTTTTAAATAGTCAGAAAGTGCTTTAAAGCACTATGGGGTAGTATATAAGTCTAAGTGCTATTACTATTATCTGATTTAGAATCTGAGTAGAGTAAACCTGAGTTATTTGGATTTGGATGGGGAAAACACCTGAAAATTCCAGGGATGTTTGCTAGAATAGGAAAAAAATTTAAAAATCACAAAGAAGATTGTAACAAGCTACTCTTCAAATGTTGCCAAATCAAGCCACCAAGAATTGAGTACAACTTGAGTGCATCTTTTATCTTTTTATTACAAAGCAATATTTACCTTTTTACTGTTAGACACAGGGCACCGGGGGCAAGCTGCGATTAAATCATTTAGTTTCTAGCTTCTAAGATCTTGGAGCTGTGGATTCATGTATAATTAATTCCCCAATTGAGTTGGGATCAAGCTGTTTGAAAAATGAATATAATTTAGCATCATTCTGTCAGTTTATAGACAGAGAGATTATGACATGTTTACAGAAGTCTGTGTGGTTTTAGAGCTACTGCTAGCATTAATGACTGCTGTTAAAGACCCAAGTCCCCAATGCTAGGGGCATTTTTATAACATTTGCCACTCCTATGATTTATTTTCCTTTGGGGATTTAAAAAGCAGATGCTTTTGCTGAGATGTTTTTTGAATGCCGTGATTCTAAGAACATTTGCAGAAGCAATTTCTCTTCCAATTTTCAGGTGATTTCTTTAAGAAATCACTAATGCAATTATGAAGATTTTGTAATACTTCATAGCTCTCATTCTTATTCTAGCATTTACCTTATTCTAGCATTTATGTAGGTATTTTCATCGTCAGGATACAGCCTGCTTCCAATCTTCAGTGGTATATTAGAAAGTGCTTCAGATGTATCCATACTTAATTCCAAAGCTGAATATCATTTTGTGAACAAATAGCTAGGCCTTGGGTCCAAATTCCAAATGTGTTTTCCAGGACAAACTTTCCCTATGTGGTACCTACCATATATGCTGGTTTTTAAATGCTATAAATTGGCTCAATCTGAATGGGAATTTTGGTTGAACACATCTGGAAGTTCTGCTTGGAAAAATTCTTCTAGAGTCCTAAATATGATTCACCAACATTTTTTCCCTCTAAGATATATTGAAATATTATAGAAGTTCTGTGGCTTTTATTGCTGACAACTGATTTCAATCAGTTTAATTCCCACACTGGTGCAATTTTTAGGGGAATTTAGTTATTTCTGTTATCTTGTACATGAGTGACAAACTAAATAAATAAATAAATGGAAAATAAAAAGACATGCTTGTGAAGGATTAATTTTCATCCCAGCGAACTACTAAAATCTCTCTCCTAGCTTGGACGTTAAAGAAAAATGCCTTCCACTGGTATCAATATCAAAAATATTTCTCCCCTATCTTAGAGACAGAGACAACATCTTTCAGTTGGAAGTCTTTATTGACAAGTGTGCTGTGGGAAAAAGAAATGCAGAATCCAACTATCTTACCATAATAATATGGCACCAATGTAAATGAGCTAGAACAATTTATCATAGAATTGACACATATCCAGAACAAGGCAGTTTAATAAGGAGCTGTGGATTTCTTTTACATTGCTGTTTATTTCCTCTTCTTTTCTTTTCCTTCATCTTAATTTTTTCCTATTGAGTATGAAGACTAATATAGAATAAAGCACTAGCTAGTGCTTTATCGGCAGTCCTGAATTTTCTTTTAATAATATGAGTCTGTTAACAATTTTAAAAATCAGGAAAAGATTAGCTTAATGAAAATGAAGACTACATTTTTACTACCTTCCTAGAAGATGGTGTAATTTTAACATGGTATCCTTCTTCTGATGCCTAAGTAAATCTTGGGTTGTCCTTGAGTAGAGGAGAATAGATAGCTACTCTTAATTCCTCTCTTTGTCTCTCTTCTTCCCTCCCCTGCCCATAGAAATCTGCTGCTAAACGTAAAGCTTTATGGCCTGCTGTTTTAAATTCTAAGATGTGAATATAAGTTAGATAGATGGGAAAATGACCCATGCTACATAGAAATATACCTTCAAAAAGTAAAATGAGCTAGAAGGAGAGCATTATTTTAACCAACCTGCCTTCTATTCTCTCTTCTTAGGTTTCCTTTAATCATATGTGCTATGCAATCCATGCTCAGCCTTCCTCTTTTTTTTTATTCCCAAATCTGCTTGATCCTTTTACCTTGTTCTTGTTCATAATTTTCTTGCTGTCCTAAGTACTTTCCCCCCCTCTCCACCTCTCATTTCTTCCGACTATCTTCCAAGCTTTCTGTATTCCCTTCTCCATGGTAATAACTGTAGTTATTCCCTTGGAAGTGAATGGCATTTATGGAACTAATTATGGTCAACAAATTAACTGAAATGGAATGATTAAGTTTGGATCAAGAGTTGGGTAGAAATTGGGAATTTAATTGGACTTCCTAAGTCAACTTGGCATGTTTTTGAATCAGAGTTTTGTATGGGTTTTGAAATGCTCCTTTTGCCATTTTTAGACTCCTAAAATGTTTAGTAGGAGAAACAACGGCATTTCTTTTCATAGATTTTATTTTTTCATATCCATGCACACCATCACAAATTAATTATAACTGAAGAGGATAATTAAAGTGATGCAAGAGTGACTGCAAATTAACTGAAGGACTTTATTTTGCATTTTGGAGGGATTATTTTGATTATTTGAATTTAAACATAGGCTAATCATAATTTGTGTGTATATAAATATAAGATTCCTTGGCCATATCTTGTATTATTTGGATCTACTTCTTATTAACTGCCTGCCAATAATGGCTGGATTGTTGGAAGATATTTTTTTTACCATGGAAGGTTCCTGATGATGCCAGAGCTGGATTTAGGGTGATGGAGATGGTTAATGTCATCCAAAATCAGCAGAAAAGAAATACTTGCTTTACTTTGAAACCTAATACATTTATTTTAGGATATTGGGGAACAGAAGGCTATTAAATAACATCTTAATAAAATGCTGAACACATACATAAGAAAATAAGGACAGGATTGGTTCTACATATTCAGTATTTATTCAACTGGAAGAGGAAACACATCTATGAGCTATGAATTTTAAAAAAAATATTGGATAAGTTTTAACCACAAAAAATATCCTAACCTATTAGCATTTGATTTAATTCTGACATGGTGGTTGCTTTCAAGTATTTGAAGGACTTGTCATATGGAAGTCAAAGCTGGCAGTTGTTGAGAATTGTTCCAGAAGATAGGGTAAGAAACAATGGTTCATATTACAAAGCAATATATTTAAGTTGGCATCATTGTACAAGAAACAGGATGCCCCATAGGTGGCAATGTCTCTTTCACTATAGGTTTCTAAACTGAAACTTGATGGACATATGGCAGGGTTATTGTAGTAACTGATTCCTGAACTGTGCAGGAGATTGGACCCAAAGATCTCTTAGTGTTCTTCCAATTTTCCATTCTCTATCTGATCTTCAGGTTTGAACAATTTATTTTGTTCACATTCAATCTGAATTTTTAAGCTTAATGTGACCCCTCCTAATTTCATGTGGAGTTGTCCAAAAGGAGATATGGGGTGGATTCATACCTGCAAACTGGACATGCTTTTATTGTGGATCAGTTGACTCTTAGTCTTAGGTTTGGCTGCATCCCATAGTTTTTTCTTGCAGTGGGAAAAAAAGATATTCACCCCTTATGTTCGGTAAATGTTAGGAATGTAGTGTTGATTTTCCCTAAATTGTTCCTGAAAACAGTTTCTCCAAATTCAGCTTTGTAAAAAAAACAAAAACAAATTTGCATTGTATGGATGTTTTAATTCATTATCTTGATATCAGGTGTTCAAGGAGATCCAGGGTTATTAGAGGGCAAGGTTTATGAAAAATCTCCTTTCCTTCTTCCCCTTGCCATTTGCAAATGTGACCTTTTAGGTTGAGTTTAATGACAACTGCCTAAAGACAACACTTTCATTGTAGGGAGATGCAACCAGCATACAGGCATTCTGGTGAAAAGGTCATTGCATTATAGATCTCATCAGTGCTGATCATACTGAAAACAAAAAGAATAGAATAATTCTAAGACCATCAATTTTTAAGACAGTCAAAACTGAGAACTTTTTTTAACCTTTTCTTTGAGATTACAATTTAGGTACCCCCCCTCCCCCGAATAATTTGCACCCACCAGGCACAGGCACCCTGCCTTTTTCTAGCCAGAAAGAGAAGAAGAAAAAACTCATTTCAAGCTCTAATCTCCATCAACAGCTGGAGCCACTTAAGGGAAGCTGTGTAATTAAGAGTCCAGATCTATGTTATCTAAGTGCCTAACACTTTACAAGTTTTTCCTTTTTCCAGAAAGAAACCTCTTTGCACCAAAGGTCCTTAGCGTATTGGACATAAGCTCAGCTATTGAGACTATGAAATGTGCAAAGGCCTATTAGCGTTCTTCATTGAGCTGAACTTGTACTTACACCCAAAGAGACTGCTAGACTTTCAAAGAACTTCTCCCTTCCAGTCCATTTCCTCCTCTGATTTTACAGCCACACAGTTCCTGTTCAACTGAGTCTACATCAGAGAAAGGAATTGAATAACAATGTTCATCCTTTGAATTAATCTGAATCCCAGCTCCAGGTGAACCATAAACTTAGGATGCCAATAGTCATGTTGAAATAATATAATACAATACAATAGTAGAGTTGGAAGGGACCTTGGAGGTCTTCTAGTCCAACCCCCTGCCTAGGCAGGAAACCCTATACCGTTTCAAACAAATAGCTATCCAATGAGACAGCCAAGAAGAATTGATGCCTTCCGTTATGCCCTTTTATTTATTTTGGAAATTTATATTGCTGCCTATTCACACATGGCGAGAATATACAAGAATATTAAAAATTCATATAAAAAACAAAACTAATAAAAGAATTGTATAATAAATCATATAATAAATAACCCCCCCATCCCAGTGACAACACATCACATGAGTCATTTAATAGGCTCCATTCCACTCTACATTCCACAGGCCCACTGGCAGAACCAGGTCTTCAGTGCCTTCTGGAAGAGTGTTAGAGTGGGGGGGCATTCTAATTTCTGGCGGAAAGATGTTCCAGAGAGTGGGAGCCACCACAGAGAAGAACCTTCCTCTGGGACCCACCAGTTTATCTTCCTAGGGGATGAGACCCACAACATTCCTTGTCTCCCTGCTCTGGTGGGTTGGGTAGATGTGACCGGCAAGAAGACGGTCCCTCAGATAACCTTTCATAAACATCTAGAAGTTCTGTCTACTACCAATTCTTGTCCTTATCCTTTCTGTTCTCCCCCCATTCCCAATCTATATGTATGTTACAATATAATATGAGTTTCTCTATGTATTTTTCCAATGTCTCCTGCTGAACTCCTGACTTAAATGCTTTCACCAATCTTTTCCCTCCTCTCCACTGTTTATCCAGATCACTCAAAGAAAATATTATATAATGACCTTCTTTTCCTTAAAAACTATAGTGGACATCTTGTTCCATTTCACCCAGGGATTATTCACTGCTATTGCCTTAGTAATGTTTTAAATGCTATTCCCCACTGATTATACTTTTTCCTCATTACCGTTTTCTACCAACTGTTACTTCCTCCACTGAGTGCTTTGTGGATTTTTTGTGCCTTCCTTGCTATTAGGGGAATGTGTTTTAAAGACTATTTCCTAAATTGGTTTGCAAAATAATATTTAGATTTTAAATCTTAGCTTGTGTAAAATAATGTGAGTATGCTTGGGGCAAAAGTAAGTTTCCATTGTACCTGACCAAATTGTGCCAGAACAGCTCAGTATTTTCTTTACTATGAATAGGGAATATTATATGTGGCATGAGTACATTAAAGCTGCTAATATGATCTCTAATTCTCTCATTTCTGAAAAAGCATTTTGTGAAAGTTTTGATTGACCAAAGTGAATATTTAAAGACCCATTTGATAACAACTGAAATGCCAACAACATTGTAACTTGGAGTGTAAGATAAGGGGTAAAGAAAATGAAATAATTAATGACTTCATAATGAACAAATATTTCTGTTATGGGTGTCTGAAATGAAGAGAAGAATACAATGGAGCTGAACAAAAGTGGAATGATCTGATGGAGTAGAAATGATTAATAAATGAAATTCATGAGGGTATAGATTTAATTATGTATGAAAGAGCTAAAGCATTAATACATGCATAAATAACTATATATAGTACATACATATAAAAGGAAGAAAACCTAGAAATTAACATTTCATTGACAGCAGCAAATAGTTTCTATAAGCTAAGTGTATGAATTAAAATTTTGCTACTGCCTTTGAAAACTTGAGTTTTGGTCATTTAATAAGAATACCTCAATCTCTCCATCATTAGTGTTTAACAGACTCAGGATTGGGTGTATTGGCGCTGATCAAGAGGGATTTTTAAAAGGATATGTGAAACAGATTCAACCTCAGTATTCAAGCATATAGGTAGCCCTCAACTTGCAGCCACAACTGAGTCAGAAATTTCACTTGCTAAGCAAGACAATGAAGTGAATTTTGCCCCATTTCACAATCTTTCTTGCCACAGTTGTTAAGGGAATCACTGCAGTTGTTAAGTTAATAACATGGGTTGTTAACTGAATCTGTGTTCCCCAATGAATTTGTTCATTCATGTCAGAAGCATCGCAATTAAAACAAGGCATACTATATAAAATTTAAAACATAAAATAGAAGATTAAATACACACAAGTTAAACAGAAACTAACATCATTAATTGTATTCTGTTGTAAGGCCATGAGGTCTTCAAATGGGCACTGATCAGGATACAAAGGACAGGTATACATACGTGTTGTGGCCCAGCAGGACCCGTTGGAGCTGCCACCAGACTCCGACAGTGAGGGTCCCTATGAGTCGGCTCTGGAGGATGTGGAGGACCCTGGACAGGGTTCCGACTCCGAGCAGGGATCAGAGAGGCTGGTTGGCCACCAGGAGGCGCCTGAGGCATGGAGCAGTGGTGAAAGCCGAAGAGAGTGTGCTCCTGATGTCATGCCTTGGAGCAGTGGGGAGGAGACAAGGGAGTGGTTTCTCGATGCCAGGCAACGGAGAGCTGCTAGACGGAGAGAACAGCTAAGCATTTTCAAGAGACGATTGGATTCAGGTGATCGTAATCAGGCTCCTCTCAAGGCAATTTAAGGAGGGACTTTCCGACAGTTGTTTTGCAGGAATCAACTGATCATTAGCGTTGGAGACGCTCTCAAATCTGTGTCGTACCTTGGCAGGCTGGATTGCTGCCAAGGTGGTATCTGGACCTTGGCAGGCTGGATTGCTGCCAATGTGTTATCTGGACCTCGGCGGGCTGGATTGCTGCCAAAGTGTTATCTGGACCTGGATTGCTGCCAAGGTGTAAGCTGTATGTAAATAAAACATCTTGCAGAGACCTTGTTTCGGAGTGAGTTGGTATACGAGAAGGGGGGAGTCAGAACACATACGTATGTGTTCTTGTCTGCATGTCACTACAATCAAAAAAGGGGAGAAACCACCAGATAGCCCCATTTGTTCAGAGTATCTCTGGATCTAGTGGTATTCAATGCTTTCTATACTTCCCAGCTTTCACCAAATCCAGGTGCCAGCTCCTCTGTTGGTTCTGTCCAATGTTGGCTCTTGTACCTTTCTATAGGTCCACTCTCTACTTTAAAATTCTTTGAAGTTTTCCGTTGACCTAAGGAAGCTGTAAGGAGCCTTTAAGTGTGAAGGGATTATAGAACAGTTGCCTTGATCAATATGAATCTATGAGGCCTAAGATGAAAGTTATAAATTAATTGACCATTTATGATCTCAGCATTTTATACAGGAATTTACTAATCTCATAAAGTTGCTGTAAAATAAAGATAAAGCTCATGAACCAGAACATGCATATTAAAGAAGCTACATCAATTATTAAAAAGAATATAGTAAATCCTAATGGATTGCACTTAGAATCAGGCTGTCTTAAACTAATCTAAAGAAATCTCAAGATATTTGAAAACATTTCCACAGCTTCCCAAAGAAACACATTTTGTGTGCAACTGCATAAACATTATTGATGAGTAGGCAACTGGACAAACGCTTCCAAAATGTGAACATGCTTTATGAAGAAAAGGTTTAATACTGGGAGTGAAGAATTAAGTTTTCAATGTCAGAGCGAAACAAAGATATATATGTATTCTGCCAGAGGCAAAATGGAAGATTACCTCTACATTCTTTCTGGTGAATATATTGCCAACTATTATGGCTCAAGTAAAATTTTTGCTAGCTATTTAATCATAGCGTAATAATTTGCTAATTCTTTGTTGGCTTTTTAGGCCCAATTCTAGAAGACAAGGCAAATAGTAACACATACAATATTGTATAAATTGAAATGTTTATATGTACATGGAAGAATTCAGATGATTGGAAATTGCATTGTACTTGTGTCGGAGGCAACACTTCCACTTTGAAAGTATTAGTCAGAGATATTACCATTGCTGGGGATGCCCATTTGGGGGCTCCTTTCATGTCCCCAGCAGGAGCTGGAGTGAAGAATGGGAGCTCACCCCATCCCATGGCAGCACTCAAGTCTCAAACATGAGCTTGCAGCTTGTCAAACCAGCATCCTAACCACATGAGCCACTGTGCTCCTAGGGTTGGAAATATGTTTGTCCCTTAATCTTGGAACCTGTCATCAGAATTCTGAAACTAAATAGAAAGTTATTTTCACATTTTTAATTATTACTACTAAAAGATTTTTTATAGTTTTATGGTATATTTTTAAATTCTATGACTTGGTCTTGGACCATAAATAAAAAACAAATAGGAAAAAGAACTCTTGTGTTTACTTTTTAACAACACAACATCTGTCATTCTTTCAAAATTGAATTCTTCTTTTTCTTCTCCTCCTGTTCTAATCTAAAAGCTTTTCAGATATTGAGTCATTCATTACTCATATGCCACATGAGTTATAGGCAGAAATTGCCACCTAAAGGTACTTCATTATTTTATCTTGTTGCTGTAGCTGGATGCAGTAATAAAGGATTTACCTTTAACTTTCTTTCTACTTCTGTCATGTGATTTCTTTGGACAGAACTCCAAGCCAGCCATTTCTACCGGCAATTCCTAATGTGTCTGGAAGCAGAGTGAATTCCCTGGAAGAACGGCTATCTAATCAGGAGCGTACCACTGCTGTGCTTCTGGATCAGGCATTTCGGATCAAAGATGGCCTTGTTTCATATCTTCAGGGAAATAAGAACTTTCAGCAAGGGGAGGCTCACCAGCTATTGGAAAATCACATCCAGACAATCACAAGTGTTGTTAAAAAGCTGAGCCACGACATAGAGGTATCGGCAGTTACTAGCAATTTATTAAATATTCAGAAGTTATGCAATGTTCAGCTTCAAAGAGGTCAAATCCATATTACATAATCCTAGAAGTTTTTTTTTCTTCCCAGGAAGGTAGAAACTCTTGCCTATTTTCTATCTACAAAGTATTTAAGGATCACACCATTTAAATGGAGGAAATTGTCAAATGATGGAGGCATTTGGCATATATGGATCTCTACCCTCTTCCCTAAAATTAATAACCACTTTGGAAATCTGGATTAAAACAGATCAACTATTTGCATAGTTTGTTCCTAAACATTTCTATACATAGATATAGCATTTGAGAAAGTTTAGTGTTTGTCAATTTAGCTTAAAGGTGGGTTTTTTTCCCAATAACATTTGATTCAATTTTGCTTGCCTTTCATTCATTGGAATGCAAAGACAGTTTGCAGTTGTAAACTCTTTCAAATCTTCATTAAGTGATTACTGTAGCCTTCTAGCAATGTTTAAGAATCCTAATTTCATGACTCATGTCAAGAATCCTGGTACAGCTGAAACATAGCAATAAACTTCCTCAACCTCACAATCCCTACCCCCCATTCATGTACATACAGACACTTACACATCCACCATAGTTTCAAATTTTAGAAGTCCAGAATTCTCTTTTGTCATAATGTAGGATAAAATAGTTTCTAAATGACATTTTCATTCTACTGCCTAACATGTTCACTGAATATTATACTGCCTCATATGCTGCCTAATATGGCTAATATAATGCTTAATATACTGTGTAACATGTTTACTGGATATTTTAAATCCTTTCCCATCTCTTGTCCCACCTTTTTTTAACTGCATCAAGATAGGACAGATAAAATGAAACTGCAGTTGCTTTTCATTGATAGTTTTAGAAGGACTTAAAATGCCATGTCTGTTCTTCTCTACCATCCTCCACTATTGATATTCTACAGACAGTTGCCCTAAGATCCTGATTTGCTATCCTGTCCCACTTTACATTGCGGGGCATGAAGGGAAATTTTGCCCTACTGAAATTATTGTGTTGGCATAAATGGCTTGGTTAATGTTCATAGATGAAGAACTCTCCAGACAAAACATACATGCTAGGGCTTTTGGGAATATATATATAAATATACTGTGTGTGTGTGTGTGTGTGTGTGTGTGTGTGTGTGTGTGTGTGTATGCTGGTCTTGTTGTATTTGGGTATTTTCCCGTGTAAGATTGAGATTGTCTTGGCAAGCCAAAAACATCAGCCTGAGGATGGCGAGTGAGACCTCGCCGAAACGTTGCAAAGACAACCTCAATCTTACATGGGAAAAGACCCGAATATGCCAAGACCTGCATACCTATACCCATGAAAATCTATGAAAACATATGTTTTTGTAGATTTTCATGGGTATAGGTATGCTAGTCGTTGTATTCGGGTCTTTTCCCGTGTAAGATTGAGATTGTCTTGGCAACGTTTCGACGAGGTCTCACTCACCATCTTCAGGCTGGTGTTCGGCTTCCTGTTTGTGTGAGTAAGGCGTGGTCAGAGCTGCCGTCTTTCTATAAATCTTGGTGGGGGTGTGTGGAGTGCTGGCTTTGTTTCAGTAAGTGGATTGATTGGCTGTGTAGTTGTATCATGATTGGTAGATTGGTGCTGATTGGTACTGGCTGTGTGTCAGTTGTTGTTTCGTGTTGTAATGGCCTGGGTGGTGGGTGGGGCTCATTTGTTGTCAGGTCTGATTTAAAGGGACAGCATTTGTTTTTCTCCTTTGCGAAAGAGGTTTACTTCTTTCTTTTGCTTCTCCCTTCCCCTCCTTCCTCCCTCTCTCCCTCCCTCCCCCCCTCTCAAACACACACACACACAGAGAAGTTGGATTGGACTATCTCTCCTACCCCCTTCCCTCTCTCACTCACTCTCTCTCAAACAAACACACACACACACACACAAAAGTTGGATTGGATATCTTTTCCAATGGCTTGAAAGCAGCTCCTCTGCCATCCTCCCCCATTCCCCTCCCCTCCCGCTGCCTTCCCCAAACACTTCCCCCATTGCAAATGCAGCCTGCTGTCTGGGTGGGAAATGCCTGGAACGCAATAAAGTCCACCCACTCACCTCCTGCTGGCAGGCTAGGGTGAGAGGAGAGGCAGGGAAGCCAGAGGGGAGCCAATCCGAGCCTTCCAAAAGAAAGAGGCTGGGGGAAAGTGTGTGTGCTACAGCATGGCTCTTTGCCTGGCTTCCTGCCTTCTCCTGTGGTCTCCTCAGTGCTCGCTTGTGCTCTTCCTCCTCAAGTGTAGTTTGATTGCAGGTTGAGCCACATTGCCTTTCAAAATTGTAATCAGTGAAGCTGGGCTGGATTTTTATATAGTTTTATCCAGCTGTGTGTGTGTGAGATAGAAATGGATGGGGTCTGGGGAGGAAGTCACTACACTTGGGGAGGGAGAGCACGAGCGAGCACTGAGGAGATCACAGGAGGAGGCAGGAAGCCAGGCAAAGAGCCATTCTGTAGCACACACACTTTCCCCAGCCCTGGAAGGATCCACTATGTAAAAATCCAGCCCAGCTTCACTGATTACAGGTTTGAAAAGGCAACGTGGCTCCGGCTGCAATCAAACTACACTTGGGGAGGGAGAGCATAAGCGAGTCAGGGTCCTTCCCTCCAGCCTTTGCCCAAAGCCCCACACAGCACCAGGAGGATGAAGTTTGAATTCCTCCCCCTCCCTCCGACCCACACATACCTTTTCCAGCTGCTTCAGAGAGGACTTCAACTCTGCTCTTGCCTCGGGTCCTCTGAAGAAGCCTTACTCTTGCTTCCTTCTCTTTGAGAAGCGCCTTGCAAATGGGCTGCGGGGCAGGGGAGCATACCGGTATGGGGGCGTGGCCACGCCTCCGTGGAATGGCTGTCACTTACTCTGCTGCCGCTGAGTCACAGGAAGAACGAGCGCCTTCTACTATGAGGCAAGAGAACTGCGTGCCTCACCTAGTCTGACTTTTTAGGCCTTTAAGCTTCTGCTTAACTCTGCTCATGCTGAGCAATCATAAAAAGTCAGACTAGGTGAGGCACGCAGTTCTCCTGCCTCATAGTAGAAGGAGCTTGTTAGAGGCTTTTTTAAACAGTTAACCAGGGTCATCCACAGTGAGGCAGCAGTTAGCTCAGCCTCACCTCAGCTCTCGCCTGAGAGGCTGAGTTTGCTGCAGCTTCACTGCAAGCTCTCGCCTGACTAGTTGAATGGTAAATGTGACGATTCTGCAATTTTAATACCAAATAATATAAAACTGGTGAAGTTAAATGGAAAATAACTTTATGGTACAGATCAGTAGATAATACAAGCATTTAATTTATTTTTTCCTTTTACATTTTTTTTCTTTTCATGATGAGAGGTGAGGCTCTGCCTCACTTGCCTCACCTGACTGCACGCCACTGTAATGTACAATAGTTCATTAACATGAGAAGTAAATGAGTTTTATCCTCATGGATACAAAACAGGAGGAAGAATACATGGGTGGCACACTGCTTTAAGCATTCATGTTTTGCTTATTTTAATATAGCATAACACTCCAGCCAGTTTGATTAGTACTGTAGTTAAGCCACCAGGTTAAAAATCTTCATTCTAATCCCATTATGTTGTTTATTAGCCTATCTGTCGTTTTAAAATGTTTTTGCATGATCTTTAGATATTTCCCCATTTTTTACATTCTTAACATTTTTATACTGATAATGAATGAATATGAAAATGAATATTGAAAGCAATATATGTGCTCTGTTTATTTGATCTTAGTTTAACACATTTCATGTGCAATGAAATATATCCATTTGCCATTTTATGGATATATAACATCTTGAGAGCCAATTTGGTGTAGTGGTTAGGGTTAGGCAAGAAACCAGGCAATTGTGAGTTCTAGTCCCCCCAGCAATGGCAAACCAGTTGAGGAGGGGGGACCCTTGCCAAGAAAACTGCAGAGACTTGTTTGGGCAATCTCTGAGAATTGGATATGATTGAATGGAAACAGGAAGAAAAATCATGTTATGCAGGCAAAATGTCCACGCATAAAACAGTTGCAGATCAGGATATTTAGGGCTAGGAGATAATCCTTTCTTCCGTATTCATCTATAAAATCTCAATTTTACTGTCTATATATGTATGCATGATATTTGTATGCAAATACTATTCTTGCACATTTTAAGAAGTTCCAAAGGTACTACCAACCTTATTGTTGTAAGGCAGGGGTGTCCAAACTTGGGAACTTTAAGACTTGTGGACTTCAACTCCCAGAATTCCCCAGCCAGCTGGCTGGGGAATTCTAGGAGTTGAAGTCCACAAGTCTTAAAGTTCCCAAGCTTGGACACTCCTGTTGTAAGGCAACGGAACAAATACCAGCAATCTGTTTTGTAATGTAATTCAGAATTTTTACCAGAGCAAATTGCTAACCGTGCCTTTCAGGTTCCAAAATTAAGTGCCCCAGCTGTTTTAGTATAAGTTATTTCCCTTCCCAACTGATGTAATATAACTGCCACTTACAATGCTTATAAAATTCCAGGAGTTGGAGAGACAAATAAAAGCCAGAGATGAAGTAACAACAGGAACTAATTTTGCTGTGCAAAGTCTGGACCATAAACACCTGCAGGGGGTTGGGGACCTCCGTGGAAGAGTGGCCAGGTGAGTTGATGGGAGCTACCTTCTCACAGTTTGATAAACCGTGTTTTAATCTAAGTGAGCACAAGCCCATATGCTTCTCCTTCCTGCACATTACAGTTTTGAGGAGAAAATAATGTTTTCTTTAGGATTTGTTTAAACATAACACTGCACCTAAAGTTGAGACAGAGAATTCAAACAAAAATAATTTTGTCCTTAACTTTGAAGAATGTTTTTTTCTCTTACTTTTACCTTTGAAAGAAATTAGAAATATTGTAGGGCTGTCTCTGCAGCCACTAATGTACATGTACCCCTCACTTACCAGCTGCCTTGTGCAGCAACCATTTTGAAGTTGCAGTGGTGCTAAAAAAGTAACTTTGCAACCAATTCTCACATTTATGACTACAGTATTGCAGTGTCCTGTAGTTATGTTATCACCATTCATGTGCTTTGCAACTGGTTTTCAACAAGCAAAGTTAATACAGAAAGTGGAAGCAAAATTGTAACAGAATAAAAGAGTTGGAAGGGATCTTAGATTTCTTCTAGTCTCAACCTCTATATCATTTTAGACAAATGGTTGTGCAATCTCTTCTTAAAAACTTCCAGTGTTGGAGCACCCACAACTTCTAAAGGCAAATTGTTTCACTAATTAATTGTTCTGTCAGGAAATTTCTCCTTAGTTCTAGGTTACTTCTTTCCTTGATTAGTTTTCATCCATTGCTTCCTGTCCTGCCTCCAGGTACTTAGGTTGATTTTTCACATAGTGACTGCATCACTTCGCTTAATGATTGAAGGAAATGTTTGAAGGTTGTAAGGCTATCATGGTCATTTGATTGTTTACCACCGAGTTGCTAATGCCAATTGTGATCATTAAGCAAGGTCTACCTGTAAGTAAAATTACTATAGAAGTTGGCATATACAGCATATCAGTGGACTTAGAAGCACACTGTCAGAATTAAATAGACTTAATACAGTCAGTAGGGTTTGCAGGCTGTGGCTGCATAAAAAAACAGGCATTTGAATTTGTTTTTTAAACTATTCCTATGGATAGTCTTGAATGAAGTATTTTGACAATGAAAATAATATAATTTTTCTATATGATTGTTAGAACATCTGATGATTTATAGGTTTATGTATAATTTCATGGTTTGAAGTTTAGCCAGTGACAATTTCTGATATTTATTAGTTTGCTTGTTTGTTTTAGAGGAACCAAGAGCTGGAACACAAATCTCTAAGATCAGCAGAAACCCCTGTCATAGTTGCACCAGTACTTGTATTTATACAATCTATATTTTAATGAAGCCGAGTATGAATAATTGCTCTTGAGCTAAGCTAGAGGACATTGAAATGATTTATGCAACCATGTAAGCACTTTTTGCATATCACTTGCTTACAGTGTTCGCCTAAAGAAAGACTGAGGTGGCCTAGTTTCCAAGAAAAAAAAATATTACCAGGAAAATAAATTAAAGAGATTTTTTTCTTTTATTTTTTCTACCCTTATAAATTGAAAGGTGTCCAGAGTCGCTCAGGTGTTCTTGAAATGAGTATGTATGTATGTATGTATGTATGTATGTATGTATGTATGTATGTATGTATGTGTATATATACATATACATATACATATACATATACATATACATATACATATACATATACATATACATATACATATACATATACATATACATATACATATATATACATACATATATATATTTATATATTTATATTTATATTTATATATATTTATATATATATATTATATAGTATATATATGTACTGTATATCTGTGCGTCTGTGTACACATGCAAACACATGCATATGAATGCACATACAAAGACATAATGTGCAACAAGGCCATTCTAGAAGAAAGAATGCCATGTTGCAAGGCACTCAGAAAAGAGGAAAATTAAAATTCTTCTATGAAATGATTTATTAAGAAAATATTCTGGGATTTTACATAATAGTTTATGTTGCATCAGTGAAAAAGTCAGATGAATCTGAAAGAATGTTTTTGGTGTTAGAAGCTTTTGCAAACCAAAATCTACTTGCCAGATGTGCAGAATGATATATCATCTTAAATTGGCAGAATAGATGTTCCAACTTCTTTTTAAAAAGATCTGGTGTGTGTGTGTGTGTGTGTGTGTGTGTGTGTATGTAGAGCAGACATGAAGATATTCAAGCAGCATGATCTGTCTAATATTTACAGAGATCAGAATTATACAAACCATGGTATTCTCTGTGACACACTGTGAAAATGGAAGTTGGATTATATAGGATAAGAAGAGTATTGATGTTTTTGAACGTTGGTACTGGAGAAGACAGAATATTGTGATCAGCCAAGAAACCAGACCTATGGATCTTTGAACAAATCAACCCAGACTTCTCACTCAAGGGACAAATGACCAGGCTCAATTTATCCTACTTTGGACACCTGATACAAAGACCAGGCTTTCTAGAAAACGTTTTAATGCTGAAAAAGATAGAGAAAAGAGAAGAGGAAGACCAGCAGCAAGGTGGTCACTTATAGAGGCAATGAGTACACCACTGGGAGACATGAGAGAATAGGACAGGGATAGATTGAAATGGAAAAAAGAGATCTATATGGTTGCTAGGAATTGAAAACAACTTAATGTTACATAAACAATCAACACATGTATGTTTAAATTTAATGATCCACTGTTCATATGTCTGATAAAATGAACTCTGAATCATAAAAGTTTATGCTGGTAACTCCTCAGCATGCTACAAGGGTTTGTTGATTTTGCATCGGAGATATAAAATAATGTAGAAGAAGAATGAAAAGTGTAAGGACTATGAACCATAGGGGATTGCACAGTAATACATTAACATTTGGAGATTTTGGGGGAAAGCCCATAGAAGTGGAATAAGAAAGGGCAAAAAAGTTACATCTTTATGATGTCTCCAAATATTCTGGAAAATGAGCAGCACATGTAGTTGGCATTAGGGTTAATTAAAAAGGGAAACAAATACTGTAGTGCAGCTAAGTTAAATTTTATAGCAGAGTTTAGCAGACAGCAGAAGTGAGCAGTCAGACATCTGAAACTAAGGATTTCAAGACTCAGAAAAGAGAAAGGAATAAAATACACACTCCTTCCTTAAGAAAGAAAATTGCTTGTTGGAGATACACTTCTGAATGATTAATAGAAGAGGGAATTTATGGTATGGAGGAAATACAGAAACTACCCTCTTCTTTGTTATCAACTTTCTAGATGTGATGCTAGCATTGCCAAACTCTCTGGAGATATCAATATCAGCAGGCATGAGATTTCAAAACTAGAGAAAGAAATTCATGCTGTGCAGTCTTCTTTGGACAATTATGTGAATAATATTGAGATGAAGGTGAGTGGCTCTGAAGTGAATCTATTCATCTGTACTGTATTTTAGAAATCATCCAACTTCTCTATTTGATTTAAAATTGCTGACATGTTAATAGAAGAGAAAAACAGATGGGTTTTTTCATATAGGTGGTGATGGAGACACAGGAGCATTATGATGGAATTAAGATCCAGAATGATTGCAATAGCCAATTGTACAGTTAACATGGTACAGTGCTGACATATGGGGATTGAAAAATGATGCTGTGTCATCACAATACTTACCATTTCTAACATTATCTTTGACTAATGACAGTGTATTAACCAATTGTAAAACAAAGAAAGATACAGGGTGTTTTTTTGTAACTCAGATAAGGTTCTCAGATCCCCAAGCATTATTGCTCTAAATGTTTGTTAAAAACAGGTCATGACACTTTGGTAGAGTGGCTATAGTAGTGGACTAAGGAAATGCTATGAATATAGTATACTTAGACATCAGCAAGGTGTTTCATAAAGTAGACCATAGCCTACTTCTTGGTAAGACAGAAGAAGGTGGGATAGACAGTGCTACCACTAAATGGATTTCAGTTGGCTGGCCAACTGCACTCAGCATGTGTTCCTCAATGGAACTACACCTTCATGGATGAATGGATGTAGTGGGATACTTCAAGGTTATCTTTTGGGTCCAGTGCTCATCAACATCTTCCATAAATGAACCAAATGAGGGGATTGAAGTGGTGCTCATTAAATTTGTGGATGACACTAAGCTGGGGGCGAAATGCTAATATTTTGTAATATAGAGTCAAGGATCTTATCAGAAGGATCTTGACAGACTTGAGTATTGGGCCCTATTCAACAAGATGCAGTTCAAAGGTAAGGAAACTAAGGTCCTGCATTTAGAGCTTTCAGGTACAGGATAGGCAGAACTTGTCTCAAATATAGTGCCTGTGAGAGGAATTTAGGTGTTCAGGTGGATCACCAATTAAGTATAAATTAGCAGCGTGCTGCAGCTGCCCAAAAAAGCCATCACAATCCTAGATTGGATCAACAGAGGGATATCAGCAAAAACACAGGACATGATAGTACTGCTCTATACTGCACTAATGAGTACTTCCACATATTTGGAATTGAGTTCTAGTCACTACAATATAAAAAGATGCTGAAGTCCTAAACAAAGTGCAGAGAAGTGTAACAAAGATGATAAGGGATCTGGAGGCTAAATCAATTATTAAGGGAACTAGGCATTTTAGACTAATGAAGAGAAGTCTTAGGGGAGACCTGATATAAGTCTTCCAATGCTTCCAATGGTCAAAGAAAGATCAATTTATTATCCATAGAACCTGAGGGCAGGACAAGAAGCAATTAGCGGAAACTCATCAGAGGAAGATCTAGTCTGGAAATAAGAATGAATTTCCTGACAGTGAGAATCAGTGGAACAGCTTGAGTTATGGATGCTCCATTGCTGGATGTTTTCAAGAAAAGATTGGATAACCATTTGTCCAGAATGGTATAAGGACTCTTGCCTTGGGCAGGGGGTTGGACTATAAGACCTCCAAGATACCTTTCAGTTCTATGGTTATATGAAATGGAAGAAACTTACATCCTAATTTTAACCTATCTATATTTGAGCTTTATTACTGAGATTTTTTTTTAATGTAAGTATTCAGATTTTGAGCAAAATTGTTTGTGAATAGGGTTTTTTGTTGTTAGTTTTTGTTTTGCTTTCTGGTACCTTCAACTAGACATTCAAAGTTAAGATTCCAAGGAACTTTTGTATTTTTAAAAAATTAGAGTTAAAAGCTGGATAGAGTTATGTTCTTAGATCTGTTCTTGTTGAAGAAGACTTGTTGAAGTAAAAATGCATTTGGATTATTATTTTTGGTATTTGAACACTTTGAAAAAATATATAAAGATGAATTTTAAATTGTTCACATTAAAGGAGTAAGAATCACTACTGAATTTAAGCTAAAAATGAGTAACAAAGACTAGGGTCAATCCAGTATAAATCTTCAAATTAAACAGCACACTACTAAATTCAATTCATATTACAAAATAGCTATTTTGAATTCTGTATCTTATAAAAATATATATTCTATACATAGATAAATCCACATTTTGTATGTGGTACAAATCTATGTTTTAGATTATAATCTAAGAATAATAGTTCCCAGTTTGCTTTAAAGATAGGAAATTATTCTAGACAGTGAGACATATTCCCATGCTTGGTTAGCTATTCTTCTATTAATGGGATTTGACACTCTTTTCAATAAGAAACAGATAATATCCTTTCAGCAATTATTGCTTATAGGCCAGTTCTGTATACTCTGAGGAGATATGTGGTTAAGTGAAATATAATAATAGTATTGTAGGTTGAAATAGGAATTTGTTTCATATTGGTTTGTCTCATACTGGTGTGAATCATTTTCCAGAATTTTTCAAGTTAGCCTGCATTGCTGCTGAATATGAAAAAAATGATCTGACCTGCTCTTTATATTTCCAGGAAATCTTTGAAAGTGAATAATATATTTTAGCACTAAAAACTAATATACTGTAATATACCAACATTCTATGCTATATAACGTTCAGAGTAAATTTAATGTAATTCTTCCATTGAAATTCCCAGGTTATTGATACAGTTAAAATGTTTATGTGGTTATACTCTCAGACTAATCAGTCATACCTGGTGCTTGCTGTTAAAAATCTCATGAAGTATATACTTCTGGTTCATCATACTAAAAGTTGTTCTTAAATACTTTTTCAGCCCGTTACCTTTTCTGTATTCCTAGTTAAGGGCAAGATTATTTTTCATTTTGTTAATTTGATTCCTGGACAGCTGTCAATGTCTACCACTGTTCTTGAGGCAAATGGTCAACCTAGGTAGGCCAGCCATAAGATTCAAAATTATCTGACTTTATATGTGCATTGACCTCTTCTTGATGAGGAACATGAAGGCTTTGAAGAAGGGCAAAGTCTTAGGTGGGACCTTTGCCAGGGCTTTCACAACCATCTCACAGACCAAAAGTTCTCCAGCTATTAGAATATGGGCTTTGTTTCCCTTGTAAAGAAATGTTTATTTGGTGACCTTATCACTATTAACAATATATGAATTTCCCAAATCTTGTATTTTTCCTATACTGAAGTATCATACTTATTGACAAAAGGTAAGCAAATGTGTTCTATGTAGAAAATGTAAAATGAAACTCATTTGAACCCGTAATTCTTAGAAAGAAAGCTTCTTCTGAAACCAATGAAAAAACAGAACAAATGCTTGCATAACCATACAACATGAGTTACAGGTACAAGTAGTACTCATTTAGCAGCCACAATTGAAACTGGAAACTTGGTTGTTAATTGAAGCAGTCAATTAACAGAGAAGCAGAGAAACCAAGACTGTGTTTACAATCCTACTTCAGCTTTCTTTTGCTTTAATGACCCTCTTAGGAATAGTTGCAAAATTATATTTTCATCACTGTCATAACTGCAAATGACTGTTACCCAAAGCAGTCACTATGTAAAACGAAGGTAAGCCTTTCATGCAGAAATATGACAGAAGTAGGATAATTAAAACCTTCTCAGGAAAAAGATTCATACTTGTTGGCTATTCCAAATGGATTAGCACATAGCATAGCTCTTCCTGAAAATGTAGATTATTAGAGAAAAGGTTCTCAACTTCACTTTCTCTCTAGCAACCTATGTATAATCTGGTCATTTCTGAACAAAGACTCTATTTTAAAAAATCCAACAAACACTGGACATTAATAATTATTTTGGAATAGTTGATGGGAATCTTTTATTATGCAGCAAAATTAATTCTGAGAAAAGTTTATAAGAATGAATCTATCTGAAATTCTGACTTTTCCCTTAGTCACTGCAATCATAATGTGTATTTAATGTCAATGCTGGGATTTTAGCTCATAATGTTTTGTTGTGGTGGTTGTTGTTCCTATCAGGTAATGCATCTTTTAGACAAGATACAGTCTTCAAACTCAGAGCAAACTTCAAATTTAAAGACAATACAGGGTGATCAACACCATGAATTGCAGCTCTTGGACTTCAAGTAAGGAAGCAAAGCTTTTCAATTCTGTTAATGTGCTTGGTGAGAATTTATGGTACAATGGTATTGGCACGAAGACAGAAGAGCACTAAATTAATTTACTTGCCTTTAAAAATCCTGACAGGCCAACAAGGATAAATGTTTATAAAATCACATAAATCTTTTTTGCAAAGCTAAGTCAATGCTTTAACCGAAACTGCAGTGCTTTCATTTACTTTCACTGATCGCTGTAAGAACAAAACTTTTCTTACTTAATGCAAAATAACTATCATAAAACTGAATAAGTAGAAAGAAGAAAGAAACTCAAAAGAACCAATGTAAATTTGTTTTTGGATTCAGTAATTCTGTGAGTGAATTGGGCAGTTTCTAAATTTGCTTTATAAATACATAAAATAAATAAAAAATAAAACTTTTGAGGGCTTAGAGAAGGAAAAAGACTATAAAAACGAGTGGGGAGAGCATCTATGCTATACATAACCATATCAGACCTTTATTTTCCTAACTCATATAAAGAAGTGTAAAATATAGCTGTGCTATGCTTCACTTTTCTTTTTGAAGAATTGCTTCTGAACACAAGTGCTTAAATGCAGCACCTACCTACGTTCATTGAAGCAACTGTGTTCCTAAGATTGATATTGTTTCAGTGAAAGCCCTACTGAAATGACTGCTGAATATTGAAAAGATGCGGCTGCTTTAATAAGTCAGATACAGATGCTGCAGCTGTACTCTCTCGCATTCTGTTTTTTTAAAAAAAAATCAGATGTGAAATTCTGATATCAGATGTGAGATGAAGAGCTATTTATATTTAATTGTAAAATCAGTATGTTTTTAAAAAACAGGATAAGAAGACAACTCAGAGGTTTTTGGAGAAATGTTTCTTCACTTCATTCTTGTCTTACATATATCTGTTCATCTGTTGGGGACACATGCATGTTCGCGCACACGCACACACACCCATTGATGCTGATATTCAACTTCTTCCCTATACTTGCAAAGGATCTAGTTTTGCCAATGTAAAAACTGTGATCAGAGACTTACAATGCTTAAAAATATATAAGCCTTTGATCACTTTGAAAATACATTTTAAAGATCTGTATTGTTCGGAGAATACATGTCATCAAGGATCATATAAGTATTTATAGCCTTGAAACTAAAACCATACACCAATGTTGCCACTTCAGAAAATTGTTAACTACCAAAATTGACAAACTGAAAAGTATATGGAATAAAACTGATTCATGACATGAAATCTGAATAGATTTATGGAAGTTGTTTGAATGAAGCCCCATGAGTTTGGTTGTCGTAAAAAAATTAAGACTAAACTAAGAAAAAAATTAACATAAAACCCCATTTACTGGTACTTATTATTCAAATTGCTTTTGTAGTGAGTTCATGGTATAGAAGAACTGCATGTTTTATGTTTCATTTTCATGAAAATTAAAAAGAATTTCTCTTTAAATATTAGGATAAATGGTATTTTAAATGATTTTAAAGATCAGATTCAAAACCAACAAAAGTGGATGGAAAGTGAGTTGAGGAGATCTGAACAAGAAGAAGTCCATTTCACAAACCAACTCTTTGCTACAATCAAGGAGAGATTGGCAAGTGCTTTTGTAATTCATGCAAAAAATACAAGCATAACACACTTTCTCAAGAAGCCTCTTTTATAAAAGAAGAGCAGAAAGATTTTAAATGGATAAGTGTTTAGATCTGGTTAACATTCTGTGTGATCTTACATGAGTAATATTGGCTGCGTAATGGAAATGAGAATTCGGGGAAAGACGATGATGAGAGATTATCTCACGAAGAACCTACAACAGAAATACAGAAGTCTGGAATACCTGAAGGGAGCATAGGAACCAATCAGATTTTATTACCAGATATTGAAAGCCCATTCATCTGCTTTTTGTGTTCAATATATTGTTAAAGAAACATAATATACTAAAGTTACTTTGGGGACTTGGGGCAGTCAGAGTTGTATGAATTTTAAGCTGCTACCTTATGGATGTTGTTCTTTCAGTCACAGGCAATAAAATATGTCATCTTAAATAAGTCTCTAACAGATGGCAGAGTGCTCCTTTTTCAAACTGCAATCTGAATTACAGCTTGAGTTTTTGGCAAGAGGAAGGATGTTGGCTTCATGCAAGCACTTAGGCAGAGTGTTTAGCTTCAGAAAGTAGCTGATCCAGGACAAGGACACTCTATCTGGACATAACTTTCTTCATTTTTTTTTGCGAGGGAGGGGAGCACTTGGTGTGAAAATCTGGAACACTTTACTTTAGTTTCAAAGAGATAATTTAGTTGTTTTATAAAATACAAGACATACTCTATGATTGTTAATCCTAAATTATTGCACTATGCAGCAACTTTAAAATGTTGTATTTTATAGATTAAAGCTATTGAATCTTTAAGTCCATGTTTGCTAAGTGCTTTGATTTTTGGAATCACTGTGGGCTCATCAGTCAGAAATGGCTCTGCCTTCCAGTTTTAAATCTTCAGTTCTACCTTGAGATGTTTTCTTTCATTAACCTTCATTGTGCTTGTATCTGCTTAGTAACTGAATCACTTAATGAGAAGCCTAATAAAAATGAGTAAAATATTTGATAATAGAGGCACATTTATATGGCAGTATGTTTTTTAATGTATTAAAAACTATTTCTTTATATTTTGTACTTAACTGCTCATTTTCCTCAGAGAAGGGCTTATTCCCCACTGTTTACTCAATAAGATTCTCAACCCAGATTATAAATATTGGAATTAATTGAAAACATATCATTTGAAATAAAAAGATGACAAGAAAAAAGTTGAGAAACAGAAAAGCAAACTCATAGTCAAATTAAGCATTATCTTAAAAATGTTTTTTGTTCAAAACATACCATGGGGAGAATTGCTGGAGAGCAGATAGGGGAAACTGGTGTTGATTCAGAATAGAGCCACAAACTAGATTGCCAAAAACTGACCCACAATTTTAAACAACATAAATTGCCGAGACCAATCTATCTGAATTTAGCCCATGATTGATTAGGTTTTTTTTTAACTCCAAAAATTAGGACCCCAATGATGTAATTGCTATCTACAGATTTAATTAGTAGCTTGGATCTTAGTTACAATGTTCAACATTATATAATGTTGGGTCTAAACATGATGAGAGTTGGTTTCATTTTAATTTTCTTTCCAGACTTGTACATGAGCCAGAAAATAAGAAGAAGAAGCATTTTTTCCCAAGCTCAACTGAAATTCTGGAAAAAGGCTTTTACAGTTAATAGCACTATATACTTGTGATATCTGCACTTCATGCAAAGGATTTTGATATCCAACATTTCTTTGGACCCTCCTCCCCTTCACTCTACCAAACAATTTTTATAAGCTGGAACATCTTCAGCTTTCATAGTAAAATGTATATCAAAAACTTTGGAAGCCTCTTACACCAGATTAGCTTTAAATCCATGCCAACATCTTGGCTGTTCCATAAAAAGTCAGTTACCTATGTCACTGGGAAGTGAGATCTATCATTTTTGTAAATGTAAAGTTACAAATAAAAATAATTACAAAAAATATAGAACATCTGCAGAAAAAAATATAACAGATAAGCAGGGATAATTTCATTCCTTTATACTGAATGAATAAATATAACATTTTTAGTAGAGTAATTCTATTCATTTTTCACAACGCTTTCAAAAGGAAATACTGGAAAAGAAATTGGAAGATGGCTTATACTACCTCTCCAAAAGAATAGAAAACACAGAAAAAACATTGCAATTTGAAGTGGAACTCAGCCAGGTAAAAAATGATCAAAATAAACTACATGCAAAGATTACCAGATTCGAAAAGCTGATGTGGAATGAACTAGAAAGAATGCAAAATGAATACAGATCAGGTGAGGTTATTTTTCACACTTACATGCATTTGTGTGTTTGCATGTGTGTTATATAGCTACACAACTTTGTCATTCTCCAGATTATCAAATCATACCATAAGCAGGAAAACAAAGTCTCCTTACTGTGGTTCAATTTATAAACCTTTCTCTTCATAAAGGACAAGAAACAGCTTTCAGCAGAAATAACTGATTATTTTGATATTTAGATACAGAAATTGTGAGTTCAGGTCTATTGTTATTTCTAGTCTTCTGTTTTCATACCAGAAAATTATATATATACTTTTAATCAGTCTGATTTCAGGCCTTACATTATTTATGCACCAAAGGAGAACTAAACTCATCTTAAAGCTGATCCATTCACTTAACTGAAAAAAATGTTCATAAAATATTTGTGACACATTAAAATAATAGATCAAAAGATGACTTTAAGCTAAGACGCAAAAGTCAAAAATTATTTTGGAATGCAGTAGAAACCCAAAATTTGATATTAATGATAATATTGACAACTTTACTAAAATATGTCTGTTATTTACCAGGATTTCAATCTATCCGGGACTCTCTTGACGCACTCAAACATATACAGACAGCAAAACTAAAACTTGAAGAGGAGAAATTCAAGCAGGATATGAAAAAACTACGACGAAAACTTAGTGAACTCAAAGACTAATACATTTTGTTTCGCATTTACTGTACATTTATTCCATCAAGGGAAAATACTAAAAAGGTTTTAAAAGTTAACTTATTTCTACAAAATCAGACTTGTTTTCCTGTAACTCTGTAACTAAAGCACTGTCATAATTCTGAACAGACTTAAGTTAAAATAGAATCTCATTAACACTTCATTTGTTTGAAGAAAATAAAGTGCAAGGGCTTAACAGTACTGTTGTGTAAGTTATCGCTTGATTTATTTTCACAAACCATTACATCAGTTATATCCTGAAGTTCTCAAATTAGGAGCTTTCCTGCCTTTACAGAGAAACTTATACCAACTTATTTGCTCATTTATGTAATTTTGTTAGTTATGAAAAAGAAAAATAATTTCCTAAAACATTTGTCTCATTTTATGAAGAAATCTTTTACAATTTTAATTGTTCTGCAAATTCAAATGAGTACTTTTACATGCAGTATTCTAGTTACCAATTTGTTTTTCACTGTTTTTAATTCTGATATTTACTTGTAAGAAGGAAAAAGCTAAGTTTGCAAAAATGTAACCGTATGCCAAGAAATATTCTGAGGAATAGATATGCAAGCCTCTTAAAGGCACTTAAATTTGTTAACATTTAAAATGCCAAGGTTTTTTTTTGGTCAAAGTAGCTACGGAACTAGAAGATACAAGCAACATGCCCCTCCTTGACCAACTCTCATGTACTGTACATTTTCTAACAATGAGATTCCAGACATAATTTATTGCCAGTTTTTGAGGAGAAAATGTTCTTGAAAATTCAAATGGAACTTGCTGTGCAGTCTTCTATAAGATTGAAATCAAGTGGTTGAATAATGCAAAGGTTGTTGCATAACATTTTTACTTCCTGAAAGAAACTTCATTGCAATACTTCAAATCATTCTCCGAAGAAAAAACATATCAGAGCATCAACTATGAAGTTCCATCAGTTTTTAAAAACAGATTAAGTGAATAGGAGGAAGCATTGGGGCCAACAACCTGAAAGGGAGCCATTCTTTTAGTAGTAGTTCCAATAGTAATGCCCTTCAGTTGTAAAGCACTGAGGAAATTAATTACAATTTTTTTTCTTCAATCTCATCTTTTGGGGATTATATTTGCTTCTATGTCGCACTGAAATTTGATGAAGAGTCTTATAGGCTAAATAACAGTAAACTTATAAACCCTTTTCTAATGTAGGGAGGAAATATATACATTATTCTAATACAATGTGTTAATACCACTTTATAATGCCTTGGTAAGGCCACACTTGGAATACTGCATTCAGTTTTGGTCGCCACAATGTAAAAAAGATGTGGAGACTCTAGAGAGAGTGCAGAGAAGAGCAACAAAGATGATTAGGGGACTGGAGACTAAAACATATGAAGAACGGTTGCAGGAACTGGGTATGTTTAGCTTAAGAGAAAGAAGGACTGGGGAGACATGATAGCAGTGTTCCAATATCTCAGGGGTTGCCACAAAGAAGAGGGAATCAAACTATTCTCCAAGGCACTTGAGGGTAGAACAAGAAGCAATGGGTGGAAACTAATCAATAAGAGAAGCAACTTAGAACTGAGGAGAAACTTCCTGACAGAACAATTAATCAGTGGAACAGCTTGCCTCAAGAAGTTGTGAATGCCCCAACACTGGAAGTCTTTAAGAAGATGTTGGATAGCCATCTGTCTGAAACGGTATAGAGTTTCCTGCCTAGGCAGGGGGTTGGACTAGAAGACCTCCAAGGTCCCTTCCAACTATGCTATTGAATTGTATTGTATTGTAATGGCAGATGATGTCCTTTATTGGTTTTTACCTTCTCAAATCCAACAGCCAAAAAAGGGAAGGAGAACATAGTTCAAAAGAAGCGGGGACTAACTAGGCAGACAAATCAAGTAGAGAAAGTGGTTTTATAAGCAGTAAAAATCCTTACGTTTTTATAAAACGCAGACGGAGTCATTCTGTCAACCTTTATGTCAGAAGTGGGTTGAACAAACACAATTGATGTTTGTAAGGGCTGTTTTGAATATAAATATCTAAAATTAAGAACTGTTTCTTCAAAGGAACTCTCCATTCTATTGAAATGTAGCTTTACTGTAATTATCTAAGGATTAGCAGCACAAATATAATTTCACTTTAACAACAAGCAAACTGATAGTCATTATCAATAAAATATGCACTACGAAGGAAAAAAGAAGAGCTTAATGCATTTGGGTGAAGAATTCTTAAGAAAGGTTAAATATGAGCAATTCAGTTGGAGTACTAGGTCTCATGTTTTTCATACTGTCCCTCCCAGAGTAGTTGGGAATCAGACGGGATGTAAATATAATAAATCTAATTAATTAAAAATGGAATTTAATGTGGAAGGAATATTACTTAACCCCTTTTTTCTGGTATGTTTTATTGTGGAGATAGATGGGTTGGGTGATGGTGGGAAACGAGAGAATTTTAAATCACAGAGATGGTTTGAAATAAAAATAAAAATACACCCCTTCATCGTTTGGCTTCAAATTATAGCCCAGCATTTGTATATGAAAAACAATTTAAGAACAATGAAATAACATTTGTTGTTATAAGCATGTCCTACTTCATACGTACCATCTATTTTATGCTATGTTTGAAAGTATTCTATTCTGAAACATTTTGAACTTGATGAGCAAGGGAGCATCAAGTACTATGGCCTCATATCATCTTTGAATCTAATTTAAACTAAAAATATTTATTTCCAAAATGGACTCTAATGAAGGTAATGAATAAAACCAGAGAACTGAAAATCTACTTTTGTCAGGCTCTGCCCATCATCTCCCTGAAATCAAAGGTTTGCTGCAACTACCGTGAAAGACAGCCAGGACACATAACATTAAACATAGTCAGGAAAAAAATAAATATTTGGATGAAATCATAAAGTTCTGAATTAAAAGGTTCTGCATGCAGAGTAAGATGTAAACAATGCTTCAACAGATTTTATTGTTTCATCACTCACTAAGTTAAAGATTATTTATTTTGCTTGAGAAGCTGTAGAAAGATACATTGCTAAATGGTAAAAAAAATGACATGGGAAGAGAAACAGCAAGGTCTTAGCAGACTATGAAGATAGATATAGTCCAAAGTTTATTTAACACACGGACATATTATTAAGATTCCATTTTATGACAGAAATTTGTCACATTTAACTCTAGAGCAGAGGTCAAAACCTTTGTGCTTTCCAAGGTCACTAGCATACACTGTAATTTATCAGTAGGGGCACAGGTTAAGTACTGCATATGTCAATAAAATTTCAACTGGATAGTTTAATAACTCTTTCTTTTTAATATAAATTGGACAATTAGCACTTGTGATTTAAACTCAACGTATTTGTCATGAAGATGTTGTTTCCAAAAGCCTCCAAAGTTATTCCAATTCTTCACTAATGTTTGTGCTAGGAGGCTGCTGCTGACAGTTTCTTGTCTAATTCCAAAACTCGAATATCTCCATTAGCTTTGGCATTTGCTGTAAGAGCCTGCAGAATTTGGAAAACAGAGGGGAAAAAAAGATTTATGCATTAATGTGAGTATCTCAGAGTGTAAGAGTTGTTTACTTATTTGCTAATCAATCACAAGCTAAATAGGCCAGTTGGTTGGACGCAGGAATTGCAAAAACCACCTGAGCCAAACCATTCCATGCAGGGGGTTGCTGCTTTAAGATGCTCTGGACCTGCTCTGAAACATTCATCTTTCAGATGTTTGGAATGTACAGAATGAAATGGGGCTGAAGAGTGTGGGGGTGGGGAAAAAGAACAGGCCAAAGAGTGAGGATATTCATTGTTAAAGGTACATATAGGCAGCAGCCACTTGAGAGAGGCAGAGAATGTGCTAGGGTTAAGTGCTAAGCCAGTGGGACAAGCTGTTGCTGGGAGTTTGAACTGTAATAACCAAGAGGTGCAAAAGTGGACACATTAGTAGCAACTAAGAGGAACTGGAGTGAGAGAGAAGAGATGAGGAAGATGGGAAGGCCTATAGGATCTGTTGCACTGGGACTTTAGCAGCAGTAGTTGTGGGGGGGAGGCAGAGGACCAAGGGAAGCATTGAGATGAGAGGGGAAAATGGCCACTCAGAAGTGAAGGGAGGGGGTTAGGATTACCTCAGCATTGGGGTTACCTCAACATTGTTCTGCTAGCCCTGTAAAATCATTCTAGGATCTCTCTGAATTTTGTTTCAGTTAAAATCCAGAAATACAAAAACATTTTGTCTTTCGATACACAGCTAACCCAAAAACGTAACTACCAGAACAAGATGGATTTGGGTTCGAAAGAAAAAACAATCTTTGCACACTTCTAGTTTTGCAACTTACAGTTTGATGTATGGATAGTGGAGTAACTTAAGTTATTATCCTCCGTGCTATTTCTCCCCCCTCCCCCTAGTTTATTCCTCCAAAGATTGTGGCAAGATAGCCAAAGTTCCCATCCCACCTTTACTCTGTTCAATATTAAAACTGAAGCAGCCCACAACTGGTATGAATATGTAAGAGGTGGGGGGGGGGGGGAATCCGATGGCTTCTTCCACTTATCAGGAGTAACTGTCTTTTTTGTTGAAAGCAGATAAAGCAGTTCCCACACAACTACTTCAGATTACACTCATTCTATGAAGGGACAAAAAGGAACTAGGAGATAAATGTATTTCTTGGAAAATAGAAGAATTGTTTTAATGTGTGGTCAGCTCCTCAGAGTTGCATTTGCAAGATGGGTAGCCATATAAATGAACTTAATAAGCAATCCAATATTAAGGAAAACACTTTAATTGCTGAAGCCACTCACTACTGTAATCAATGTTCTCTATTTTTTTAAAAATAACCTGATGGTTACCGTTCATCAACTATGTGATTAATGAGCACTTTTGATTCATGAATGCATTATGAAAAAGAAATCTATTTTTAATATTGCAAATAATATTTCTTTATCTAACATATAACTATCATATATATTTAAAGTTCCTTAATTATCATTCAAGTTAAAGGTTAAAATGAATGGCACAACGTATAAATGCAACAATTTGAAATGAAAAAAGGTACATCAAATGTAGCAGCTTACTACAAACATAAAATTGTATTCCTTCATTAAAGCTATTATAGACAAATTCTAATAGTGCTTCCTGAAAAGAACATTCCATAAGTGCAATATTAAAAGGTTTTTTTTTTGCAAATGAAATTCAGTGTATTTAATATATCCACCTAAATAAATAACATTTGACTTATTAAACTCTGAAATAAAGCACTGAGAAACCTACTTAACATATATAACATGGAAATATTTCTTACATCGATTAATTCATAATCATTTTTGGCATATAAATGTCTTAGGAGATACCATCGGGCAACTGATACTACAGTTTCTGGAAATCCAGATTGATATACCACTCTCTCTAACATACGACGTGTTTCTCTAAAAAACAACAACAGAAAAAGTAGAATACTGATTAAATGTTATAAGAAATAATGAGAAAATGGCAAAATAAGTACGAATCTACAGCATTTTAGATATTCAAATACATGCTTACATTTACATTAATTCATACTTACAAGGAAGCATTATTTTCTCACACTACAAATGAGCAGAAAATAGTTATATTCTGCAATATAAAACTAAATCTAACACATCATTAAAAGACAGTGAATTACTGAACAGTGCCATTAAGAGGGGGCACAGCTTGTTAGATAGATGATGACTGTTTACAGGTGAGAAAATGTCTTCATTATCACTCAATCAGATTCTTGACCCCAGTTCAAAGAATAATTCCATGAAAACAAAGCTATTGTATAACAGCCAGGAATACTGTTTGAGTTTCCTATAAAGCTTCCAAACAGGCAATTTATTCTGCAATTTTAAAAGGCCTCTCTGACAATAAAACTTTCACAGCAATTTGCAACAACCATGTCCTTACTCTCAGGGAAACAACAAGTTTAGGGATTTTGCTTCCATCAAACGAGGCTCTCTACTGCATCTTATTATAATTTTATACTTTATTATAGCAACCCTCAACTATCTTTTAATTTTATGCCATCTATATGTTTTTGAATTGGGGTAAATAAAAATGTAGCAACATTTATGAATGAATTCCACGTAATACATAAACCCATACCCACCGTGAACCCATTTTGCGATTATACTGCATAAGTGCTTGAAATAGAATACCCAGTGGACAGAAGGAAATTTTCATAGCTTCTGTTGTGGCTTCTTGAACTAGAGATGGCCAGTGATCATTTGAAACATTAGCCTTTAAACAAACAAACAAACAAACAAAAAGTAAACACTCAGTTACTTATATCTAGCACCATATCTTGCAGTAATTACAGCTAAAAATAGTTTCATAGTGATATATCATTTTTTTTCATTCACCTCTTAATTAATATGAAAAGTAGCATAGAATTCTAACATAAGGAAGTAACTTTCTAGCTCTTTTGGTAAAATGGATTAGCCAAAGCTACTAATTTATCAAATATTTATTTACATCTATTTTTTATGCAACTTGTCTCTCCATATCATAGACAAAACGGTCTTAATTCATGAATAAATTATTATTTTGAAACTCTAATCAGGTATCCCCTTTCATAAGTCACCAACCATGTAAAACAATACTCCCCACTATCAATTATATTAACAAAACATTTTAACAAAGTATTCTTGACTCCACTAACAGAACAATGAACTGACTTCCAATATAATATATTAAAGCAAAATCACTGGCTATTTTAGCTATATGTATATCAGGGATGGGTTTCTTCCGGCATTACTGCTGGTTTGGTGCACTGCGATTTTGCCTATAAATAGGTCTGCGCATGCGCAGAACAATTAAAAAGGACAAAAAACTATGTTGTGGCAACCGGGGAACCGTTTGGGGCCGTGGCGAGCATGTCATCCCTACCGGTTCATAGACCCAGTCGCCATTTCCACTACTGGTTCCACCGAACCGATGCAAACTGGCAGGAATCCACCTCTGAAGCATATACTATTAACAACTAAATTTCTAAATTGTAAAATTTAAATATTCACAATTATAACAATGCGGAATATCTTTTTTTTTAAGTGCAAATCTCTGAGAACTATATATAGCTGACAAATACTATTATTTCATAATACATTTGTGATGAAACCTGATTAGCACAATGTCAGGCCTGCAGTCATATTCCTTTTTTTAGGATCTTTGGCCTGCCATACTTTCTATTAATTCACATTGCTGTTTCATTAGTGTAGTAATTGGGAGCGGGGAATAGAAAGGAGTAGAGTTGTGGAATGTGTTGTTGTCATTCCTTTCTAGAAGCCAAGGTCATCTTTTGTCTCCGCACCTCTACACCTGACCGGAACCAGCTGGGTGGAGATGCCAGTGTAGCCAAAGAAGATTGGACCATGTGATGGATTTATGGGTGTGGGGATAAGATCATGAACTTTAAACTGGGTGGAATCCAATGAGGTTTTCAGATTTGGGATTCCACAGTTCGTTGCCAACATGTCTGTCTTATTAAATTGGAACTTTAAGGATAGCTTTGCCTTGGACTCTGATTTAATTCTGCATGATATTTGGAATGCTGACATTAATTTCCTTTATCATACAATTTGCAAAGGCAAACTATCTTATCTGTATATTTTCTGATTCCTCCCATAATGGTTAATTGAGAAGAACTATTTTAGTATCAGATTATTGCAATTTATTCATTTTATCATTTAACAATTTAAACTCTTACCATACAGATTTCTAATGCAAGTTTAGCAAGTCTTAGAAGACTACAGAGTTTCCCACTCAAGTTCCCTTGCTGTGATGCCAATTTTAAACTTTTTCGGTAACACATTTCTGCACCAACCATCATTCCTTGTGACTGATAGACTTGTGCCAACCACTGGGAAAAAAGAAATCAAGTCCATTGTTTTTAAAAAGCATGCTTTGTATTTAATTTCTAGTTTTTAAACATTACTGTAAGTATTATGGTAAAAGTGAAATTTCAAACAGCCAAGGTTATTTTAAAAAATAAAATGTCTGAAACTCAAAAGAATCTCAAAAATATTTAACTCAATAATCTGGAATTTCACATGGAGCTCTCCTGAATGGTATAAGCAAAGACACCTCAATAAAATTCTTAAATTGCATATCTTTGAACATGCAATGAAGTCTGAGACTAAAAAAAAGGAAATTAAAGATCATGAATATAGCTTTCCCTCTCTAAGGTGCTGTAGTTGATAAGACAAGTTATGCAAATGTATAATAATCATCCTCTCTGGAGAGTTTCCAAATCAATTTTCGTGACAGAGTATGGATAACACCGGCAAGCTATATGAAGATAGTGCTGATTTGTTCCAAAAGGGACAAATAAATTCAGGTACATATTCCCAGGAAGCAAACATCACTCATACACAACACAATATTCACTTTTGTTACCATCAACTGTAAGCGTTCAAAAGTTATCATTGTTGCATTGCATTCCAAATGAATCTCAAATACAATGGCTAAATGGGATAGCTGGAGCCTGCTCAAATTAAGACTTAAAAGTAGCTGACCATGGTGCTGAATAGCTCAATTTTCATTCATGCATTTCTATGCTTCTGTTAGGCACAACCAAATTCCTTCATATTTTCATATTTTAAACTATACAAAAATGAAGTTTTCATCATACCCGGATATAGGTTTGTCTTATATTAATTTGCTACAGACCTCTATTTTAAAACATGATTCCAGTCTTATTTCTTCTTAGGTCATGTAGTGCCGCAACTAATTATTTTACAAAAGATGTTCAGCACTTTCTTTGCCTGCTTTGTTTCCTGAGGAAGGAGGAGGTTTATTTTTGATCTAATTTTGATCTTGGTGTAGTTTTGGGAGATAATACTCTTTGTTCCTTGTAATAAATTGATTACTTTTTGAATACTCTGAAGTTCTGTTCCCAGTACCATAACAGGGTGTTAGAATTCTCTTGATTGGTCAACCTTTGGGACCTGATGGAATTACAGAATTTCAAAGGATATTTGGGGAAGCTCTTGTGCTTTATGCATACTTCAAGTGAAGTCTTAGTTGCCACTTGAAAAAATAGTTTGTGTTCTCTGTAGATCAGCCTTCATGATCTCTCTCTGAACATAAATTCCAGACAGTGTCCTGGTTTTCTGTCGAGTTTTGGGAGATGAAGCAGGTGTGGAAAGATGAAGAGTAAACAGCCCATTACCAATGTTTATTTCTTGGTGGCAAGAACACCAAGACACAGCTATTTTTTTTCTTTTATGAAATCTGCATCCAATAATTTTCAATTGCTCCAATTACTCTTAGGGAGGCCTTTCTAATTGGCAGATGGCGATTTTGTCAATACAAAGATTTTCTAAGTGCCATCCAATAACCACTGGACCACCACAGACAATAATCTTCAGGTTTCGATTTTACTTTGTGATATTCTCCTATTCTGTTTTACTGTCCTCAAGTATTGGCAGATCAATTATCCACACTTTGTATCATCCAGAAAAACTGAGACAACAATTCATTGCCTAACTTATTCTTTGTTCTTTTATTTCTTGGACATATGTCAAAACATCTTTTGTTTCCAGTAACGAAAGTGTCTTATTTTCTGGGCAAAACATCAAGTACATTTAAGAGCTGAAGAATGGCATTAAAGACAACAATGCAAAGACTATTTGGATTCTAAAAATCATCTGGAGAAGCCCCCAACTGCCAGTGTGCTGATGCAAGATTAAGAATTATTGACCGTATTTATGTCAACGTCTATTGACTCTAGGGTCTTGATGCTAAAAGTGACAGGGCAACTGAGCAGCCTGATTTTAAAATCTGCTACACTGGCAAAATGCACAGACCAGCAGCTTTTGATTATAATACTTGACTGCAATGCTCACAGAAATACATTCCCAACGTATGGGTAGACATGCCTGTTGAAAAGATCTATGCTGAAAACCATGCTTATCTATAAGCTTCCAGTGCCTAATCTGGCCACACTGGGTTGTGTTCAAATGTAAGGATGTTCAACCAAACTGACAGCATGGTATATGCTAAAGGCTGAGATGGGAGTCCACTCTGCTCACACAATATACTACCTTCCAATTTTTCAGCAGGCTTTTAGGAGAGAAAGCAGAAAGACTACTTATTCACAGTACTAGATGAAGAAGTCCCCATATTGTGAAATATAATAAAGAGAACGCAATCATGGATAAATGTAGACAAACTTACATGCCAAGCTGTAATCAATGTGGAGTTGGAGAGAACTGCCTTTTGGAGCTCTTCCAAAATGGCATCAGGAAGCTCTTTGTGAGACTGCAAAAGTGGTTTGCACTGAACTTGTCTTAAGAGCAGGTACCACATTGGCTGCTCAGGAAATTTTTTTAAGCCCTAGAGGCAAAAAACTCTCTTAGTTCCATATAAAATAATTAAAACCAGTTCACAAAAAAAGCAGAGCTGTTATTCTAGCAACACAATTTCAATAAGTCAAAGAATCCAGTTATTTCAGTTATCAGTGAGCAAAAAGAGGAGAGATAAGAAACCATTGATTCTATACTTTGATTTGGTGAAATCAAAACATGTTCATGATGCTTAAAATAAGATTCCCAGCACACATTATGATCAAGTAGTTATGCTGGTTCCGTGTTTCATGCAGCGAAGCAAGTTTTACTGGCAATTAATGAATGAATAATTGCAATTCAATTAACTTCTGACTTTTACAAAATCTTACTTTTCATTCTTTTTGGCGCTATTTATTTATGCTGTCAGTTTTGTTTGGGTATTTTTAAAACTGGGTTCATGCTTTGAACCTCTTGTAATCCACTAAAAAAAACCTCGAATAGCATATTGGACATATTATAAATATCATTAGAAGCAACTGTACCTTACTAAACGTGTCATCTGCTTCTTTTTAATTTACAGTAATCCCGAAAGGAACCTAATGAGCTAGTGAGAAGAGGCAAGAATGCGGAAGACTAATGGCAAAATATTTTTTAATATTTACAAACAAATTTAAAGTGAATCTCAGCCTTTCCACTATAAGCAAAACCAGTACTGTCACTGCTGCATATTCACCATCATTTTTCAAATGGTTTCACGGAGATATTCTGATATGGAAAATATCTGAAATAATTTTTAACTCTCTGTATCAGGCTTTTTGAGCAACTTTACCTATGTTTGAATAATGGTAGCATGTCATCTTAACATTAATCATACCTTTTCACAGAGAGCCTCAGCTTCTGAAGTTCTACCTGCCTCATTTAAGCCAGTAATAGCTTGGAAAAAAGACCATTCTTCGATTTCTTGAGCTCTGGAAGCTGGAAGTTCTTTGGCTTTAGCTACAAAGCATATGAAGTTCATTATTTCATAATATCACATGCATTAACCCCAACTCTTTACAACAAAATGTTTGCTATTCTGATATCAGTAAGAATAATTCTTTTTACATTAAAGCAATTCACATTTTTAAAATATGTAGCTATGTTTCAAATTGTAAAACATTTAGCATGGTGAGAGATTTTGGCTTTGGAAAGTTAATAGTTGAGGTCCCCTATTTTGCACTATCTTCTACTCCTTAGGTTCCAATTCTCCAGGACCTTTTTAGTGTTGGATTCAAGCATTTAGCTGCTACAATCAACAATGGGAAGAAATTAAACAAATTCTGCCTTTATGATATAAAGGAGTAAATTTTCTAATTTGTAAGAGTAAATTTTCTATTTCCCAAAGTAATTGATAGGATGCAGGCATGTAATTTGTTACATGAGCTACTGACATACTTGATCATCAGGAAAGACGGATCACCATTGGATGGATTAAGCTCTTACATTTTCACTATGTAACTAAGTTGATTCTTTCACTCTAAGAGAAATGTTTTTGTGACCTATGGAAAGGGTCTCGTTAGAATGCCATTTATTGTAGGAGTTTTGCATTTGCAAAATACTTTTGAATGAAGGAAAGTACAGGTTTTGGTTAGCAGTGACAATTGAGACTAGAACTTCTGTCGCTAAGAATGCAATCATAAAATGTGACACCACTTAGGGATGTAAATTCCAGCACTTCTGGTTGCTGTCATTAAATTAATCCCATGCCACTGTTAAGTGCAACACTATGTGATTGCTATTTACAAACCTCTGCCAGCTTCTCCACTTAGTTGGTAGAAAGTGGGGGAAAAGGTTACAAATGGCTATCGGGGGACTTTAAGATGCTGCAGCATTGTAATTGTGACTGGGCACACACACCTTATGTAAGAGCTAGAAGGCCCTAAGTCAGATAGTCTTCCTTTCTAGTAAAAAAAACAAAAACTGAGACTAGACAGGTCCTTTACTAATCAATGCATGGATGTCAACCTTCTGGCACTCTACTGCCAGACCTTCTCTAGCATGTCAACCAAATTATACAGCTTCTTTTCCCACAGTGTTTGCAATGATTGTTTAATCAGACTTACATGTCTACAGTCTCTAGGTTTTGCACAATTTCCATAATCATCATTAAAAGAACATGTTTTTCTATCTATACTGCATAGACTTTGCTGCAGCCCAGTGTACCAATATTTTCATTAGTGATCATTTCAGTTAAAAACAGCAGTAAGAACAGTTGTTTTTAAGAACAAAAGCAGCCTTACTCTTAGCTGAGATGGCAGTGACAATCATTTGTTCCAGATGTGTCTGCTTGGATTGCTTATTATGCAGATGAACAATTGTGTTTTCTGCCTGGCAAGCAGCCAAGAGTACTGCCCAAGCTGTAGGATCATCTGAAAAGGTACAAATGCACGGAAGATGTCATTTTCAAATTAGACCACCAAACTATTGGAAAAATTAAACAAGTGGATGTACACAAAACATAAATCCTAAAGTATAAAGTGAACAAATCACTGCACCCTCAAGGCCTGAGTCACATAAAAAACTTGGTTCTTAGATGCTTATTATTGTTTAGGTCTCTAGTGCTTAGAGTGATGAACTGGAGAAATGGAGGCATATGATCCCTTTCAATCACAAAGTGCACTGGGTGACTTCTGACAGTCATTATCTCATAATACAACATGCTGCACAGGATTATTGGGAGAATAAAACTGGAAAGCCTATACTATATCTGCTGTCATGAGCTGCTAGAGGAAATACGAATATAATCAATAAAGAAATAAATTAGCATGTCATTTGTCCTTTTTGTCTTGAATCTATCAATCACTTGTTAAACTATATTCTTGAAAAGACCCTGGATGCAGGTCAAATTTAGAGTAAGAATTAGTAGCTCTAGATTTAAATATAAGTATCACCTGGAGAAAGATGAATTGCTTTTAGAATATTCTTTTTGTTTTCCTCTTTGTGACATCCTGTGGCCAGTTGATTAACTGCAGTATTCAGCAAGGCTTTCTGAACAAAAGAATACAGAGCAAATGCATATTTTGACTTTCTTAAATAGAAAGTATTGCTCCAAGGTGATCATATTTTCAATATCAAAAACACTAACCTTCCCATGATTTAGATCAAGAATACAAGCAATATTTCCTGCCACAGCTCCACCCTGTAAGAGCAAACATTGATTAAGAATGACGTTTCAGAATATTACAAAACTAACAGTACATAAGAATAATTCTGCTGCATTTGGCAAAAATGGTCAAATACACAGATTTAAATATTCTAACAAAATGAAGCCATCTTTTATCTTTTCCCTTGTATTTGTTTGTTAACATGGGATAAATCTGAATCGAAAGTAGTGGGACTGAGAGGGAACTAAGATCTTTTAAGAGGCAAAACTTCATCCCACTGGCTGATCCCTATGACTCCATAGGAGTTCGGGTGGATTTTGTATCCTCAATGATTTAATAGGTGATGAAGTTAACATTATTCATAGTTTTGCAGCAGGTGATTTATAACAGGTTGAAATTTTTCCCATTGATGGAATCACCTGTTTTCCTCTCCTGAATGGCTTTTTGCAGAGTACCTCATGGGAGGAGGTAGTTTACATTTTTCTTTACCACGAAAAGCAAAACTATAATGAAGTTCAAGAAAATAGCAGCAGATAGCTGCCATTTTTTTGGTGCTTGCCATTATCCATTGGAAAAATAAAGGTTTTTTTTTCAAGGAAGGAAAAAAAACTTCCTTCATATTCCTGATGGTATAGGGAGGAGGGTGAACTGGTCAGGGCCTAAGCATTGGTACCAACGGTACATTAGGGGAAAAAAGTGCTTAACAGCTGAATTAACATCTATTTGTCTAGTGAGAACAGCTCATTATTTAACCTTAGCTCTTAAGAAAGTGGTGACAAAGACAAAATAAATTTTGCAGGAACTACAAAATGCACATACATTCAAGGAAAAAATCAAAGCTACATTATGCAAGGAAGCAATACTTGTAGAGAATTGTGACTTCCACCACAAATAGAAGAGAATGTGCTTTTCAAAATAACAAGTATTCCCTATTATAGTTCTATTATATTCCCTATTATAGCCCTACTATAAACTATCTTTTCCACCAGCACATCTAAAGAGTTCCATGAATCAGCATACATGCATTTCAGCTAAGGAGAACTTCTGAGATTGTGCCAGATTCTAGCATTTCCAATAGACCTCAGTCTTTTCTCATTAACAACCCTCACATAATTGTGGAAGGACCCACTGTCACGATTTGTTTAGCTTATGATATTTACTTATTACATCTTTCACCCAACTTTCAGGACAGCTGTCCCCCAAAAGCAGCTTAGAAGTAATGTAAAACACTGTAAATAAAAATGCGATAAATATTACTGCAAAAGAAAAAAAAACCCTGCAGAACAGCTGGCAGGATCCTTCGCCCTGGACAACTGATGATAATGAGCCTATGGAAAGCTAAGAACAGGTTTCACAGGGCAGTCTTCTGAGAGGGTTGTCAACCTACCTTCCTCCATTTCTTTTCAAAGAACCTTTCACTTAGCAGGTAATAATAATAATGACTTGCGTCTGTGCGTATATGTGAACAAAAGGGTACAACTAAGCAAGCTGCTATGTTGGTGATTATCTTTTATGTTTTAAAAAATAATAATATGACAATTGACAAGTAGAACATGTTGAAGATATCTGCTTGTCAAAATGATTGAACTCTAATATTGATGCTAATTTTGAAAACTTTTTATTACCACGTGCTCATTTAATAAATCTGTAATTCAGCATGTATGTACTGCACTCTCATCTATGCATATTTACCTTGGCATTTTGTGGCACATACCGAGGGACCAGTCTTGACAGCAGGGACCAGAGGGCAGGGTTATCTGGGTTGCTTAGGCAAGAGACCATGGCAGAGTTAAAGTCACAATTCTCTATATAGTAGAATCTATCAACACAGACTGAAATTATGAAACATACTTTCGGTATAACTGTTTCTAACACAGATACTTCTAACCTATGCTTATAGTCCTTTTAATATAGTAAAGTAGTATCTTTGAAAAGATTTGTGAAAACAATTAATTAGCACCAACTGAAAAAACAATAAACAGGCTACACAGATTTAAATTTCAAAATAATATTGCTAGATGAACTGCATTTTTAAACCCTCCGCGGTTCAATTCAAACTAGATTCTAGATTTTGTTAAAATAATGTGGAGCAAATCACTTTTGCTAATCTGAAAACTGATAGTCATTCATATCTGATATCATCAATGAAGCACAATGAGGCCATAAAATCTATGTCCACCTGGGTGTTAGTTTGGCTATAAAAATCTGTTAGATATTAGTGAGCTTCCCAATTTTGAACGTTGCAACTATATTCTCAGTAATTTAACTCAATATAATTGATATGACAAATCAGTTGCTTCTAAATTCATTTACATGCAGTTCTCAGGTTATACCCACTTATTCAGCGACTATGCAAAATTATGATGGCACTGGATGAAGAGACTCACACAACTGAAGCATTGTCACTATGACATGTTCATGATGCAGGTGACGGGAAACTGGCTTGCCATTAGGAAAGTTGCAGCATCCCAAGATCTTATGGTCACCATTTGCTGCAACCTTCCCAACCAGCTTTCAAGTCAATGGGGAAGCTGCCATACCCACCCACACACACTGTAGTGCCTACCCGCAGTATCCCCAGTACTCACAATACTTGCTTGCTTATCCACACTTTGTAGTATCCACTCACAATCCATAGTGCCCACCTGCTATACCCGCCTGTAGCTCTCACCCACCAACCTGCTTGCCTGATACTTCCACCTCTTCCTACTTTGCTTTACTTAGTGGAGTTACGATAGCAACCAGGACTGCTGTTACATGACTTCATGCTTTACAACCACATTGCTTAGTGAAGGAAATTCCAGTCCCAGTTCCCATCATAATCTAAGGAGTACCTGCAAATGTTATTACATTTAACATAAATCACTTAACAGAGAATATCAGCAGGCAGTGTCTTGTTTAAACATCCTGACTTCCATTCTAAGTCAATAGTCTTACCTTACCTAAATGAAAATGTTAATAGTTTCCCCTAAATAATAGAATCAGTGTGAAAAATACTTCATATTAGCTGATAGGATATTTATCCTATCAGAAGGGGAAAGTAGTCATTTAATTACATCTACTTTTATTCTGAAGATATCTCAAACTGCAAACCTCTACCTTGACACAGTTCAAAGAGTGAAACCCACAGGGCAGCTGTTGCAAGTAAAACTCAAGAGGATTTCAACACAGCACCTTTCTTTGGGGAATGGGCGATAAGCAAAATTAACATTGCTTGCTTTATAGTTCACATACCTGTGGACAGCTTTAGAAACTTGTCTTTGAACAGCCAGATGTCTGCCTTGTAATGCATAGACAGCAGATGCAAGAAGGCACCTCTTATAAACATTGCCTTTTTTCCCTGTGTGCTTTAACAGTTCTTTAAGTGCTGCGGTTGCAAGTGTAGCATCCTGCTTGATCAGCCCTAAGCTGCACAAGGCTTGCAGGCTTTCCATATTAGGCTCCTGTAATATAGAACTGTAAACGCAACACAGAAAATTTATTACTCCAAGGACCATCACGTTAAGGTATAATATGAAGTGTCTGTTGCTTACTCGGCACAATATTTATAATTCAAAATGCTATCTTATACCTGAAAACCTTTATGTTTATGAAGTATTGCCAAATGCTGGCGGGGAGGGGGGGAGCGCTTGTTCTGCATTTAGAAGATCCTACATTTGGGCTTTTATCCCTAGTTGAAAGAAATCAGTTCCACCTCCATACTCTGCAGGCTTTATAGATTGGCTACCCCGTGGTGAAGATCCATCTGAAGTTCTCTGATCAATGGTCTGACTCAATAAGAACAGGTTTTCCTGTTTAAATGAATGTTTAGTCCTAAGAAACCATGCAGGGTATAGATTTATTTTGCTGAGTATGGCAATTACTATTCTTTGAATCTGTTTACACCAGTGACATTTATGATCCAGGACTAACGATAGTAATATTCAAATTTAGGTTCTGCTTATATATAGTCAAATAACTAGTCAAATAATTTCCCCTGATAACTCTCTTCCACGGAACAGTTTCTTTCAGAAACCACCATTTAACATACCTGACTATAAAAGCTACAAAACATCCCAAGGGGGGGGGGGGGAAAGTTTAATAAATGGCTGACTAATAAAAATTGGAGGCAGTAAAGTCATATTAACAGATAGCTTGGCAATTTGGCAATAGCTTTGCAATCTACTATTGTATTAAAGCAGGGGTGTCCAAACTTGGGAACTTTAAGATTTGTGGACTTCAACTCCCAGAATTCCCCAGCCAGCCATGCTGGCTGGGGAATTCTGGGAGTTGAAGTCCACAAGTCTTAAAGTTCCCAAGTTTGGACACCCCTGTATTAAAGTATATCATCATTCATTGAAAAGTGAGATAATGAATGAAATGTTCTCATGATTTACAAACGCAAATACTGTACGTGCTAGGTTATTTTTCTTTTCTTTTTTAATGTAATAGTATCATATATCCAAATTAACCTCATGAAAAAGATGGCAAAAGGGAACAAATTAATCTCAGCCCAAAGCTTGATTTTATTCATGCTCCCATCAGCCTTGATAAGAAATCTGATAGTGCTGGAGTTGGGGAAGAGAAGGCAGGTGCAGTAACCAACTCATCCATATTTCATTCTCAGCTATACTCAACTATGAACTAAATCCTAAAGGATCAAAAGTCAGGCACATAGTATTTTGACCTTATTCTCCCCCCCCCCCCTTTTCTTTCTGCGAATGTGAAAGGTAAAATACCCCATGCCAGGCCAATCTGGGATTTCCTTCCTATCTAAACTCACAAACTTCTGTATCTCTGTATGACTGAGAACAATTTTCCAACTGTACATCTTCTTATTCTGGGTGTTCTCATATTTTTAGGTACTCAGCCACTAGTGAGTCTGCTATTAAATAGAACACATGAAACAGGAATGTAATTGTAACCCTTGTAAAATAAGTTTTCTTCTTCAAAATTTGCCACCACCACCACCCCGCCCGCACCCCCAGGTTCATTCAATTCCTGCCAAGCTATAAATTTACATTTTGTGACTGCACTGTGCAATTCCTGAGGGGAGACATTTCCTGTTTTATCTTTCTTTTTTTGAAAGATGCTTCTGCAGACCAGGGATTCCTTCAAGTCAGCAAGGATTCCATTTTGCCTACAGTTCTCTAGGCTTATTAAAGGGGATTAGGATGATTCTAAAGTACTTTAATAGGTTTAGAGAAATACGCCTGTACTTACTCCTTACCATTTAAATAAGAGGGTCTTTGCAGCATCCACTCGGTTCTGTTTGTATTCTATTATTGCGAGGGCGGTTAATATATATGCTTTATCTTGCTCAGACTCTGCCATTGCAAGAGCTTTTTCATAAGCTAGGAATAAAAATGAGAAATTCAAAACAATGGCAAGTAGCAACCTTAATCAAATACTTGCCCAGGAGGGGATCTTTCTTTCTTTCTTTCTTTCTTTCTTTCTTTCTTTCTTTCTTTCTTTCTTTCTTTCTTTCTTTCTTTCTTTCTTTCTTCTTTCTTTCTTTCTCTCCCTCCCCCCCCTCTCTCACATGCACACACACACACACGCACACACACACACGTGGGGGGGGGGGAAGATATCCTGTGTTAGCAACTAAACTCCCAAATTTTGATTATGTAACAGCAGGATTCTGCAATGGCTGTAACTTAAAGCAAGGATTGTGAGTCCATTTTTCGTACCGTTGTAATTATGAGCAGTCGCTGAAAGAATGGCTGTAAATCAATGGCTATCTGTACTATTGTTTCTGATTTTGAAACAAGTAGGTTAAGAATTGCCCCCGATAGAAATTAAGACTTATTAGAGTTGATAGATAGTTCAACAATTTATGGCAGCACAATAAACAAGCATGGAACCAAACTGCAGCTCATGCCTAGGAAACAAAGTTAATTTGGGCAAAGTTTCAGAGGTAACTCACATTGTTAATATTTTTTGACTAAGCTGCACTTTGGAGGAAGATTTGATGAAATCAATCTATGACTATTCTTTATGGGGATTAAATGCTTGTGATCTTCATATTTTACTAAGTCAGTACAAAACCTAAATAGTGATTTTTACAGTTTCTTCAGGGAAGATACTGTACAACTGAAGCACTTACCCTTCTGACTTTCCTGGAAATATCCTTTCTTGAAGTAAGACAGAGCAATTCCTACAATATCATCAAATTCTATCAGATGAGTTGTCAAATAAGCCTTGATGGCATCATCACACTGCCCAAGAACACTTAAAAAAAACCAGGACTAATTAGAAAAAAATAAATCACAAACATAAATTCAACTAAAAATCAAAATTTGGGAATGAAATTTTTCCCTAATGAATAGTGCTTGATAATTTAGCAATTATGCAGTGGTATTACTTTGGATGTGATCATCTATCCGTGTTTTCCCAAAAACAAGACTGTATCATATTAATTTTTGCTCCAAAAGGCTTATTTTCCAGTTAGGTCTTCTTTTCAGAGAAACAGTATAAATTTCAAGCATGAATGGCGAAAATTAATGTGATAGTGTGGTGAATGGCATAAAAGTTCAGAATTGAACTGTTTGGCTATAAAGATATCTGAAGATAAAGTTTAACAGACTGAGTTTAACCTTACATCTTAATGTGTTTGAATCTTGTTTCCCCATTACATACTATTGGAACTGATTACCTAAGAGTTAACAGTAAGCGCTTTGCGCTTTGAGACATCAACATTTACAAGGGACATAGCTTAAGTGCTATTATCATTAGCCAGTGAGTGGGTGTAATTTTAAATATCTCTTTTATAATTTGGTAGTCTTTTTCTTTCAGTTTTAATGAGAGTTCCTGTTTAACTTCTTATTTACCCCCCAAAAAGAAAAGAAAATTATTTGCTGTCAAATTTTTGTGACGATTTCAGGAGGCTCTGGGTTTGCAAAAGAATGACTGGAAGCTCCTAAGTTGATTTCCGCAGTACTTTAAGACAGTGGCACCCAATCTTTGGGGCACCAGGGACTGGTTCCATGGAGAATGGGTTTTCCATGGACTGGAGGGGGTGTGGTTTCATGTGCTTTCTGCAACCTGCAGGTGGGGCTTCGCTTATTTGTGTGGCCTGGTTTCTGCCATGCCACAGACTGGTGCCAATCCACGAATCTGGGGTTGGGGACCCCTAGTTTAAGAGACATGGTTTTTATTTGCGACATACTTTCTACAACTGAGAATCTTAATTTGATAAGAATAATAATATGCTTCATTTGCAACTTACCAGAGTGATCTTCCATAATTTCTCATCACTATATTGTATCTTTCTCTGTCTTCAGAATTTGTCAGCAATAGGACTGCCCTGAAAAAAGTATCATAAATAAGACTTCCAAACAGTTCAGTTCAGTAGCTTTCCTATGAAATGCTTGAGAAATTAAAAATTCTATATTTTGATTATAGAAAGACACTTCTGATTTTGTATCTAGAGCTTTATCTTTATCATTGTGTTTGTTAAATTTTAGGTATATAAGTCTCACCAAAAGGATTACTGTGTTTCCCCGAAAATAAGACAGAGTCGTATAGACAGGGTCTTATTTTCTTTTGAGCCCAGGTCAACCTCATGGCTGCTGCTGTGTTGCAATATTTTCAGAGGGCTTATTTTAGCATATGCACCCAAAAGCTTAATTGGGCTTATTATCCGGGGAGGTCTTATTTTTAGGGAAACAGGGTAACAAAGAGGAGAAACAGAATTTCAGAACTGGAAAAGTATGACCTAAGGTTTGGATGGCATGACTTTCTATTATACAATAAAGTTAAAGCTAATGTAGCTTTTAAAAATCATTATATTAGAAGTGCCATATTAAGCATAGGGAATAAATATAATCCCAGGTTGGGCCCAAAAATGCCTTTATGTGTCTTGGTACAAGATACATTTCATTGAAAAGAAAAGCAGGCAAAGAGAGATGGTTAGCCTATTGACAGTTTTATAACAAGAGCATGGAGAATATAAAATAAAAGTAAGAGATCAATTGACTGAAGAGAGATTTAGTTTTGAATTGTTTCCATATACGTAGTTAAGAGAAAGATTTAAGATAGATAAGAAATTGGAATTGAACAGCAGAAGAAAGAATCTGAAATTGAATATATATTACAAACTTTCAAGTTGCAACTTTCTCCAATAAACTGGCACCTCGCTATTCATCATAAATTGATTTCAAGAGGTGTGATGAGTACCAAAAACAATGAGTACCAAACATTTTTTTCCAAAAGGAATACTGTATTGAGTCACAAAGCAGCAGACATCGACAAGTACTGGCTTGCACATTGAGTACCAAATGAATGATGAGTAACAAGACGAAATATTCATGTCAAAATGTGTTGAGTACCAAATTCAATGAGTTTCAAAGAAGTTGAGTACCAAAGGTACTAATGTACAAACTCCAACCTAGAAGATTCCAGAAGCTGAGATAAGGTTAAAAAGGGTTAGTTTCTAGTATGCTGCATACTTATTTCGTGCACCAAAAACTAACCCTTTCATACTTTCTCCTGACTTCCTTTATTGCCACTTATGTATGGTAAAAACTGTCTTTTATGCTTGTTGGATTTGCAAACAAAACAGATGTAGTGTCTCTTCCAACATGCACTGTTTATAAGTCGACTTTCTGTATGTACAAATGACGAGCATGTAATTGCCAAAATGTATAAACTTTTGTTGAAATTTGAAATGGAAAAATTATAAGTAAAAGAGCATGATAAAACAGGCTAAGAATATAGAAAACTGAATATATAGAATATATGTTGCTTACATTGTAAACTGCCTGGAGAGTGGGGTAAAGTGCTATGGGGTGGTATATAAGTCTAAATGCTATTGCTATAGTGGGGAACAATGGGAAAGTATGTGGCTGAAACATTTACCGTATTTTTCGGAGTATAAGATGCACCGCAGTATAAGATGCACCAAGGTTTTGAAGAGGCAAATTTTAAAAAAAGTAGGTAGGTAGAGAGAGGGAGAGAGAGAGAAATACAGTAGGTAGGTAGGGAGAGAGAGAGTAGTTAGATAGGTAGGTAGATAAAGGGAGAGAGAGAGAGAAATAAAGAGAGTGTAGGTAGGTAAGTAGAGGGATAGAGAGAGAGAAATAGAACGCGAGAGAGACAGAGAGAAATACAGTAGATAGGTAGGGAGAGAGGGTAGGTAGGTAGGTAGATAAAGGGATAGAGAGAGATAGAGAAATAGAGAACTACAGTAGGTAGGTAGGGAGAATGTGTGTGTAGGTAGGCAGGTAGGTAGAGGGAGAGAGAGAGAGAGAAATAGAGAGAAATACAGTAGATAGGTGTTTCTGCTGGCACAGCACTTGATCAATGTAATTTTCATCAATCAATTAAAAGAGCTTTCCAAAAGGAAAAAAAGTTTTTGCACTCTGCAAACCTCCCAAAAACGGGTCCATTTTTCACGAAAACGGATCCGTGTTTTTATTTTCAATGAATAGCCTTAGGGGGGCTTGCAGAGTGTTCCTGGAGGGGGGGGGCAAAAACGAGCAAAAAAGGCTTATAGAGTGCTGCTGGAGGCTGGGGGGCAAAAAAGGCCCATTTTTTGCTCATTTCTGCCTTCCCCAGCCCTCACGAGCTCTCTGAAAGCCTCCATAAGGCTATGCATGGCCATTTTGGTGAAGGGGCGGAGCTTCAGGAGCCAAAAAAATGCTGTATTCGATATATAAGACGCACCCAGATTTTCAGCCTCTTTTTTGAGAAAAAAAGGTGCATCTTATACTCCGAAAAATACGGTAATCTTAAGTGGCTGAAAAGACTGAAATTTTCTATAATGTTGTAAATTAAAAGACAACTTTAACGAAATAAATCAGAAAAATTAACTAGAATGTATAGAAGTACTTCAAATGTATGTTGGAAATGTGGAAAACATGACGGATCATTTTATAATGCCTAGTGAACTTATAAAAAAGCCAGAAAATTTTGAGTTCAAATACATACTGTGATACAAAGAGCTTTAAAAATTAATAGCCAATTGAAACCAGAATTATTCTTGTTGGGACTAATGGGTAGACAATTAGAAAAGAATTATGGAAGATTGCTTTTATATATAACTTCTGCTAGATGGTTATATGCACAAAAATAGAAAGACACTGAAAGACCCTGATGGACAAATGGCTGGTGAAGATGACAGAAATTAGCAATATAGCAAAATTAATTTGTTTGAATAGAAAAGATAATAAATACATTTATAGTGATTGGAAACTCCTAATGGACATTTTTGCTGAAAATTAAAAAAAAGTAACTTGTGATTTATGGGTTGGATAATTAGGAAAAGTAGACTACAGAAAGAAGGAAATTCTGTGGAATTTAGAGAGGGTAAAATATAAATACATTTGTAACTGCTGTGAGAAGAACAGAAGCTGCTACTCTATAATTTTTTCCTTTCTTTTTTCTATTTCTTCCTACAGTTTTAAAACTATTACTTTTCTTTACTTTCCTTATAAAATCATTCTGTAAGACTTAACAAAAACATGTGAGCCATTTCGTGAAGCGTTTAAAAACTTATGCTTCGAACAGTAGAAGTTACATCAGGAAGTTTAGCTAACAAGTGTAGTTATTTTAATCTTTTTCTACTTGTATTGCTTTTTTTAACTTTCAAGATAGAATTTAATACAACAGGAAAAACATTTAAACTTAACTATATTATTTTTGTCAAACAGAAGCCACTGAACATGATCTATGCTGCCTTTCAATTCTTTAACGGGATTTTCTAACATCTAAACATCTTTCAGTGACATCTGGCTTTACATTGCTACTATGTCAGACCAATCAAAATTATTTTAATTTTAATATATTTCTGGCATATACTGTATGTTGTATTTGCTGGAGAAAACATTGAACTGAAGCTGCCACTGATACTTCAAAATGTGTATTTAAGAAGGTTACCTTTGATACATATCTGCTGCCTGTTTTTTCAGCTGAAGATATTCATTCAAATAACCAAGCATTGTGAAAGCACATGCATCATTCTGGATTCTTTCTGGAGGGAAAAGTGCAAAATAAAAAAAAAGAAAATAGGGGAGTGTACAAAAACAATCTGAAATTTAGATTCCCAAAACAGGCTACTGGAACCATTTACAGAACTGAAAAGGAAATATTTCTGATAAACTATACTTATTCCATCATCTGTTGGTTAATGTACAAATGATAGGTGATTACCTCAGATACAACTATTTTCAAGAGCGCACATTTAAATCTTATTCTACACATTATCCTTTGCCATAGAACAGTTACTATCACAGGATATTTGGCAATTACATAGTCAGTACTAATAGGCTTTCCAATAGCTGTGGAGGGTACCAGACTGGGGAAGGTTATGTTGTAACTCGGAGCCTGGGTTTTACTTTTAGCGTGTTTGTAAAAGGAGTAAGGGAGAAAAGGGAAAGAAAGAGAAAAGAAAAGATGTATCACTCTTCTAGGTTTAGGCTATACAATGTGGGAGCATCTCCACTGGCTCATTGCCTTGTTCCCAATGGTGGCCAGCCTAAGTCTCTGGGATATTTAAAGACACACCAAAAATGTGGCAGTCCTTCTCTGCTTCTCTAGTCTCTGGAACGTAAATGTATACTGGAGAGGTTCACTGAGGTTCTACTAAACAGTCATGGCTAAGGATAAATTATAAATTGATTCTACATGAAGCCGCAATGAACTTGAAACTCATTGAAAGTTGCCCCAAACATGCTTTCTCTTTTCTGTTCCAAACCTCACAATAATCACTGGATTCCACTTTGACCAATCTAATTGAAACCATCTAGTATTTTAAATGTAGGATGGAGAGAGCCAGTTTGGTGTAGTAAAGGGCTGGCCTAGAAGCCAGGAGACTGAGTTCTAATCCTACTTTAGATATGAAAACCACCTGGTTGACTTTGGGCCCATGTCTTTTTCTCTCAGCCCAACTCACCTCACCGAGTTGTGGTTGTGGAAAAATAGAAGGGAGGGATGAGTACTATACACCTTGATTTGTATAGAATACAGGAGAGATTAAAAGAAACCTTTTTTTAAAAGTTACCTGTATATTTAGTTAAAGCAACTTGTGCTGTTGGAATAGCATTCATCTGAAGGATGTTGTACTTATATAGTTCAGTATTTCTGTTGGTTTTATCTTGTAAGGTTGAGCACACCCAGTAGGCGTAGCCTTTTGCGCCTTCCGTCTGTTGGAGAAGAACTGGAATTAACAACTACTCAATTAGGAAATCATTTTATTGTTATCCTGTTTCCCTGAAAATAAGCCCTCCCTGGATAATAAGCCCAATCGGGCTTTTGAATGCGTGCGCTAAAATAAGCCCTCCCCCGAAAATAAGTCCTCCCCGAAAATATTGCAAGACAGCAGCAGCCATGAGGTGACCACGTTCGCTGCCTCCAGCACCTCAAAAATAATAAGACCTCCCCGAAGATAAGTGCTTTTTTGGGGGGGAAACACGGTATTTAAGCACATGCCCAGGAATTAGGCATTGGGTTGATTTAGCTAACAACACAAATATACTGAGGGGAGAGACTGAATTGAAATTACAGCTCTGCTTCAGAACTGCCATAGAATGTGTCTGATTAAAGCAGCTTACATGCATGCTGAGTTCAGTGGTGTGTCTGAAGAGATCCATTGTTTCATAGCTACCAACAATTTCTGCAACAAAGGCCTACCAAGAGAAAAAGATAAAATTGAAACCTCAAATCTATCTGCATTGACAATACCTGCCACCAGCATAGCCTGCTTATTTCTCACCACAAGTTGATTAACAGGAAGTTAAAAATCAGGTACAGCAAAATGTTATTTGCATCTAGCTAGTTTCATTTACATCTACAGAATAACAACTCCAATCTTAGTAAATGCTTCCACGGTGTCTGAAAAAATAACCATAGGCCTTAAATGCCTTATCATAAACTGAAAATACCACTAAATGTAGTCATTGCTGAAGGTGCAGCATGTAAAAATCAACCACTTCTAGAAAAGAAAGTATCTTTTAATTTGAATGAAAAATGTTCTATATTAAATTTAAAGTTACACCAGTGTTTCTCTCCATCTCTTTTCCTAACTACCACCCAGCCAAATGTAGGGATAAACCAAGGCTTATATACTTTAAGTAACTTGCTATACTGGCAATTTGATTCTTAATAGGAATGATATTAAACATGTGCTGTTTAAATCCTAATAACGTTGCTAAATAAATATAAATTTGAAAAAAAATTAGACTCTACCTGTCCAATCCAACAGGTTAGATGGGAGGGTTCCAGAGACTGGGCTACTTTGAAAGCTTCATGCGCTTGCTGGAAGAGTTACATAAAATCAACACAGAATTATTAAATTTGGTGAAAAGGATTAAATATGTATTAAATGATTTTAAAAAGTACCGTGTTTCACCAAAAATACGACATGGTCTTATTTCTTTTTACTTACAAAATATGGCCTTTAGCTTATTATAGGGGAGGGCTTATTGTTTTGGGGTTGCCAGGTGGCTGCTCCCTTGCGAACTGGCTTCCGAAGAGCCGGGCACAGACTCAGGGGCGAAGCAGGCATGAGGTGACCAAGTTCATGAGCAACCGCCCGGCAAACCCCCTCTCCAGCTGGGCAGAGGGCCATTCTAGGGGGTATCCCTAAGGCGCCAAGTCACGTGGCGCTCTGCCCGCTCCCCAGCTCCCGCGGCTTGGCACATTAGGGATACCCCCTAGGTCAGTGCATGGAGCTCTGCCAGACTGGAGAAGGGGGTTGCGCGACCGCCTGTTCCGCCCCCAGCAGGCATGCCTCCTAGCCTCAACATGTCCGGGCCCAGCTCTCCCTGCAGCAGCCGCCGCCGCACTCCGAGCATAACATCTTCTCTGGTTCGAAACTCAAAAACTCGGCTGCCGAGTTCGGCCCAGACACGTTGAGGCTAGGAGGCATGCTTGTGGGGGCAGAACAGGTGCTCACGCAACCCCTTTTTCCAGCCAGGCAGAGCTCCATGCACTGACCTAGGGGGTATCCCTAATGTGCCAAGCCGCGGAAGCTGGGGAGCAGGCAGAGCTACCCTAAGGGGTATCCTGAAGGCGGCAAGCAATATGAGCGCCTTTCTCCCCCACCAGCTCCTGCGGCTTGGCATCTTCAGGATACCGCTATGTCAGTGAGCGGTGCTCTGCCTGGCCAGAGGGGTGTGTGTGTCTAGGAGGTTTATTTTCGGGGGGGGGGGCTTATATTTTTACCCACGCGAAAAATGTGACAAGGCTTTAGTTTCAGGACAGGTCGTATTTTTGGGGAAACACTATATACAGGTGAAACTCAAAAAATTAGAATATCGTGCAAAAATTCATTTATTTCAATAATGCAACTTAAAAGGTGCTTTTGGCAGTGTGGGCAGGTGCCAATTCCTGCTGGAAAATGAAGTCAGCATCCCCATAAAGCTCGTCTGCGGAAGGAAGCATAAGTGCTCCAAAATCTCCTGGTAGCTGGCTGCATTGACCCTGGACGTAATGAAGCACAGTGGACCAACACCAGCAGATGACATGGCTCCCCAAATCAACACTGACTGTGGAAACTTCACACTGGACTTCAAGCATCTTGCAGTGTGTGGCTCTCCATTCTTCCTCCATACTCTGGGTCCTTGGTTTCCAACTGAGATGCAAAAGTTGCTCTCATCAGAAAAGAGGACTTTGGACCACTGAGCAACAGACCAGGTGTTTTTCTTTAGCCCAGGTAAGACGCTTCTGACGTTGTTTGTTGTTCAGGAGCGGCCTGACAAGAGGAATACGACATTTGAAGCCCATATCCAGGATCCGTCTGTGTGTGGTGGCTCTTGATGCACAGACTCCAGCCTCAGTCCACTCCTTGTGAAAGTCCCCAACACTTTTGAATGGCCTTTTCCTGACAATCCTCTCCAGGCTGCGGTCATCCCTGCTGCTTGCGCACCTTTTTCTTCCACACTTTTCCCTTCCACATAACTTTCTATTAATGTGCTTTGAAACAGCACTTTGAGAACACCCAACTTCTTTTGCAATTACCTTTTGAGGCTTTCCCTCCTTATGGAGGGTGTCAATGATGGTTTTCTGCACAACCGTCAGGTCAGCAGTCTTTCCCATGATTGTGATTCCTACTGAACCAGACTGAGAGACCATTTAAAGACTCAGGAACCCTTTGCAGGTGTTATGGCTTAATTAGCTGATTAGGGTGGGACACTTTTGAGCCTAAAATATTGCACCTTTTCACAATATTCTAATTTTCTGAGATTATGGATTTGGGGTTTTCATGAGCTGTAAGCCATAATCACCACAATTATGACAAATCACGGCTTGAACCATCTTGCTTTGTATGTAATGAGTCTATCTCATATATTAGTTTCACCTTTTAAGTTATATTACTGGAATAAATGAACGTTTGCATGATATTCTAATTTTTTGAGTTTCACCTGTACATATTGGTTTATTTATTTTGTACTCCCTTTATTATTATTTTTACAAATAACTCAAAGTGGCGAACATCCAACACACCTTCCTTCTCTTATTTTCCCCACAAAAAAAAAACTCTGTGAGGTAGGCTGGACTGAGAGGGAATGTCTGGCCCAAGGTCACCCAGCTGGTTTTCATGGCTCAGACGGGACTTGAACTCAGGGTCTCTCACTTTCTAGCCTGTTGCCTTAATCACTAAACCAAACTGTATATGCATGATTTTTCTACTCCCAGGCTTCATCCAAACTTTCATGTCTGCCATACCTGGATTGCAAAGTTTCAGATCAGCATTAGTTAGCAATAATTAGCAGATCCCAAAAGCCGCCACCTTCACTGGGGCAGTTGCTGCCTGCACCACCCCACTACCTTCTCCACTGGCTCTGTCCCACTGTCTCCTCCCTGGCCAGGCATGGTAAGCTCCCTTTTGGCAGACAAAGCTACACCATCTGCCATGCTCATCCTGGGGCCATGTTCTTGCTCAAAGCCTGGATCCCAGGCAAGCAGCAAAAGAAAGAGGACGGCAAACATCAGCTGGGGAGGGGGGGGCAGGCTAGGTAGTGGCCGAGTGAAAGGTGGTCACAAAATGCAGAGATAGCGGGAAATAAGTGGGTGGAGGTTATTGAAGTATAGGCAAACGTGACAGGACGGTGGAGCCTCATTCTGCTGAAGGGAACTTGCCAGGCCTTCCTGAGGAGATGACAGTGATATGGAGCCAGAAGATTGCGCAGGACAGAAGAAGTGTGAGGTCCTTGCCTAACAACTGCAACCAGGATTACCAGATCACTAAGCAATGCAGTCACGTGAGGTTTCTGCCGACAACCACTTTGCTTAGTGATAGAAATTCCAGTTAAGAGAGAGGTTAAGAGAGAACTATCCGTATGTTCTTCTACTCTACATTTATAAATATGTTACATACATTACTTTTGTTTTTGTTGCAGAAGTCTCTCAGCCAGGGGTGGGCTTCAAAATTTTTAGCAAGTGGTTCTCCGCCCGATTGCTGGGTGGGCGTGACTATGGTGGGCGTGGCATTTTTGTCCTTCCCGGACTCCTGAGGCTTTCTACGAGCCTCCGGGAGGGTGAAAATGGCCTTCCCAGGTTCCAGAGGCCGGAAACAGGTTTCCCGAACTTCCGGTAGGCCTGTTTCCCCCTCTCCCAGCACCCTGCACTTACCTGCATCCAAAACGGGCCCTGTGGAGAATCCTGGGAGGGGAGGGTTGGGCGGGGCTAGCCAGGAGTGAGATTTGGGGGTTCTCCAAACTGCACAGAATCTTAGCTAGAGGTTCTCCTGAACCCCTGCGAACCCCCAGCAGCCCACCCCTGCTCTCAGCCATTCCTGAGGCATGTCTGAGAAAAATTAGATCATGCTAGAGATCTAATTGTAACAAGATGCTCAATGATTCTCTTTGTCATCAACAATTTATATATAAATTATGGTGCTGGCATCGTACATCAGGAAGATCCAGTTTTAAGTCTATCCTTATTCTCATGGGTCAGCATTCTCTTATGGGCAGCCATTCTCTCTCCCCCTAACCTACCTCACAAAATTATTTTGATACAATAATTCTCTAGATAAGCTGCCTTGAGACTGTAAAGGAAAAATAGATTAAAAATGTAAATAAATATTGGCCAACACTCAAATTGTATATATTAATATTTAAGTGCTCCAATAAGTTATTGAGAGCGCGACATTTTACGTTGTTTCATTACCGGTTATATGTCACCTACTTCCTTGTACTTAATCGTTTTGATGAATGTTCAGAAGCATCTATATAAACACATGCACTTACCTCTATTTTTCCACTTGTTAAATACAAAACTCCCAGATTGGTCCAGGCGACAACATTCTAAAGAAAAGAAAAGGGTTTTCAAAAGATGAATTTAGGATGCTTGTAGTCTCCTTTAAAATAGATGCAACTATCAAGAGTACTTACAATTTGATCAGCTTGAATAGATTTAATGAATGCATGTTGTGCAAGAGCATAGTTTCCAACACCTAAAAAAAAATACAGATTTATCTGTAACACCCTCTACAATAGGTAAAACTTTAAATTGTGAAAAAAGAAAAACAGGTTTACATTAAAAACCTACCTTTGCAACAGGCTACCACACCAAGGGCATTCCAGTAGAGATGGTTTTTACTGTCTAATCGCACTGCTTTTTTCAGGCACTGGAAGAGACCGAGACCTCAGTATTGTAATACAACACTGTGTTAATTCAAAACTCTATTGAATGTTATATACTTAAAGGGTCCCTGAAGGATTAGAGCATACACAGAGTGTGACCTAATTCAGCTTTTGTTAAATTGCTGTTGAGGGAAACTCCATTGTAACCTAACGTGCCAACTGCATAGATAACACCTCTAGGCGAATTGCCAAGCTTAGCCTACCAAAGTAACTTCTTGTGAAAAGTAAAAAGTGGATTCTGCCAAGTAACCTTGCTTGTAACTTGAAATGTGTGTTCAGCATTTCCTAACAAAGCTATGACTTATACGTCAGAAAATGTATTTCTTTCCCCTTCTAAGGTCTATTGTTTTCGGAGCGCTGAGAAAAATCATGAGGTTTGCGAAACATGAAATTATATTTCTATATAGCAATGATGTTCTGTACAAGCTATGTGAACTATAAGATGTTTGGAAAAGGTTTTTCTTTGGGCGCGCCTGTTTTTCTCTCTGCCTGCTCTATTAAGGTGGGAGACAAAAAGGCTGTCCAGTCTTTTTGTTTTCTTCAGAAAATAAAAGTATAGGCAAACGTGACAGGGCGGTAGAGCGTCATTCCAGTGGGGGGTTTGCCATCTCTACTGCATGTGGGAGGGGCAGATACGATGGGGGCCTAGGGCCAAATTATGTCCGGGGGATGCGGGTCTGCTGTTTAAGAGCGATAGTGTGCTCCGACCCTCATTGCCCCTCTCACACCCCTGGGTGCTCAGGAATACAGGACCAGGGTCTCCGGCTGGTATCGCTTAACGCCAGGTCCGTGGTATATAAGGCTCCCCTCATTTATGACCTCATACAAGAGGGGAGAGCGGACCTGGCGTGCATTACGGAGACCTGGTTGGGCCCTGAGGGGGGTGTTCCCCTCATTGAATTATGCCCACTAGGCTTCCGGGCGTTTCACCAGCCAAGAGCCCAGGGCGGGGGGGGGGCGGTTATTAGGGAAAGTCTTGGACCTCAGGAGGTCACTGTGCCTCAGATAGGCAAGTGTGAGTCCCTCTTTGTGAAGTGGGGCCTTGGAGTCCAGGTGGGCTTTTTTGTTACGTACCTGTCTCCCTGCTATGGTTCATTGGCCCTACCGGAGCTACTGGATGTGTTAGCTGGATTGACGGTTGATTTCCCCAGGCTTATGGTCCTGGGGGATTTCAATCTGCCTTTCATTGGCGAGACATCCGAGTCAGCTCGTGAGTTCATGGCTTCCATGACGGCTATGGACCTAACTCAGTTAATCCAACACCCCACTCATAACAGGGGACACACACGTGACCTGATTTTTGTCTCTAGACAGTCAATGAATGATCTAGATTTAGGGGATATTTCAATCCAACCTTTGTCATGGTCGGATCATTTCCTCCTTAGGCCTGACTTCCATACTGCCACCCCTCACCGCAGGGAAGCGGAACTGATTAGATGGTTCCACCCCAGGCATCTGATGGATCCTGAAAGGTTCCTGATGGAGCTTGGGACTTTTCCTGAATCCCTTCCTCACAGTTCGACCAAAGCCCTAGTGGAAGCCTGGGATAGGGCGGCCACTGGGGCCTTGGACTGCGTTGTGCCTTTGCGGTCTCTGACCCAGTACCGATCCCGGGTAGCTCCCTGGTTTACCGAGGAGCTCTGGGAGATGAAACACCGAAAAAGACGCCTAGAGAATGATTGGAGGGCCAGCCGGTCCGAATCCGACCGAACACTAGTAAGAATTTATATTAAATCCCACTTAGTGGTGATAAAAGCGGCAAAACGGCAACATTTTTCCACTCTTATCGCGTCCGCAGATAACTGCCCAGCTGCCCTGTTTAGGGTGACCCGCTCCTTACTTAATCAAGGAACTGGGGAAGACCCCTTGCATTGGTTGCGTTGGTTGATGATCTCTGGCGGGCCCAGGACAGGGGTTGTCCTGGTCCTATTAGACCTCTCGGCAGCTTTTGATACCATTGACCATGGTATCCTACTGTGACGACTCGGGGGTTGGGAGTGGGGGGCACCGTTTTGCGGTGGTTCTCCTCCTACCTGTCGGATCGATCGCAGTTTGTGTTGACTGGAGGGCAGAGATCGACCCCGAGACGCCTCACTTGTGCGGTGCCCCAGGGGTCAGTTCTCTCACCCCTCCTGTTCAACATATACATGAAACCGCCGGGCGAGATCATCTGTGGTTTTGGGGTACGGTATCATCAATACGCCAATGATACCCAACTTTTCATCTCTACCCCAAACCACCCAAACGATGCCCTCGACGTGATGTTCCGATGCCTGGAGGCTGTACGGATCTGGATGGGGACGAACAGGCTCAAGCTCAATCCCTCCAAGAGTGAGTGGCTGTGGTTCCTGTCATCCCGATTTGTGCATCTTGTATCATCTTTGATGATAGAGGGAGAAATTTTACCCCCTCAGAGAGGGCCCGCAATCTGGGAGTCCTCCTAGATACGTGGCTTAGTTTAGAAGAACATCTGACGGCCATGACCAGGGGGGCCTTTTACCAGGTTCGCCTGGTATGCCAGTTGCGCCCCTTCCTGGATCGGGATGCCCTGTGCACAATCACTCACGCCCTCATCCTTTCTCGTCTGGACTACTGTAACACTCTCTACATGGGGCTGCCCTTGAAGAGCACCCGGAGGCTTCAGCTAGTCAAAAATGCGGCCGCGTGGGTGTCATGGGGGTACCTAGGTGCTCCCATGTTACACCCCTTTTAGGCGGCCTGCACTGGTTGCTGATTGTTTTCAGGGTGCGATTCAAGGTGTTAATTATGATCTTTAAAGTGCTCCATGGCTTAGGCCCAGGGTATTTGCGAGACCACCTACTGCCACCGGTAGCCTCTCACTGTCCAGTACGATCCCACAGAGTTGGCCTCCTCAGGGTGCCGCTGGCTAGGCAGTGTCGGCTGGCGACCCCTAGGGGGAGAGCCTTCTCTGTGGGAGCGCCTTCCCTTTGGAATGAGCTGTCCCCGGAGCTTCACATATTTCCTGACCTCCGGTCCTTCCAGCGCGCCCTAAAAAGTTGGCTTTTCCAGCAAGCCTGAATAAAACAAATTATTAATTGTTAATTTTAATTTAATTTCTAAATCTCATTGTAAATGTCTATTGGTTTTTCTTGGATATTCTACTTAAACTTACTTTTAATTTTTGTAATATGTGTTTTTATGTTGTACGCCGCCCTGAGTCCTTTGGGAGAAGGGCGGCATATAAGTCCAATAAACCTAAACCTAAAAACTGATTATCAGTAGCCTCGTGTTCAGAATTTCATTGAAATTATCAGATTCTGAGCTGAATTCAAAAACCTTACAATACTATTCTAAGGAATATAGCATTTTATAGCTTGGAGATGCTACAAAACAATAGGCTTATATTGTATATTGTATTGAAGAAATTACCTGTATTGATCTCTCTAAAAGTTCATTGATTTCATTTTGGTTACTGTCTGTGGCTGTAAGATGCTGGACTTGGTTATAATAATTTATTCCAAGATCACACCATGTATTTGGTGAAGACATCAGTTTCAGTCCTCGGCCATAACATCTGCAGAAACATGGATCGTCCAATGAACAGAATTACTTGTATTAGCAAAACTGATGGAAATGGAACTATATACTTAAGGGTGCTTTTAAGGATTGTTACAAAACTTTCCTATCCAATAGCAACACTGCTCAATGCAAACAAGTAGACATTGAGAAATCTGAATAGATCTTAGTCATGTGGCAATACTGGTGCTATGAAATAGGGGCCATTTTGCTACTAAAGAATCTCAATCATACATTCATTTTTAATAAAATCAGAGTATAACCAATTCAATTCAAACATGCATTTCTTTTCCCAACTAGATGTGTACCACTTTACTTTCTCATATTCCATGATTATTATTTTTTCTCCAATGTCCCTGATTACAGTTATGCTGGTTATTGGCTATATTCATTCTTAACCCTTAAGATTTTTAACAATTTGGCATAACAATTTTTGCTCAATTCTTCAAAGTTATTTAGTAAATTTATAATCCACCATTCTGCTTAATTACGCATTTCTTAAAAGAAATGCAAAAAACCCTGTAATAAAATCAATGAAGTTACAGCAAACAGTTCATTGTTAATTAACAATCTCTTAATAAATAAGATGCACTTTTGCCACTTCCTAAATATTAAGAGACAGGAAGGCAAAAACAACTCCCAAGGGAAAGCATTCCATAATCTGGAAAGTCCTTTCCCATATGCCATATAACCAAACTTCTGGAAATCTTCATTGGGCCTCCCCTGTTGGTTGAAATGCCTGGACAGGTTCAGAGGAGAATAAGCAATCACTCAAACACACTCACACTTGTAGGTTTGTATAAGGTCCATTACCTTCCACCAAGACTGAGCAGATCACTTTTTTGGAGCACACATTTCTCCATGTTCTGGCCCAAAAGAAAACCTGAAACTTTCACATTCACTTTGGACGGTGAAATAACACATACACAATTACAGGCATCTCCAAGCAACTTCCAAAGGCAGGATACTTCTGGACGATATTTTGCTGCCCTGAAAAGAAAAAAAATGCATACAAGGTCATAAAGCTATAACCTATTTATCAACATGTGGTCATCTGCAGACTAAGTATATGTTGTCTCATAAGGAGAGGCCAAAGTCAAGAGAACCATGGTCATGGTCATTAATACCACAATGCAATAATGTATTGATTAGTCAATTGAATATTAAGAATATACATCAGAAAGTGGGTCATGATTCAGAATGGCCATGAGTTTCTAGTTGTTAATTTGATTAAAAATCAAGAGTTTGAATCCACAGTTTTTATTCTGTTAGAGCAGGGGTGTCAAACTCGCATTGTCATGTGACGTAGCAGGACTTTTCCCTACTTCGTTAAACAGGACGTGGATGTGGCCAGCACGTGATGCATCCAGCCCATGAGCTTGACAGCCCTGTGTTAGAGGGAAGATCTAAGCAAGTAACAGAGCTCTATTTACAATACCTCTAATCAATTAAAGTAGCAGTGACACCTGTTTGGTCCCTTCTACATCGTAGTCTTCTGATCCTCTGACTGAGGAAAAACTGAGTTGCAATTTATATTTGTGGGAGTTAGGGTTGATAGGCTGTGTGCCATTTACTGAAAAAGAGAGTATCTTTCAAGTCAACAATGAAGAATGGCTATATAAGAATACTAACCGTGCCAAAAAACCAAGTGATTGTTCTACGTAGTCCAAAGCTTTCCCATCCAGATAGTTAGCAAGAGCAGACTTTGCCATCATGAGATAACACTCTCCCAAACCTGTTTTATTTTATTTTTTAAAAAAAATGGTTAAGGTGTAATAATATTACAAGCAAACATACATTAAGCACAAGGTATCAAATGCCAGAAAATATTTGATATGCCTTTTAACTAAAATAAAATTTTTGGGTGCATAGGAACAGAAATGTGGCAATCAATAATTAAATGCACAAAAGAAATTGAGGGGGAAATATCTTCAACATTTTACAATTTTACATTTGAAGTACAGAACTAGAAAAAGGGAATTGTTATTTTAGGGAGTCAGAGTTAAATGAAACATTTAAGAAGTGATTTTACCAGCAATTTACTCATTTCCCATGTTTAGATGACTCAACAGTTCCTTGCATAATTAAGGCAGTTAAATTTCAAGAACCAAATAGCTATTCCTGCAATTTTTGAAAAGTCATATGTTTTATTAAATTTAGAAATGCCTAGAGACAAGGAATGGAGGCAGGGAAATGTGTTGAGTGGGAAATTATACTGAAATAACAGCTTAGCAATAAATATATTGCACATAAAATATATAATTACCTTTCAATGCAGGGACATAATCTTTTGATTTCTCCAAAATATGTTGATATTCTGCAATAGCCTCTTTATATTTCCCAAGAATTTGCTCAATTGCAGCAGCCTTATAAATACTATATATGGACTTGGGGTTGAGTTCTCTTGCCTTTCGAAATGACTTCAGGGCTGTTGTGTAGCCTCCTCGACTCAGATAGGCCTCTCCTAGAGCTTCCCAACAATTGGGGTCCTTTGGATCTGCTCGCAGAGCTGCCTGCAAACTAGACACATTGACAACCCAGTAATGGGTTCATAAGCAACCTTTTATTCAAGTTTTTTTTTAAAAAAAAGTTTTATGTACAACATTCCATACAGCTAAAGGCAAATGGAGCACCAAATAAAAATTCCCACATTTGTAACGCTACATGATATTTAAAAACTATGTATAGACCATTTGTTGAGGCAATACCAAAACCTATTATGGTATCTCTGCTAAAACTAACTAAGAATAGTGATTATTTTGGCTAACCAGTTCATTTTTATAATTTAAAAAAAAATCACCATCATGATGAGGTTACTTGGTCAGTGTAAACTTCTTTATAACAAACAGACAATACTGAACTGTAAAAACTTAAATCTAGTAATAATGAAAAGAATGTATAAAATATATTAAAAATAAAAGAATAAAATAAAAAGAATATATTTCCAATATTCTTTTTTTTTAAAAAAAACTTCAAAGTACCACACTTTTACCTTAACAAGCACTCTGGGATTTACATTATGCAATTACCCAAAGAGGTAGCAATCGGTTGCTGTTGGTACAACTACAGGATGACTTGGTTGCTTCTGCAATGCCATGCTAAATTTTAATACAAAATACAAGTACACTAATATCTAGACGTACTCTCTGGCAGAGGATAAGAATTTTCTCAGTGCCTAGATCAGGGCTGTGAAGCTTGTGGCCCACATGTGGAATGGCCACACCCACGCCTGGTTTAGCGAAGGGGGGAAAAGTTGCCATATGTCACGGGATGACGCTGTGATGACACGAGTTTGAGACCCCTGGCCTAGATGAATTGTTCCATAATATTCCATTGGTGTAAGACAAAGATGCGCAATGTTTTATGCAAAAGGAAAGACATCATGATTACATTCCAGAACAAATACCAACATTCACAGAGGAAAAAGGAAGTTTGCCTTCTTTTTTAAAAAATAAATAAAAGAAAGTAATGTGTACAGACATCATCGGGCTACCAGCTAAGCTTGCCTTCTGCATAAAATAATGAAATGCAATTTGTAAGATGTCTTACTCTGCCACTGCTTGTGAATGTTGTCCCACTTTTAGATAATAAAGTCCTCGGCGAAGCCAGGCCCATTTTGCTCTCCCAGCACTTGCTTGTTCTGTTACCTCTGTCAAGATTGCGAGGGCAGTTTCCTAACACAGAAAAAAGCAAAATATTAGGGAAGATTTGTTATAGGGCAGATAATTGAGAAAAACTAGAACAAAGGTAAGACCAGCATTCTCAGAGTATTTCTTACATTTCCTACTGTAGAATTAAAAGCAAACACTAGAAGATTTCCTGTGAGAACTGCACACAACTTCAGCCTATCTAGAAGCTACACTGTACTCCTCTAAACAGGAAGAAAGGCTGACTTTAATTTCAAACGAATGCTAAAAATATTGCTAAATTCAAAAGTGCTAGCATTTTCCAACAATGGGCCATAGTAATTCATTGCTACATTCATTCCTGTTGTGTATTCATAATTACGAACCCACATGCTATGTTGCAGAGAATATGCCAACAGCAACCACAATTTGGCTAAGAAAATAAACTTGGCTTTTCCAGTTTTTGTCAAATTGTTGTCTAAGTGGAATTACTATGCCTTCCATTGCTATCAAAATTATGATGTGTAAAAACAGTCATCCAGACAGCTCCCTCTATTGGTTGAAAAATAACAAAATGCCAGATAAAAGAGGGGAAAAAACCCCCTAAATCTTATTGTCTATTTCAACTTTGATTTAATAGCAACAACATAATGCAAAGGTCAGAATTCACACAAAAAATCTCTCCCCAAAATAACCAGATTTTCTATAAATTATTCATAGCTACTATCTAAGCTATATTAATATATATTAAATAGTACTTAAATCCTGAGCAGGAACAAATTTAGAGTAAAGGAGTAAAGGAAGCAAATGGGATAGCAAACTCAGTCTGGGTGATTGAAAGTGTGATGCAGCCTACTCAGGGCCTTATTACTGCATCTGAAAGACAGAGGAACAAACACGGAGAAGTGTAGGAAGTGCCTGCTGTATTCATTTGTGTCCTGGATATTTCTGATTGTCGTGTCCAATGTCTCTATACAAAGTAGTCCTCGACTTATGATCATAATTGACCCTAAAATTTATGTTGTTAAGTAAAACATTTGTTAAGTGAGTTTTGCCCCATTTTATGACTTTTCTTGTCTCAGTTTTAAGAGAATTACTGCAGTTAATAACTCTGGCTTCCCCGTTGACTTTGCTCATTAGGTGGTCACAAAAAGGGATCACATGACCTTGGTCACAGCAAAGGTCATAAATATGAACCAATTGCCAAGCATCTCAATTTTGATCACATGATTATGGGGATGCTGCAATGGTTGTAACTGTGATAAACGGCCCGAGGTCACTTATTTCAGCGTTGCTGTAACTGAACAGTCACTAAAGGAAATGTTGTAAATTTAGGACTATCTGTATTCTGAAATAACCTAAATTTGTGGGAAACATTTGGGGATGAGACGTAACCGGGAAGCTCTAAAATAAAATTCTCTATTTATAAAAGTTGTAATTCTCCACCATAAGATACTTAAATATTTTTGAAACCTTGTTTTTATTTAGACTACATATAGCACTTTTGATTACTGATATATTAGAAAGTACAAATGAGATACTCTACCAAGTCTCCAAGTTCAGTGCTCAAGTCTACTACTGCTGCTCCAGTAACGCCATCTGTTTTATCTCTTTCAAAAGCCTTTTTATAGCAGCCAAGAGCTCTGTTTTTATCTCCAGCTACATCTCTGTAATATTGACCTAAATAATGGAAAGCCTCTCCCAGGAAATTGTCCAGTTTTGCTGCCTATTAAAAACAAGTATCAGAATATTTCCATTCATTATTTGCATCTGCACTAAAGCAGTTATGATGTACGCAGTAAGAATAAAAAATATGTCAAGCAGTTGCTTCCTAAAGCATCAATTTTATCATGGGCATTATAATACCTTTGTTAAAACTCTACATCTTTAGAACCAAGAGTTTTACTCCAAAGCCAAATGTGTTTACAGGAAAACACAATTGACAACTAGTTTATCCCTCTTTACCAGGTTCAAAACTGGATGAGATATACTAATAAAAAAAAAATCCCACTTGTATTAGTCCTGGGATCCTTGCATTGTATTGTCCTTCCCAGGGGTGGGTTGCTGCCGACGTTTTTGCCGGTTTGGTGTGTGCACAATTTTGTGTGTGTGCTCTTGCTTCGCTCGTGCACACATGCACAGTTGCCTATTAATAGGTCTGCGCATACACAGAACATTAAAAAATGGGGGAAAAAACATGCCGCCCCAACCAGGAAATTGGTTCAGAGGCGTGGCAGGCCTGGATCGCTGCCAGTTCCGGCGACCCAGGCCAGCAAACCACTACTGGTTCGTCCGAACCGGTCCGAACCAGTAGGAACCTACCTCTGGTTCTTCCAGCGGAGCCCTTATCTCAAATTCCCAACCAGCTGCCAAGACCAACAAGAGAAAGGAAATGGCCTCTAGTTTCTTTCCCAATGTTCTGGGTCTTAATCTAAATTGCTTAATCTTGCAGACAATATCCACAGATTTGGAGAAAGGGAAATAATTATTAATTGTGTGAAGTAGTGAATGATCTCATATTTTACCTTCAGAAACTGAGTGAGGGCTTTTGATTTATCTTTTCTTGTCTCCTCATTCATAAACCAGTATGTGAGGCCCAGCCAAAAATGGAACTCAGCTATTTCAGCTTCTTTTGCTATAGCTCTCTGAAAACTAAGAAAAAGAATTACTTAAATATTTAGATTGTGCCTTTTCTATAGCCCGCAAGAATGAATATGAATGTACCTCATTTCTGCCTGATGATATTCCTTTTGCCTATAACATATCAATCCTTCAAGGAAGTGGGCTTCTGCCAGGTCTGGATGTGCCAACTGAAGCTCTTGCACAATCTGGTATGTAGTACAATGTAAAATTCTCAGTGTTGTACACAACGTCATGTTTAAAATAAAAAGCAGACCAACTAAAAGAGAAGCATACTAACCTTCAAAGCTTCATCAGTAAGGTCTTTCTTTAGATAGGCCTGTCCTCTAAGCGCTATAAGCTTTGGATCATTATTTTTATCCAAGATCTAGAAACCAGAAATACAGTCAAAGTTCATAACGTTCAGTAAACTAAAGCCGTATCACAGATGGCTATATATTAATTATGTTGCCATTGAGGCATTTTTGAATCCCAATGACCACATAGCATGACAATCTAGCTCTAATCTGTTCTTTTAGATCTTCCAATGGTGCATTAATCACAAATATTAACAGTCCATACCAAATCTCTTACATAAGAATACTGGCACTTTCCAAAATACTACACTGCTTTGCGCTATGAATTATACAATTTGAGAATACTATTTTCAGCAGAGTTTACATAACTTCTCGGCAAACCGCAACAAGGTTTTATCATTTTATTTACTGGATGTGCAGAAAAAATAATAATCACTTCCTAGCACTGGGAGCAGGGATGGGCAGTAAAGGAAGGATAAACCAAACCCTAAGACTAAGTCACATCAGAAGAAAATTATCCACGAGCATATAGGAAAAGATTTCTTACCTTGTCAATGGTAGGTCTGATAGGGTCTGGAAACCCTATCAATGGATATTATGATCATTAAAGTCTCCTAGCCTCTACAACAAAGTGTCAATTCTGATCAAATGCTGCATCCCTGCCATTTACTTTAAAAAAAACTATACACATATCCATTAATCATATGGATGCCATTTGTGGGACCTGCCATCTCCAATTTGCTCAGCCCACCAGATGTATCACAGTCCATGTCCCTTCCATCAAAACATAACTTGATGGACCACGGAGTCACACGTTCTCTGTGACAGTGCTTATCATGGGAGACAATGGCAGGGGATCCCCCAGGGATCCAGGTGAATCAGGCACTTGCCTGATTAGATTTTCTTAAGATACTAAAGACCTACATATTTGTCTAGGCATTTGGGCCAGGAGGTTAGACAAGCTCTGCTATTGCTGATCTGTTTTTGTTGTGATTAGGTTTATTGTTTTAGCTGTGGATGCCATGAGTTTTATGTTACAGTTTATATTTTTATCCTTGTATACTATCCGTAATCAAGATAAATAAATAATGTCAAAGGTATCTCATCTCACTGCCCTTCAGCATTCTGTTAGTGCATTCTGGCTATCTTCCAGAGATTATGTTCAGGAGCCTGTTTTAGGACTTGTACATAATCATTTCTCTTAAGATACCTTTGTTAGAAAGACTTGATAATAATATTAGCTTTAAAATGGCTTAACAAACAAATAGCAGTTTAAGAAAGATGCTTGAGCATGAAGGAAAAGTTGCACAGTTCCTTAACATCTGACCATCAATTAATAATTAATTAACAATTAAGTACAATAATCCTAGCAGTCTATGGTAGATGACTTTTATGAAAAGGAATATAAAGTATACCTTATAAGTCATTGCAATTTGCTAAGGTTCAGAGACTGAATCTTAAGAGATTGGCTGGCTATTCTAAGAACTCAGCAATTACTTTGGGGGAATAAAAGATTTACATTGCTGGTAATATGCATCAAATTCTTTTGAAGGTAACATTCCCTTGTATTTCCTAAAGATAGCATGGAAAATTATATTCACTATATTTATGGAATCTAACTAATAAATGCTGATTACAACTGCAGCCCGGCGTGAGTTTTCTAACATTTTAAGTACCATGCCAGATGAAAGCATATAATCATTTTAAAAGTTAATGTGAATTGAGGGTTTTTAATTTACAAACATATAATTCCATTTGTTTAACATGTCCAGTCCTAGGTTGACAAAATATAAGATTACAAATAAAAGTGGTACAAATTGGTATCTTTGTGCCTTTATTCTCCCACAAAAATTAAGACCAAGGAGCAATCCAGATCTAATCATTGACTAACAAGCTAATATAGTTCCATAAACGAAGAGTATAATTGAGGCCCCTAATATTTTTTAAAGCTGACGCCAGATTTTATTAATGAAAGCCATTTTTAAGCTGTTCACATACCTGACTGAGGGAAGATATGGCTTCATCAGCATAATTAGCACCTGGAATTTTAATGAAGGCTCTTGCTCTGAAATGTTGGGCAATATTTTTTTGTTGCTGAATGAAACTTAGGTCATTAAGTTGTTCCAGATTCTTCAAAGCTGTAAACAGGTAACGTTTCTATATCATGATCATATATAGGCTTAAATGTTAAATAATCTTGTATTTCTAATTAGGAAGATACCAGTGATAAGGCTCCATAATTTTGTGACTTAAAAATAATTTGTGTAAAATATTTACCATATTTTAAAAAATCAAGAAAAAATACTCATACATCTGAAATCTTTAATATAACAAAACCCAATAAACCAATTCTTTTTAAAATGAAGAGTCTGAAATAATATTCACACATATACATACATAAATATATTAAAAATGTGTAAGTCCCCAGTACCATAAGAACTATTACAGCCAACTAGGCATTTTATGTTAATATTGACATCGTGAAATTATTTTCCAGACAAATCCCAGTTTTTCTCAAACTGACTTGAAAACATCTTTATTAGAATTGCCCCTGACAGCAAAATATTAAGGTAAAATTTGCAATTCATGTTCGAGTGGGTTTTGAAAGTATTGTTTTATCACTTTCAATGTTTTTCACTACTTTATTATAATAATCACTTTATGAAATGTTTTGTGACAAAGCAGTCTATATTTTTATAAATAACGTTTTATATTGGTCCAAAATTACCTTGGTTACAGGAATGAACAGCTTCTTGGTATTTATGCTTTTTGATTTGCACCTTCCCTAAATTACACCATCCTACTGGACACTGGTTGAACTGCTGCAAACCTGGCAGGAAAATCTGATTTAAAATATCATAAATAAATAATAACAGCTGGTCCTTGCCATACTCAATTCACACTCCAGAGAATTATTGCACCCAAATAATCTTGCATTTGTTGTTAAATATTTAAAAAGTCAATACAGTACTGTTGGGCAAATTGGCCATTAAATAATTTTATGGTGAACAGGCTGTCATTTTAGCAGCAATTTCAATGGACTGTATGGAGGGAAAGACAGGAAACATGGCAACTATAGGTGCAGTTCAGAAAGTTTAGGCCAAATTCAATTATATCTGCCTATGAGATATGGGATATTTATAAATAGGATGAGACCCCACTCCAATTCAATCACTGGAATAGATTACTGACCCACTTTCCTTCTATTATCACTTACCTTCTGTAAGCTTTTTTTCAGCTTCGTTGTAATTTCTTTCTTGGAGGGACTGAATCCCTAAAATGATCAGAGCTAGACCACTTCTTGAATCAATATCCAAAAGTTTCTGACAACAACCGAGGGCCTCCTCAGTCAAGTTACCTAATACACACAAAGGAATTTTTATCTCATTTTTAAAAATCTGGCAACACTAACATATACCATATAATTTTCCATTTACCTTTTTCCAGGTTTCTTCCTTCAAAAATATTCCGTTTCTAAGACATACATACAAAACTACTTTCAGGGCCTTTCTCAGTCTCTTTAATATACAATTAGATTACGATTAAGATGTCCTAGTCCAGATCAACCTTAATTAAATTCAACCTTTCAAATCTTCAAAGGAAGTTATGTAGGATTTTTTTTTACTCAATTCCATTTTGCAATTTCTTGATCAGCATAATGTAGCACAGCGGAAGATTTTCAAGATATGTGATAAGAGAACATTAATCGCCACAATGGCAGGTACAAGAATAGAAAATGAACAAACTCATAAAAATTCATATAGAATTAAGAAGCTAGTCAAATTACCTGACTGAATGAAGTGTAAGCAAAGAACTTCCAGGGGATAACTCATGTTAGGATAGATAATCATCATTTCTTTACAGGCCTTCTTCATTCTAGAAAACTCATGAGGAAACTTGTAATAGAAATAGAAAAACAATTAGCAAAATTGATAAGGGGTCAACATGCACTTTTAAGATTTCAATATTATTCTTACTTTTGACAAAGTCTGAAGGAATTCTTTGTAAAGCTTTTTGTGCTCTTCACCTGGAACTGTTTCTGAAGAATTGATTGCCTCTTCAAACGCATTAAGGAACTGAAAAAACAATGTCAGCATTGTAAGATGAAACAACAAAGCCAAAAACTAGCAAGCTTTTAACTAATGGTGGCATATTGAGACTCATATTCAGCCCTAATGAGGTTTACTTGGGCTTAATGTATAATGCAAGGCCACCCATTATTATTTTTCATTATATTCCACTATGGTGTATTCAAAATTCCAACTTAGTGTTATGTATGCCTATCATCTGAAAATCATTTACCTCTATTCTAACACTAGTTCGGAAATAAAAATGAAAGCCAAATAATTATCGGTAGTCGGATTATTATTTCTGATCTTTTTTTTAAGCATAAAGATACCAATGGGAAATGAAAAAGTTGGCAGTTATTTTCTTGCCAACCTTTCCTTTTCTCAAAATAATCCACTCCCCCCTCCAAAATCCTTAAGGGACAAAACATGAAGAAACAAAAACATTTTAAAAAGCAAGCAGGGAAATAGTTACGACACACTTTTTAAAATTTCAAGCCTTCCAGTCAGCTTTCCTTTAGGAATTTCTTTAGGCAAACAGTGCTTTTCTCGGTTCATCCTTAACCAGATTTAGCCATGACAAATAAGGGCTGCAATACAACAATATTTTGAGGCCCCACATGTTGCTACACTTGCTTTTATGTATCTATCAGATTTAGAGACCACCCATGTCACTCACAGAGTAATTCTTTAAAGAAATCAGAAGAGTGTTTTACTTCATTGATATATTTTTTATCTTCATCATTAAAATCAATTATAAAGTGGGGTACAACCATTAACTATTAAATTGGCTACTAATACATTGATTAAAAACATGTCAAAATGTTAAAAATATCTCAGTTCAGACAATATGACAGTGGGAGAAGAAACGGGAACACCAACTGGTTCCTCATCTACAGACTGGAGGTTTTACTTCCCATTGGCCAAGATATGTATCAATCAGTTTTACACAGATTAAGCAATCATCAGAATTCACCTCTTGTTTCAAGTAGGCCTCCTGCTAACATCTGGGAAACAGGGACATGCATATATTTGTATGTATACGTTCATCTATCATTAGACCCTGGTCCAAGCAAGAAAACTAACAGATCTCAAACAGATTCCTCTGCTTTGTTTGCAGCAGTCTTTAGTCAAAGGGTTTACTAGTAAATTAGAACCCAGAACTGTTCTTATTTACAGTATTACTAAAACTTTCAATTTCCCACTACCGTAATAAAACAAACGTTTTGAATTATACTTCCAGGCGAGAGCTGCATTTTTATAAAGTGTTCAAAAACAGTAAGTATCGTATCTAAGCGATTACATACCAATTGCTCTATTTCATTATCTTTAAGTTGTATGCCTTCTTCTAGCAACTGGACCAATTTCTTCCAAAGCTGATGAAGTTCAACATTGTCTGCACCTCCTTCTTTTCTTATTTTTATTAGTTTGTGCCAGCTTCGTACCACCTATCAAGAAAGTGACAACAACATCTCAATTCAGGTCAACAGTAATCAAAGCAAGTGATTTGAAGTTAAGCAGTGTTAGCCTAGATAGTACTTGAATGAGGAACCATCTGGGAATTCCAGCTGTTGACTAAAACTGTGAAAAGTGAAGAAAAAAACCTGGAAAAATCATTAGCAAATAACATCTCTAAAACTGCCAAGAAAATTCCAGATGTATTACAGATTACAGATGTAATCACTTGGAGTTTAGCATAAGATTAAAGATAAATACTCTACAAAATATCTCCTGAATAGATTTTAATGTCCGAATTATTGGATTCTTCTCGTGATTTCTCTTTTTAATAGAAAAACTATACTATTTTGTTTCTAAAATGAAAATAAAAAATTAGTGTCTTTCTTCCTTGTATGGGAACAGAAGTGATGGTTTGAGCAACAGAGATACTAACTGGGATAATGAGTAAGTTATGTGAACTCATCAGAAAGCATCAAAATAGGCCAGCAATGGTGAAGAAAGCATTACAAGTTAAAAGATTAACAATGAGTACTTGAGAAAAACTACTTTTTAAAATCCACTTCTTTTTAAAATCCACTTCTGAATACTTGAAAAGCAATGCCTCAAACAGCAAAGAAGCACTCTAGAAGAAACAACCAGCATATTTCAAGGCAATGGAATAATAGAAAATTGACAATAATGGAAGCAATCGAGTGCAAATGTAGTGTGGGTTATTCACAAGCTGGCATACTAATATACCAAGTCCTAAAGAACGATTTATCACAGGTGTCCTTGCAATATTTATTTCTAAAAATTCTGATTCATCTAATGGCTCCCTCAATGATATATGAGGACAATTGACCTATCAATCACAAAAGTAAAATTGCTATCAAATCCTGCACTATTGACATAAAATGTTTGACTCAAAATTTCTGAAATGTTTCTAATCCTAATGATGCTGTGAAAAAATTCCATCACGGACCCACAAGGTCAAAAACCCAAACTAAAATACAGTTAAGAGGGAAATCAATAAAACCAAGGGAAACCTAAAATCTGGAGGATCAGAGAAACAGCCTAGCAGAAAGCAAAACTCTGCAATTATGAAAAGGGAGTATAATATAATTTAGAACACAAACACTTTGCCAAGGGTAAGCCAAACTACCAGTCTAATTGGATCTAATAAGTAATCTAATCAAGTTAAGCAAACACATGTAGAGTTATGGATAGACTTGGCCATGCTAGGACCCACAGAAGGCCATAGTACATGAGCAAAACACTTCCTGTCACAAATAATGCTTCAGCATCCAAGAGTAAGTTTAGTTCCAGTACCACTTCAAAGTAAATTTTAAGAGGTCTTGGGATTGATTGAGTGAGTATACTCACTCAAACATGTCCCCACATGAATACTTTAAAATGCCTCATAATTTTGAGGAAACTCAAGGGATACAAAGCAAATATTTATTAATAAAAAATCAACTAGTTTTTCCTGTATCTACCCCAAAGCAATTTTTGTAAAAGATACCATTTACAATGAGCAAAATAAAAATGAGCAAAACAATAACTAACCTGAAGATATTGTTTATCTTTATGATACAGCTCCACAAGCTTTTTACATACTTCACACCATTTCTGTTGATCAGTGCTTAAAAAAAACAAGATGCATTTATTAATTATTTAACTTCTTCTAAAAAAAATGCTTAAAGATATCCATTTTTAAGGTTAACTCCTTTTGCATTTTCAATCCTATCCTGCTTCCTATTCTTGATTTATATTTATCAATTTGACTCTGTAAACTGCTTACAGAGGGCTGTAAAGCACTGTAAAGCGATATAAAAGGCTAAGTGCTATTGCTATTTATCTAGCTTTCTGTAATCCTTTCTCCATTTTCCTTTGAGAAGTGTGGTGGCTCAGTGGTTAAGATGCTGGGCTTTTCAGATGGAAAGCCAGCAGCCCAGGTTCGAGACACAAGAACTATATGACAGGGTGAGCTCCTGTCTTCGCCCCAGCTCCTGCCAAACTATCAGTTTGAAAGTATGCAAATGAGAGTAGATAAATAGGTACCACTTTAGTGAGAATATAACAGTGTTGTGTGACAACAAGCTGGCATATGACCTTGGAAATGTCTTCGAACAGCACTGGCTCTATGGCCTTGAAACGGAGATGAGCACCAATTCCTGTAGTCAATAACGACTAGCGGAGTAAAATCCGCAAAAACTTATTTACCTTTTTTTCTTTTACAGCTACCTTTCTGTCATCTTTCTTCCAACTTCCTTTGGGTTTCTGCTTTTTTTTTCACCGGTGCTATCCACATCATCCTTTGTAATCTTTGTCTTCCTCAAGCTAGTAGACATGGCTTCCTTCACTGCTATTTGATCATCTTTAATTTTACAACATTCAGTCATTCTGAATGAGGACTTAGCATTAATAACACAACTTGTAGTAGATGAAAACTTAATACACTGAGAGCTGCTTGTTGCCTCTTTCCATGGTAATTCTCAGAGGGAAAAATGAGAAGAGGAAGGTTTTTCCTAACTGAAGGAATAAACAACTTACTAACAATCCTTCACTATAGTTCTGCTACTGAAAACATCTATGTTCTTAAAACGAAAGAGAGACAGAGAGAGACACACAGAGAGAGAGAGACACACAGAGAGAGAGAGAGAGAGAGAGAGAGAGAGATGCATACAGACTAAAAAAAGGGGTGAAATAGTCACACCTAAAGTATGTGTGGGTGAAATCTCATTTTTAAAATAATATTTTAAATACATTCTGTCATGTTGTCATATTGACAGATGACAAAAAAAATCTTCAACTATTTCTTACGTTTCATAGAGTTCTAGTAGTTTTTCATAAACCTTAATCCAGTCTTCTTTGACATCTGTGTGATTTCTTTTTTCATACAAATTTGCTAAGCCCTGGGTGAAATTGAAGAATGTCATTTTGGAAGCAAATGCTTGATGTGTGATATATAGCTTCAACTTCAATTATCTATTTTATGGACTATACTTTCCAACATAATGTATTTAATAATAGAAAATGAATTAAAGCAATTCATGATGAGAATATATAAAGTTATTCTTTACAAACAAGAGGTGATTACAGGTAGTCCTTTGAATTTACAATGGTAAATGGGATTAGGATTGCTGTTGCTAAGTGACTGCAGTCATAAATGGTGATATCACATGATTGCATCATTTAGCAGCAGCAATCCTAGGCATTCCTGGTTGCCATCATAACCCAAAGACACTCGGCATTAAATAGGAAGGGGAGGATTTCCATGGACGGAATGCAGGGGTGCAGTGGGTTGTGGGTAAAACCAAGGGAGAGCTGGCACAGGCCACATAAAAATTGCATGAAGTTGGGGGCGGGGCTGGGGGGGCTGGTGCTGGCCATATACAGGAGTGCTGCAGGCCAGAGGGAAAGCAGGAATGTCTTACTGGAGCAACTTGTGATATCTTTGATTGAGCATTGATTTTGCTTGTGGGAAGCCAGCAAGGAAAGTCACAAATGGTGATCAGGTGACTCTGGCTCCTTATGACATTGTAATTAGGAGACAGACACCCAAGTGCCCCAATCATGATCACGTGACATCAGTAATTCCCAAGTGGAAACTTTGATGACTGGTTGTACATCCATTTTTTCAGTGCCATAATTATGAACAGTCACTGAATGAATGGTTGTAAACTGAGGATCACCCGTATAATCTTTTAAAGTACTGCCAACTGTTTCTCATGTAACATTAACTATTTGATTTGCTACAGGAATGAAAAACTGTCATTGACCCAAAACCCAGAGTGTTCCACTGGACAAAGCTTTTTGTTTTGAGGCTCTGATACCCATTCTGGGGGCTGAAAATGAAGAATCTATAGTGCTAAGGCATACAAAGCACCTTAAATAATAAACATTATATTGCATGTGTGCAAATGAGCTACTAACCAAGGAGAAAAAAAGAGGAGGGGATTCTATTTTGTGACATTCAATCAGGAAGAATCCAAGATAAGCCTTCTTACCTTTGAGTCCAACATACTATTGTATTTTCTGAAGATCTACAACTTCTTCTTATAAACAGATATGCTTACATTGATATAAACATGTTTGTATGGAAAATTGGGTTAATGTCATATATACCTGCCATGCCAGCAACTGGCCCGGATCAAGTTCAGCAGCCTTCTTATATGCACCTTGGGCTTGTTCAGGTTGTTCTAATTCAGCAGCCGCCAAGCCAATGAATACCCAAGCATTGTAATTATTTTTTTCTTGTTTCAATACTGCCTATTAAACATAGATTCAAATGAAAATATCAAACTATTCTTTTTGCAATTCGGATAAACATTTATTAAATGATTTCTGAGCTTAAAAGTCTTAATTCAGATTTATTATCTTAAAGATGGGAATTTTTTACTCAAACATTCAGATTAATTTATATAACATCTAAAATTGCGCAAAAATCTTGATAGCAAGGAATAATGAAATTTTCCAACATTTTCATTATATATAAAAATGCTGGTGGAAAAACAACCTGCCAGTGCCAGTCTCTGAAGACATTACTAAACAAACTAACAACCTGACTCGGTGGTTGGATTCACAAATGATGCTAAACAATAATGAAATGATAAATGCTTCCTTGTGGCTTAGTATGTTGTATGAACACAACCACAGCAGGCTGTAAAGTGATTGTACCTAATTAAACAAAGTAGGTTAAATAAAACTCTGGCTTAATAGGATGAACCAGACGTTTTATATAATTATAAAAGGAAAACAAATAGGATAAGAAAGGTACTGCTGCAGAAAATAGTATAAAAGAATACACAGCAAAGAGAAAGAGGAACAACCATGCAAGTGAAGGACCCCCCCCCCCAGGTGGCATTAGAGATGGTTACAGTACTATGAACATTAACATTTTAATGTAGACAACTTATGACCTTTGACTGTTGATTACCTTGCAATGTTTCAGTGCTTCTTTATACTCCTTATTTCTTATTGCATCTCTGGCACTTTTCAATGCTGCTTTCACTTCCTTGTTTGACATGGCTACAGGTAATATTAATGTAAGAAAGTTACTGATACATATGAAGACAGTTGATGTATATTTTTAAAATAATGTAGTACTTTACTCAGCAGCGTAGCTAGGTTAAAAGAAACATGTTTAACAAAGACATACAGTTGCCTATATAAGAGAATTCAACTAGACAGCATATACAGGACACACAATCCAAAATAATTGTGGTGTTAAAAATAATGAAACCTTTGTTGCAATAACACAAGCCCTGGCCTTTTGTATTTGCATCTTAATGTCAGATGTAACTACAGTAGGTAAATCCCAGAGTTTACATTGTGTCATATGTACTTCTATCATTTTTTTCCACTTTGGATACCTATGCCTTCCTGTTCATCCCTCATGTTGTAGAAGTTGTGGAATGCATATAAGCTCTGGAATGTTGGCTAATACATACATACATACATACATACATACATACATACATTCAAAATTAAATAAAAATTTTAGTTCAATGACAAAAAAAGCAAAACAAACAAAAGTATTATTCCTGCTTATTTTTCCCCACAACTATGTTGCTTCTCAGTTCAACCCAGCCAAAGTAAACATTTTGAATAAAGCATGTCTCAATAATAGACCTCTCAATAATAGACCATCTCTATAAGTATTGTTTTAATGGTCTGCAGAGGGAACTCTCCAGCTAGAGTATTCAAAATATTTTATACTATTTGTTAAAAGCAACCTATAATGTAAAGCAGCATAATTACAAACATGGTGCAGATATGAAGGGAATTAGGAATTTATTTGAATCTTGTGTGGGCAAACATTTAAACTGCTATCATCTGAAAATATAATTCAGTTTCACAATACTTGCTAGCATAGCTATATAATCACATATACTAAGATCATCGCTGTCATCAATAGCTATACTTAAAAAATGCCCATAACGTCCTTCACAATTACATATACAGCAAAACAAATGTTTCTTGTCTCCAGTATGCCTAAAATAATTATCAAGAAAACAACTACAGCAGGAAATATAAGGCAACGGGTTGAAAAGTACACGGCAAATGTGATGACATGTACCCTACATGTAAAGTTTATAACCAAGAATGAGGATTCAGCAAGCTTCTTCGGGGATCTTCCAGACAAAGTTTTTATTGCAGGAATGTCCTGCTTTGCTTGCAATAGGCAATAAAATAGGTAGGGCAGCTGCACAATAAATGTCTTTATCAATTAAATACTTTATGAAGTTCTTTCTCAGTAGACTTTTTAGGAAAGGAAAATGATGGGGAAAGCCAAGGGAATTATAAACGGGAAGCGACGCTGCACCAAATGTTTGGGGTGCGACATGGCACTGGTGCAAAAGATGCCTTGACTGGAACCACCCTAAGAACCGACCAGGCCAAAGGCCACGTAGCAAAAGGGAGCCGCGGACACATGGAGGAGAAGGTGGGACGCGGCGTTCAGAACCGCCCGGCGAGCCCGATCGTTTCGCTTTTCCCCCAACCAAATCGCAAATCAGTTTAAGCGCCAGATTCATCGCCTTTCCTTTTGCAAAGAAGACGAAAGCCAGGCCCCGAGGGCAGAAGAAGCGCGCTCGAGGGCTCAAGGAAGAGCCTCGCCCGGGGCTGCACAACAGGCACACTCACCGGCTGTCGCAGCGGCCAGGCGCAACTACTAGTACCAGCAGCCACCGAAAATCGTTTCCTCAAAATTCTCAAAAAAAAAAAAAAAAAAAAAAAAACCGCGCAGGCGCGCCGAGTTCTTATTTCTTTCTTTATTTTCCAACCTCCTCTCCCTTTTCCCTGACGTCAGAGGGCAAACCACGCGAGCCCTTCCGGCTCAGCATTCGCGGTGGTGATGGGAGTTGTGGTTCACCGGCGGAGACGTTTCTGTTAGATTCCACGCAGTTACTATCACTGATTGAACACAGCTTTTTCCCTTCTTAAGAGTAATTGGGGAGACTGCATTCCCTTTTTACTACCGGGTGTAACGCACCTTTTCTTTTAATGATTTTCTTAACTCTATTTCTGGAACGTATGTACTGAATTGCATTGCGAGAAATGCACGCAATCATTTGGGGGGCGCTGCAAATTTTCACCTTGAGGATTGAGTTCGGTTTTTTTTTCTCTACACGAAGCATGTATTCTTGCATAGGATCCTATCATTAGGTGGCGAGGGCAGAACGACATTACTGCACAAGTATTCTGATTTCCTAATTTTATTGTAACCTATGGCTAGTTCCTCACTTCACAGACAGTGGTCCGTGGTCCAGTATTTACACTGTATCTTCCTTCGTCGCATGATTACACTATGGTTCGCACCTCATTTTTTTATTTACTTAATTTCCCGGTCCGTTCCCCACTCCCTTTCGCATGATAAGCGCATTCAGTTTCCAAAGACATTGGCTTTAATAACTAAATTTTCGCAATATGTATCATGGGAGTGGTAGTTTTTCCTAGAGCAGCCGTTTTGATTTCTTTTTCCAGGCATAATAGTATTCTTTGTCGATCACGAGCTTCCCAGCTGTGGAATGAATCATCCGGCAGGCTCAGTCAAGTGAAGATCGTCTGCCTGGCTGTGCGAAGTGAAGACGGGTTCCGAGAAGGAATTCTGAAAGGAAGGGGCTGGAGCCTTTGCTCTGATCTTAAGGAAGAAATGGGGAAAGCCTGCTTTACAAACTATACAATAGTTAGCTTGTGCCTTCTGCTGGTCCGATTTGTTTCTTGGGGATCTGTAAAGGCGAGGCCTTTGCTCCGTCCTAAAGAGAGCTGTGGTACTTGTGGAAAGCCTAATGTTGTGCTGGTGATGTGCGATTCTTTTGTAAGTATTTCGTTTTCTTTTAATAGGCCTTTTTTTCTCTTCTGACTCTGATTGAAGGGAAAGAAGGTGTGATGACACAAGACTCATTTTCAGCTACTGCAGGCTTCCCCAGTGTGGTGCCCTCCAGATATTTTGGAAGTGTAAGTCCTTTGGCCATAATCAGATTGGCAGAAATGTAATTCCACATCAGAGAGTCCCATGTTCCGACGAGTTGGCCTACTGTATGTCTCTCTTGGCTGCTTCACCTTTTTGTCTCTTCCAATTTGAAGGAGAAACCCAAGGCACCATTAGCACTGAATGTGAACTCAGTAGCTAGATTTTATCCAAATAGTTTTGAGTATATTCACTATGTAAACTGTAATCCTATGAACATCTGCCCATTGAACCAATGGAATGTACTTCAACTAAAGTTGCATAAAGCAATAGTATGCCTTTCCAAGACAACTGCCCTCCCAAATGGAATCATAGGAATAATGAGAATGAGGAAACCAGTGATGCAAACATTTCAAACAGTTATTTGTGTACACTAGAGGCCCTACCAACATAATTAATAAAATAATAGGTTGAGAGAGATTTTGCAAGTTTTTCTGTGTTCTTAAATAATGGCGAGAAGGTGATTGGGATTAGGGAAAAAAATAGGCATGACTATTAGGCTTTTAGCTATGAAGTTCCTGGCAAACATGATAGTTGCCTGAGCACACGTAAGATTGGTCTTGTGGAATCCCACTGAAAGACAAAAGCTTTTAAATATGCCATGTTTAATCCAAAGGTGCTCTTTCCAAAAAGGCAACTGGACTTTCTTGGGTTTTTTCTTTGAAAACATTTCACTGCGAAACACTTTTTTAAAAAAAATCCAAGAAAATCCAGTTGCCTTTTGGGAAAACCATCTTTGGGACAACCTTCACCTCGATGATTGAGAATCTCCATAAACACACCACGTTTAAAACACAATGTAGACTATGTAAAATTTTATAAAATTATAAAGTCTTTCTCAGCTAGAACAAATGAGTGACTGGATTCATTAAATTATCAGAACTTGAGGCTAAAAGGACAGGATATTTATCAGTTCCAATATCTAGAGGAGGTAGGCAAGACAGAAAATATTCTCATTTATAATTCTTTCTGTAATATCGTTTTAAGTAACTCTAGCAAGAAATTTTAAATTTTTCATCTGTTAGGGTTAAATGATGGTGTGGTAAAGTTATTGTTCCTTTGAGTCAGCACTGATTTCTGGAAATTGCATGGCTCAATCCCTGCATTTTCTTGGCAACATTTCTGAAGTGATTTGCCATTGCCTCTTTCCTAGGGCTGAGAGACAAATGAATTACTTGACTGGCTTTGTGCCTAAGGCAGGACTAGAACTCACAATCTCCCAGTTTCTACCCTGCTGCCCTAACCCTTACATAAAACTGGTTCTCTTCTCTCCCTAAAAACATATCTGAAGTATCCAATTTTCAAAATAAATACAATACATAAATTGTACATTTTAGCCACTGATTTGTAATACTCCTTCATCTCCAAATGCATTCCCACAGTCATTTTTTTTTCTTTTCCTGCAGGATGGAAGGCTAACATTTTCCCCAGAAAATGAAACAGTAGTTTTGCCTTTTATAAATCTCATGAGGAGGCAAGGCAGTCTCTTTCTTAATGCCTACACCAATTCTCCCATTTGCTGTCCATCACGTGCAGGTAAAATTATACATAAAAGGCAATATTTGGGTAAATGGCAGAACAAAATTAAAGGACCTACAGAGAAAATATACTCTTTCCTTGAAAAAGCACAGAGATAATATTTTGATGGATTTTCATGCTATAGAAATTCTGGAGCTTGCACAGTATTATTCCATAGACATAGCAAGAAATTATCTTCAAAGTCACAAGTTCTTGCCTTAAGGCAGGGGTGTCCAAACTTGGGAACTTTAAGACTTGTGGACTTCAACTCCCAGAATTCCCAAGTTTGGACACCCCTGCCTTAAGGGCTGCCTTCCAAATTGTATCAAGTGAAGAAGACAGTTGTATAAACACATTGTTAATATTTTTTTTTAGCTATGTGGAGTGGCCTTTTCACTCACTTAACTGAGTCCTGGAACAACTTCAAGGGCTTAGATCCAAATTATACAACATGGATGGACCTTATGGGGGAAAAAGGCTACTATACCCAAAAATACGGAAAACTAGATTATACTTCTGGACATCATTCGATAAGGTGAATAAAGAATGGAATATATTTCTGGGAGTAATTGATGAAATCTCGATCGTTTTATTGTTTCTCTTTGAATTGATTAAATGCTTTTCAGGTGTTCTACCTTTCAGCATGAAAAGTGTGTCATAGTCAAGGGCTCACTGTAAAAATTGTTTCAGATTTTTGTATTCTTAAAATGAATACCGGTAACTATTGTGATGAACTGTTCCTCTCTACTCCACCCTCATTAAATGTGTGTGAAAATGCCTCTATTTTCTATTTTATAGTTAAACAAAATTTTGAATTAGAGATTTGCTTCTGTTAGTGCTGTTGCACTACCAGTAGACATTCTTCCTTTTAAAAATGTGCTTTATATCTGAAATTTAACTGTCTTGATTTGTTTAGAATAAAAAGTGATGGAGAAAAACTTAAATAGGCTTTCTGCTACTTTCTGAAGTAATTAATTGAAGTACTGATTGAAGTCCATTATGGGTACATAGGTGGCTCAGTGGCTAAGACGCTGAGCTTGTCGATCAGAAAGGTTGGCAGTTCGGCGGTTCGAATCCCTAGCGCCACGTAACAGAGTGAGCTCCTGTTACTTGTCCCAGCTAGGTATGTGTGAAAATCTCATATATTTTGTACTCATTCAGCATTGTAGATTTCACATTCTTCTATCATTTTTCTATTCCCTATCACTATCAAGTTGTAATTGGTGTCCAACTTCATACTTTATGTAGTATTTATGTCAAATCTTGTCTGGCTAATACGTTAGTCCTAATAATACAAAAATTAATACAGAGGGATTTTATTACCTGATAAAAACCTATCCTGGTATGTCTATTTGCTTAGTGGTAGTAGGAATAGTGGTATAAGTAATGAAAGCATAAAATAAACAAACTTTTCTTTAGAGCCATATACAGTTCTTGAGAATTTCAGGGAAGTAAAAATCAGTGTTTAAATATGACTTCTGGTGAGTTCCATGACTGAGTTTTGATGATATCTCATAACTCCCAGCTGCTCATAACTCAATCCTTGGAAAAAAGCTTGACCAAGACTCATTTCTTACTCATCTTTGGATCTATTTTTATTGCTTTGGAAATATTAAGACCCTTCAGAACTACACGCTTTATTGCATTCACTGGAAGTCTCTTCCTTAGCTCTAGAAAATGGTTTTAGAACTTAAAAAAAACTGTTAGTATTTGGAATAAACAGTAAAATAGTATATAGAGTTAAAAATGGGCTTAGAGTTCAGATTGACTTGGAATAAAAATTTGAAATTAATTTTAAAAATGGTTTCCATAATTTTTTGGATGAGGGGGTTCTTTGGAAAAAAACCAATATAGGAAGGGAGTTTGAAGGTTGGACACTAGAGGGAACTAGAAGAACATAAATATTACAATTAAAGAGGAAGAATTCTTAAATTTGGCTTATTATCAAAGAATGGACAAAATACCTTCACAGCGGATATTTTTAAAGATATCTTTGAACACTGGCATAAGAAATTAATGTTAATAATATCTGATACTATAGAAATGTGTTAGTGATGTCACAGACAAAGAATAAGTTATATTGGATAAGACAGATTGATTTAAATATATATTTAAATATGACAAGTTACAGGAATGATATGAAAAACGATGATATACTAGATATATAAATGAAACTAGCTGATGTCTTATTATTTAAAAGGGACATAAAGTAGACAAAAAGTGATTTGGATAACCTTTTCTTATTGGATGTACAAAAGAGCTATTAAGTTCTTGAAGGATTATTTGAGAGGGGACAAAAATAATGAAATGAAATCAAATTCTAAAATTATTTGAAGTGATTAAAAATAGAGATTGTTAAAAGTGCAGGGAAGGAATATAGAATTGGCTTATTTGATCAAGGTTAGAATAGATATTTAGTTATTTCTGGTATCTCTTAATGAACTTTTACTGATAAGAAATGAATGACAAGGCGTTTAGAGTTTTTTGTTTAGAGTTAAGCAATGAGATAGGCAAAGAAGAGAGGGTTTTGTTGCATTTTGAGAAAAGGTGACACTAAAATTATACTTGTAATAAAGGGCGAAATTACTTTTTATATATTATTTTTAATTATCTTTTTATTTTTGACACTTTTATTATTTTCTTATTTTTTGGTTGTTTGTAATACATGTTTAAAAGATGTATTGGACAAGGCCTATACAATGCTTTATATTGTCCATCTTTTTAAAAAAAACAATGATTATGTAAATATTAATTTCAAAATGGATTTAGAATTACTTAATTAATAAAACTGCTATTCAAATAATCTGTCTATGGTCACTTAGCCCTGCCCCAACACAAGTTAAGGATGTTAGGGAGAGTGACTAATGGTTATTTTCTCTATAGACAGATGCTATCAGATCAAAGGGAAACAAAAAACCAGGGGAATCCACCAAGCCTTTCTTTTAACTTGTCCTACTGTAAAGCTATAGGGATAGGGCCTTGGATATCCTTTGCATAACCTGCTCTGGTATTTTGATTGCTTTGTAAGCAACCCTTTCATTTCGAAATCAAGCAGAATAGAGATAAATACAATACAATACAATACAATACAATAGTAGAGTTGGAAGGGACCTTGGAGGTCTTCTAGTCCAACCCCCTGCCTAGGCAGGAAACCCTATACCATTTCAGACAAATAGCTATCCAACATCTTCTTAAAGACTTCCAGTGTTGGGGCATTCACAACTTCTGGAGGCAAGCTGTTCCACTGATTAATTGTTCTAACTGTCAGGAAATTTCTCCTCAGTTCTAAGTTGCTTCTCTCCTTGATTAGTTTCCACCCATTGCTTCTTGTTCTACCCTCAGTTGCCTTGGAGAATAGTTTGACTCCCTCTTCTTTGTGGCAACCCCTGAGATATTGGAACAATGCTATCATGTCTCCCCTAGTCCTTCTTTCTCTTAAGCTAAACATACCCAGTTCCTGCAACCGTTCTTCATATGTTTTAGTCTCCAGTCCCCTAATCATCTTTGTTGCTCTTCTCTGCACTCTTTCTAGAATCTCCACATCTTTTTTACATCGTGGCGACCAGAACTGGATGCAGTATTCCAAGTGTGGCCTTACCAAGGCATTATAAAGTGATATTAACACTTCACGTGATCTTGATTCTATCCCTCTGTTGATGCAGCCTAGGACTGTGTTGGCTTTTTTGGCAGCTGCTGCACACTGCTGGCTCATATTTAAATGGTTGTCCACTAGGACTTCAAGATCCCTTTCACAATTACTACTACTGAGCAAGGTACCACCTATACTGTACCTGTGCATTCCATTTTTGTTGCCTAAATGTAGAACCTTACTCTTTTCACCATTGAATTTCATTTTATTAGATAGTGCCCAATGTTCAAGTTTGTCAAGATCCTTCTGTATCTTAAGCCTGTCTTCTGGAGTGTTGGCTATTCCTGCCAGCTTGGTGTCATCTGCAATTTCCTAAATCTAAATCTGTTCCAGAAAGGAGAACTCCAAAGAATTTTTTAGCAATAGCACTTAGCATTTAGACTTATATACTGCTTCACAGTGATTTACAGTCCTCTCTAAGCAGTTTACAGAGTTAGCATATTGTCCCAAACAATATGGGTCTTCATTTTACCCACCTCGGAAGGATGGAAGACTGAGTCAACCTTCAGCCTGGTGAGATTCGATCTGCTAAATTGCAGGCAGCTGGCAGTTAGCAATACTGCACTTTAACCACTGTGCCAATCACACAAATCGCTATATTTAGGAATTCTGTGGGAAGCTACCACTAAGGAAGCTGGCAGAAATCTTTCTAAAGGTTTTTGTTTAAATGATGTGATGAAATACAACAGATCACTTTTTAGCAGAGATGTAGGTCACATGACCTTTGTGGTAACTACCCTGTTTCCCCGAAAATAAGACCTCCCTGGATAATAAGCCCAATCGGGCTTTTGAGCGCATGCGCTAAAATAAGCCTTCCACCGAAAATAAGCCCTCCCGGAAAATATTGCAACACAGCAGCAGCCAAGAGGTGACCATGCTCACCGCCTCCTGCACCTCAAAAATAATAAGGCCTCCCTGAAAATAAGGTAAGTGCTTATTTCTGGAGTCAAAAGAAAATAAGACCCTGTCTTATTTTCAGGGAAACACAGTAGAAAACCCTCATACGGAGTAGAGATTGTTCAGTTTTTGATTAAAAAAACAGGATAGGATAATGAATACTTTGCTTAGTCCTTTTGGCGGGGAGGGCATGGGAAATTTACATATATGGATGCAGGATGAAACAAAGTTTGGAAACAGAAAATAATTTGCTTCATAAATTGCTTTGTTTTGCAGTCACTTTTCCAATTTATATTGTTTCCATGGAAACTAATAATTGCTTAAGTCTCTGTTGGCCAATAGTCAGGTTTGGATGATATTTGACTAAGGTCAGTAATGAAACAAAGCCCTGGATAATTCTAGCCATAGCCATAGCTAGATTAAATAAATCACAGCCTGTCCCATGATTTCAATTCACACCATCTACTTCGGCATGTTGCATGAACCAAACCATATATTGGCCTGCTGTTACAAGAAAGAACCTTGCTTTTCTTGGTTTTCCTGAATGTTGCAGAAAGTCAAACTTGATAATCCTTGTGGTCCCTTCTATAGTTCTGTGATTCTGTGAACCACAGCTGGCTTCAGGTTCATTCATTCTTACCTTTACTTTCTGTTTCTATAGCTGCTGTGAGAGAAATAGGAATGTAGAAACTTTAGAATGAGTGAAAATTGGTTATATCTATCTATCTATCTATCTATCTATCTATCTATCTATCTATCTATCTATCTATCTATCTATCTATCTATCTCTATCATCTATCTATCTATCTATCTATCTATCTATCTATCTATCTATCTATCTATCTATCTATCTATCTATCTATCTATCTATCATCTATCTATGCACTGTGCAGCCTAACTTTTTTAACTGCAATAATAGTTAATAAAAACAAGCCAGCATCATAATCTTGGGTAATTCGTATGTAATTATGATTCAGAAGCATACCTTGAAAGCTTTTCTTATTTTCAGTAATCGTGTGGAAGCTTGGACCAGAAATGTTGATTTTTTGCTTCAGCAAGAAGGCAGACCTGTGGCTAAACTTATAGGCAACAAGACATATATAAGAGTCATGCAAAAAGATTGGAAGGTTACGGAAGCAGCAGCAAATTGGATAAGAAACAAGGCAACTAAACTATCGCAGCCCTTTGCTCTGTACCTTGGACTAAATTTGCCTCACCCATATCCTTCACCATCCTCAGGAGAAAATTATGGGGCATCCACATTTCTCACATCTCCATATTGGCTACAAAAGGTATGTATATACATAGCATATGAAAAAAAAAAAGAATTCTTTGTCAGCTTACTCTTTATAATTACATAAGTAAACCTCAGCCTAATATTTATTATTCTTTTGTTTGAATGATTGATTGATTAGGGCTCTCTTTTTCTTCAGGAGCTCAAGGTAGTGTATATAGCCTTTCTCTTCCCAGGTTTTCCCCACAAAACATCCTGTGAAGTAATTTGAGCTGAGAAATAATAACTAGTCCAAAGTCATCCAGTGAGCTTCTCTGGCCGAGGGACTTTGACCATGCTACTAGATCAGCCTTCCATAATCTGGTCTTTTTTCCAAAAATGTTGGATTCAATGTCATAGCCAACTAAGTCAACCCTTAGCTAGCCTAGATGAAGATCTGGGGTGATTATAAGACAGCACTTCTAAAATGACCTCGGATAAATTATTGGAAGTCAAGTAGGGCTCATCTCTCTAGCAACATATTTTTGTATAATTGTTTCTCCAGTATCACCAGTGCTGGCAGTATAGGCAGAGATGGTGTTTTGCTGGTTCTAACTGGTTCACCCAAACCGGTAGTGGAAATAGTGGTGGCCCCGCCCACTCACCCCGGCTCTACAACGTCCCATTTAGGCCCTTTTTTTAGGCAAAGCGCATGCGCGGAAGGTAGAACGCATGCGCATGTGTTCACATTTGTGACCCGATAGGGAAAGGTAAGTTAATACCACCCCTGAATATAGGTTGCTGTGAGTGCTACCTGCTGAATAATACAACAGCATCAGGAGACTGAAGGAAGTATTGGGAAAAATTGGTAACAATCTTACTATCAGCATCTAAATCTGGATCCACCCACTATCATATACTGCTTATAACAAGTTAAAGAACTATAGAAAGATTTCTGTCTGGAAAAAGCTTCCACATAAAGTCACTAATGGGGTAAAATGTGGAAGACAGGAGGAGGATGGGGGTGTGAGAGTGGCCAATGCATTTTGCTTCATAAGAAAACATTGCTGTTCCACATTTGATGGATTATGAATGGTTAGACATCATGTAAGCATAGGGGTAACAGCATTTTCTTTGAAAAGGTGTGTGTGTGTGTGTGTGTGTGTGCGCACTTGAATCTTACAGGATTTAAATTGGCAATGGATATATTATATTGACCAGTGATTGATGCCCAAATAGTCTTTGAAATGAAAAAGTTTGCTTATCTTTTTGTTCTTAAAATTTTTATTGGTTTTTAAAAAAATTTACAAAGGAAAAAGGGTAAAAGGTTATGGAACATTTTGACAGCTACATCGTGTGTGTGGGGGGGGGAGAAGCCCCCCCCCGGGTCACGCAACTTTTACAAAAAGGAAAAGTTTGCTTATCTTGTAGTCCCTTAGGGAATCCTCCCACAAGAAAAAAAAATAGAACCAGCTGCCACAGTTAGTAGTGTGAGTTGCATGTGATAATGTCATTTTATAAACTGAGCAATTATGTTGTTTACTAGTATACACTTTGCATTGCCAGTCTGTTTCTTGTTATGTATAATAAGCTACAATATTGGCTCTTAGATTGATCTTTCTTAGAAAAATTGCAAGACCTTCTCTTTATATGGTGATTGCTGTCTGCTAGGACAGAAAATGTAATTCTGTTGGTTTACACTTTCTATTTTAATGTTGGAAAAATCTAGGTGTTTTGTTTTAATAAAAACCAGTGCTATTATTTTCATGAAGAGGAGTCAAAAGCTCCTGTTTATTTGTATTCCAAATGAATTCCCAGATGTTTTACAATGGCTACCACACTCTCTAGCCCTGTTGCCATGGCTCCTGCTGCCGAAAGGCACTGAGGCTCTGTAATGAAACAATTTCTCCACAGAAGCATCCTCACATAACATATTTATTTTTTATAGTTAGGACAGAATTTTAGTGAGCTGTCAGCCATTAATAATTGTTATTACATATTTTTCTCTTATAGCATTTTCATGTACTGGAGTATTGTTCTTATGTTTAACCCAGACAGTATACAATGTAAATTTATCTCTATTTTTGCTAGTTACTCAGTTCTGAACATTCTTAAATTGGGAAGAACTAGGATTGTTATTCTACAAGTATATTCATGTTAGGACCATGATTTGCAGAAATGCTTTGGATTTTGTAAGAGCCCTCTATTATTCATTCAAGTAGTCTATCTTTTTCAGATTTCTGCATGCGTATAAGAAAACATGCCACTACTTTGAATCAAGTCTATGACTGTTAAAGCAGTGACAACTATTTTTCAAGCTCCTTTGGAAGACTGGAAAAACCCAAACTGTTTAATGATAGCTCAGTGATGCCTGCTCATGCAGTGTTTAGAAGGATTTCTTATAATCATTTTGGAAGGGTACATACCCATAAAGGAAAAGGTTCCCCTTGCACATATGTGCTAGTTGTTCCTGACTCTAGGGGACAGTGCTCATCTCCGTTTCAAAGCTGAAGAGTCAGCGCTGTCCGAAGATGTCTCTCTGGTTATGTGGCGGGCATGACTAAACACTGAAGGCACATAGAACGCTGTTACCTTCCCACCAAAGGTGTTCCTATTTTTCTACTTGCATTTTTACATGCTTTCGAACTGCTAGGTTGGCAGAAGCTGGGACAAATTAATGGGAGCTCACTCTGTTATGCAGCGCTATGGATTCAAACCGCTGAACTGCCAATCTTTCTGATTGACAAGCTGAGCATCTTAGCCACTGAGCCACATACCCATAATGGACTTCAATCAGTACTTCAATTAATTACTTCAATCTAGATTACTTCAGAAAGTAGGAGAAAGCTTATTTAAGTTTTTCTCTATCACTTTTTATTCTAAACAAATCAGGACAGTTAAATCAAGTTACTTTGAGTGCCTTTGTCTCGGGGCTAAGTAATGTTTCCTCCAAGTCTCCCCTCCACCCCCATGACTTGCTTATTCCTTCCCCTCTTGAACAGTATTCTCTTCCTCCAGGTTATTGCTGTTTTTTCTTAGCTGCTATAGTGATTCATCTAAGTATATTGGAGCCCTACTGAATCAATCAGTACAGCATCTTGTTTTCTGTCTATGAGGTTGCCTAGTGACAAACACAGTACTTATATATATTTGTGGTGCCACCTCCAGTGTAAATGATTGATCCAAGTTTTGGCTGCCTAACTAGAGCAACCGGAGCAGAGTTAGAACTGTAAGACTGTCATTATGACAGTACAATTATGCAACCCATATGATATAAATGTAAACAACGACTGTCTTTTTTTTTTGCCAATAACACAATTTGCCATTGGTACCTATGGCTACATGCTGCTGAGTGTTCTGCTGAGATGTGGAATAACAGTACAGAATAACACAATTATAAAGTTGGAAGAGATGTTGGAAGTCTTCCATTCCAACCTCTTGCTCAAGCAGGAGACCTTATGCCATTCAGACAAGTGACTGTCCAGACTCTTCTTAAAAGCCTCCAGTGATGGAACACCCACAAAGTCTGAAGACAAGCCATTCCACTGATTGAAACGGGAGAACTATGGAATGATGGAACTATGGAATTCTCTCCTCTCGACTGGAATAGAGCTTAGCCTGAATTCATTTTTTTCTGTTCCTTTGGTGATTCAGCTTAGAACAGTGCATCAACATGATGCTCTCATAGTACACTGTGTTGCTAAGCAGATGGTCTTTAAGGCAATATATTAGCTGGATTCAACTTGGAAGCATGTGGTTTGTTTTCGGATACATGAGATGCAATAAGCAAGGAAGATACGTTTTGCAGGCAGAGAATGCATTATAGATATATAAGGCATTTGCATGATATGAGACGTGATACTTCAAAACTTCTTTAAAACCAGCAATACCTTGTGAAGATAATGTTAATATTCAGTTTACAACCTGTGAGAGTTTGACACTGGCAGGAAAAAAAAGATAGGAGTCTCTCAAAGGACATGCAAACCAAGATAGACACAGCAGTGATTGTAGGATTTCTTGCACTGATGTTTCAGGCCACTGAGTATAGGTAGTCCTCAACTTACAACAATTCATTTAGTGACTGTTCAAAGTTATAACGGCTCTAAAAAAAGTGACTTATGACCATTTTTCACACTTATGATCATTGTAGCATCACTACGGTCATGTGATTTACATTCACATGCTTGACAACTGACTCATTTATGACGGTTGCAGCATCCCGGAGTCATGTTTTGCCAACTTCTTACAATCAAATCAATGGGGAAATGAGATTCACATAACAAGTATGTTACTAATTTAAGAACTGCAGGGATTCGCTTAACAAATGTGAGAATAGTCATAAAATGGAGCAAACTCACTTAACAAATTTCTCATTTAACAACATAATTTTTTGGCTCAATTGTGGTCTTAAGTTGAGGACTACCATATCAGACTGCACACCTTCTTTAAAACCTTTCGTTTGGCCAATCCTTTGGGCTCCTATTCCTCACATTATTCTTCAGGAGGTGTTATTGAGCAGAATGCATATGATTCCTCTTTTGCCCCTGCTTTTGATTTTCTTTGTTTCCCCCTTGTCAAAATAGATAGTAAGTCTCAGAGGAAGGGTTAACTGTCCTTAGTAACATTTTTGAGTAACAAAAATGTGTAACTGAATAACATTTCAAAAAGAGTATTTTTAAACTAAGTTATTTGCTAAGAATACAAATTAAAAATCAAACTGTGTTGTGACACTCCATCATATTTAGGTTTGCAATTAAATTAAAGTTTGCAGGGGCAGGTTCAAACAAGTTTTTTTTTACTGTTATGCTGTTTTCCCACTCATTCCCAGATTTCAAAAGAAAATCCAGACAACACTGTTTTCTCTTCGTAACTGTCCCATCATTTTTTCATCTTTTATCCTACTTAAAATGTTATAAATAAAAAATGTAGCTCTACAGGGTCCAAGTAGTGCCAGCAGCTGACCTCTTGGGAAAAGTTCAGTTTTCATTTCTGTGCACCTACCAGTCTAGGGAGAGAAATCTTCTTTGTAATCTCATTTTCAATCAGCATGCTTCCTTTTGGCACCTACTTGAAAATTGTCGGCAAATTACAACTGCACAATAGAGCTATTTTATCAAATACAGCACATTTCTGTTTTGCTATTAGGTGAATTATGATGCCATAAAGATTCCAAAATGGCCTCCATTATCAGAGATGCACCCAGTTGATTATTATTCTACTTACACCAAGAACTGCAGTGGAAAATTTACACAGGAAGAAATCAGAAATATTCGAGCACATTATTATGCCATGTGTGCAGAAACAGATGCCATGCTGGGTAGGTAATATCAAATTACTATTTTCATAATATATACGTTCATGAACGTATTTATCATCCTGATCCTAGTGATGTAATTTTTGTACATTGTCAGAAATTTTAGAACTGTTACTTCTTGGAAGCTTTCCTCCCCGCCCCCAAAATGTACTTAAAGGTATTTTATATTGCATTTTCCTTTATTCTTTGTTTATTTAGGTATCTGCCTATATAGATTCATGAAAAATACAATACAGCCATGTTAAAATACTCGGCATTATAACGTGCTTTACATGATGACATCAAAACTATTATCTGGGAATGTCCATACATAGCCCCTACCAATTTCAGATCTGCGACTTTTTTGGTTCTTTAAAGCAAAGGAAATGCTTAATATTTTGGAATGCTTTCATTTGTACCCTCTATAAGGATATTTCTTTGGGTCAAGGAAAACATCTCTGCTATCTAGGCTGGTTCTTGGTATTCACATCAGGGGTGGGTTCCGGCTTCTTCTACTGCCAGTTGGTTTGGGCGCGTGCACATTTGATGCGTGCTTTGCACACATGCACAGTAGGTAAAATATGCTTCTGCACATGCACAAAAGCAAAAACCAAGATGGTGGTGCCTATGGCGCCGCCGATAGAACCAGTTGGGAGGCGTGGCCAGCCGAGTTACTATCCACTCGGCCAAACCGGTAGGAACTCACCTCTGATTCACATAAGCTCATACTATTTTCTGAGGACAGTTGGCGGCAATTCCCTATCACTTGTAATTATGTCCTTTTGGTGAAGGGGGGAATTTCAGGGGAAAATCTTTGTTTGGAATCCTGTACTTTTATTTCCTTTGTGGCTTCAATTACTTCCAGGATATGACTTTTTATGTTTAGTATATGGCCTCACTGCACTAGGTGACAGGAAAAATCTCTTCAAATATTTTAAATTATATTATGGCATAGAGTCTGCTTCTAAGTTGGAATATTAATTCATTCAGAAATATCAGGTTTTTTTATCAAAAAAAGTGAAAATTAGTCAAGAAAACAAAAAAATATGTAAAATCTAATAAGCCAACAAGAATTTGATCAAGTTTTCAGTAACTTGAGTGTTACACAATGTCCTGTTTTGGCTATAATCTCCTTGACTGCAACTGCTTGCATATTATTAACATTTGCTTTTCCTGTACTATAGATTTTCAATTACTGTAGATTCATAGTTCTTTCCAATTATTCTAACTTGCTTTAAAACCAGCATGGCATTCAGAAACTCAGGGGAAATGTCAGTTTTAGTGCTTATCATAAGTAGCATTTGAAATAAATTAGATGTGAAGTAAACAATTATTTAGATGTTAACCTCTATATAGTTTTTAATCAGGACTGTTCTTAGCTTTAGGAATTAATCATATTAAAGTAAGTTTCAGTAATATGGAATATTTAATTGATGTGTTTCATTATGAGCTCTTATAACCTGTTCATATTATATTGCTCATTTGAACCAGCTAAAATGTACCTTAAGAACTTATGTACACTGAAAAACACACTTAGTAATAGGATGCAAAGCATAACCTTATGAAGTGTTAGATAGAAAATATAATAATTAGCTCTTACAACTTTGAAGCAATCTTATCATTAGAACATATGCTTTTAAGTTGGTGTGATGATGTTCACCTTTACTAATTATCTACTCATAACATAATAATTATGGGCCAAGACTTTAGAATGACTTTGAAACATTGATCACTTTGTTTTAATTGTCAGCTCAAATATAAAGCTATGTTTAAAAGAAGTTGAATTTTCTGATGTAGTTTGTAAAATTTATGGGGGGAGGAAATATAACCTGGTCCTAAGAGTTAATCTCCAGAGAGCTAAATTTTGAGACAGGCTTTTAATTTCATTATTAGGATTTTGGATTGCCATAGATATTAAGTCTAAGTTTTATAAAATAGTTTCAAGTATGGAGTTTTGGAATTCAGTTACATTTGATATTGTTAAGCTTTGAAAGAAACTTAGAACTTTCAGGTAGAAATTTCATGATCATTTATCACTAAATGTTCTTGTTAGCAAGGAAGTATTCCTCAGAATGTTTGCAAACATCAGTGCTATTTAATTAATATCTTAACATGTTTTTCCTTGTCTTGTGTTACAGGTGAGATACTTTCTGCTCTAAATGAAACAGGACTGCTTGGAAGAACTCACATAATATTTACTGCAGATCATGGAGAACTTGCGATGGAACACAGACAGTTTTATAAAATGAGCATGTATGAACCAAGTTCCCATATTCCCCTCCTTATAATGGGTCCAAATATTAAGTCACAGTTCATATCAAATATGGTGTCCCTTGTGGATATCTATCCTACCATGCTTGGTAAGCAATATTTATCCTACAGCAATAAAATTAATATTTATGGGATTGTTTGCCTTTTTACTATTGTTTGTTGCCATTGTTTCATCTATTGGCTGCCTGCCCTTTCTGAGTTAATTTTGTGAGACAATCCTAGTTGATAGGAATTATAAAGTTATCAGGATACTGCCACGATCTTAGACAATTAATCAAAGTTAACTTGGGTTTTTTTTCTTTCTCAACTTTGTGGTACCCCCTTTGGCCCTGGTGCCCTAAGCACATGCTTAGTCTGCTTAATGCAGGGGTGTCCAAACTTGGCAACTTTAAGACTTGTGGACTTCAACTCAACTTGTGGACTTCAAATTCTGGGAGTTGAAGTCCACAAGTCTTAAAGTTGCCAAGTTTGGACACCCCTGGCTTAATGGTTAATACACCACTTGGCACTATATACATTAATACCGGTTGTTCCCAACCAATAGGGTTGGGAACAGAGCCAGATTCACTTAACAATCAAGTTATTAACTTAACGGCAGTGATTCACTTAACAACTATATTAAGAAAGGTCATAAAAAGGGGCAAAATTCACTTAACAACCATTTTGCTTGGCAATGTAAATTTCAACTGTGGTCATAAGCCAAAGTTTAGGCCTTCTCAATAGACTGACACTTTTGAAGTAATGATTTAAGAATTGTTCAAAAATTGAGAATGCTTTCTCAAGCTGCCAAATAGTCCTTTCAAGACTACATTATTACAGGAGCTTTACTAATCAGGTGAATCATAACTTTTTCAAATCCTCAGCCCTGCAATTTAGTTAGCAATTTTTGGTTCCAACTGTGTTTTTTCCACAACGTTCCTGAAGTTTATATTTTTAAATTGCTGTCCTTCCTGTTCTGTTCATCCCCATATGTTCTCCTGATTGCTTTATCCTGTAATCAAAAAGTTAAAAATAAAAACACAAATCAACAGGGTTTAATTTATTTAGATGAGTAATAAAACAAATGATTAATGTTGCTTTCTCAGCCATCCCGATTGTTAAAAACATAACTATTTCCCCTAATATATGCTTTCTCTATGCATACTGTTTGGTTTTCTAATATATTCTTTCACATGTAAGCTCCAGTTCATACCTTAAATATATAATCATGCTAACACATTTAGTGTCAGCACCCTAAAAGAATTTCTGAAGTAACTTCAGTTCTGAGTAATTTCATAGTAAGTATGTTCCTTGAACTGAACTGAACTTTTCAAAATTGTAAATGGATATTAAAATGAGTACATTTTGTTGAGTCAAATTATTTTTTGTATGAGAGACAGAGGCAAAGAAAAAATGTGTGTTGTAAATCAACTCTCCAACCAGCAGAATATATTCATTCATTCACACATATGTATATTCATTTGTTTTACCCTGCTTTTATTACTTTTATAAATAACTCAAATTGGCAAACACACCTAATGCTCCTTTCTCCTCCCATTTTCCCTTCAACAACAATCCTGTGAGGTAAATTGGGCTAAGAGGGAATGATTGGCCCAAAGTCTCCCAAATCGTCTTTCATGCCTAAAATGGAACTAGTACTTAAGTCTTTTCTTTCTACTTTGGTGCCTAAAATCTACCATTGTTACACAGAAAAGCTCAGCTTAGACATTGCATGAAGCACATACAAGATTACAAATAATCTTAAAAATTCTGTTTTCTTACTCAGTTGTCCAGATGAAAATCACTGCAGACTTCTATGTAGACTCATGAATAAGGAACATAAAAGATTGTGCCATATTCTAAACCTGAATAGTAATAATCACTCAGAAACTTTAACCTATTGAACTATGGGTACATTTAATTAATTAAATTTAACACCAGTGAGAAGAACCAATGTTGGCAACCATCTTCTGAAAACATATAAACAAAGTATAATATAAATGGAATATTATGGCTTTTTTGAATAAGTGCTAAGATCATATTAATACGAACTCAGCACTCAATTGTGTGCATATAAATAAATGCATTTGGGGTGCATTTCATTAACTCAATTTAACTGAGATCTTTAGAGACTTTATTTTTTCTGACAATCAAAGATAACAACATTTAAATGTCACTTATGTTCAGAAAATTGAGAATAGCTCTATTCAATATAATGGATTATCACTCCGAGTATAGAATTGTGCTGGTAACTTCCATTTGGAACATAAAATAGACATAAAGAAAAGAGGCACAGTAATATTACCAGAATAGCAAAAGGTTGAAGTGGTTGAAATGGTATAATTTCTGTTCTCTTCTCAATTTTATACATTTCGTTTCTTATTTCAGCTTATTTGAGCTTTCTAATTGTTTTCTATCAAATTGACACTTTTTTCAGACATTGCAAGTATCCCCATTCCCCAAAACATCAGTGGATATTCACTGATGCCTTTGATATTAGAAAATGAATATTTCAAAGCCCTATCTAGAAGGCTCCATCCTTCTTGGATTCTGAGTGAGTTTCATGGCTGCAATGTGAATTCTTCAACCTACATGCTGCGAATTGACAAGTGGAAATACATTGCTTATTCAGATGGCCACTCCGTATCTCCTCAGCTGTTTGGTAGGTTTACCATTTGATGAAAAATATCATTCTTATTCTCTCATGTGATCTGAATGATCAAAATAAGCTGATTCACTTCCATATTATGCAGGTTCAGCTACACAGTCCTTGCCTTGTACTAGCACAAGATCCAAAACTCTGAAATAATGAATCTGTGTTACGCCGTGTTCCATTCAGCAAAAGAACAGAGGAGTGATGCACATCTAGGGTGAAGAATATTGATCAAAATTTAAGATCCTGTAAACAAAAACCTGAAAGAATCTATATCAATGAAAGTTAGCATGCAGTTTTAATTCAGCATACAGTACAATAGAGAACAGTAAGTCAAAGAATGCAAGAAACATGGCCCACAGCAGGAGACAGAAGATAGCTGTGCTTTTAAGTATCCAAAACCTATTCTATCTCTTGGGATCTATAAATGTGGGTTTCAATATCATGCTGAACTGTACCCAATCTGATAATTTATTGTTATGGTTTTGTTGCACAGTCAACCAGATGTTCAGACTGGATTTGGCATGTTTGTCTACCTATTGAGTCTTTTCCAAGGACCTGGTGGGATAGGCAGATGTGGATGTTTAATGGTGTTAAAGATATTGTCACAGGATGTAAGCTGTTCTAAGCAAAGCTGCCTGTTGTAATTGATTAATGATGATAGTGTCAATTCTGATGTTCAAGTGGTACTCTAGATATTTTGGAATTGCACCCAAGGCACCTATTACTATTGGTACTATCTCTGTTTTCTTTTGCCATAGTCATTCAACTTCTGTTTGAAGACATTTACATTTTGTGATGTCTTCCTGATCTTTCTTTTCTATTCTACTGTCCCAAGGTATTGCAACATTCACTGGGCAAATTTTTTTTTTGTCCTTATTAACAATTGTTAAGTAGGGATATTGTGTGTCAGGTGCTTGTGTGTTTGAATTCTAAAGTCCAAGACCACTTTAGCTTCTTCATTTTCTATTACTTTGTAGATAAGATAAGTTAAGATAACTTTATTGTCATTTTTTTTACTGTGAGCACACCAGCCCATATTAAAAATGAAATTCCATTGCCTGCTCTCAAGAGAAAGTGTGTCTCTACCCAAACATATACATAACATACATATATGCATGCTATATATATACATAAATATATACTTGCACCATATATATATATACACACACATATGTGTGTGTGTGTGTATGTATGTATGTATGTACACACACACACACACACACACATACATACATACATACATACATACATATATATGTGTTGTATTTGTGCTGATAAATAAATACACACGAAGGAGGCCACACATTGGACCTTGTTTTTGTATCTGAGCAGTGGACGAGTGATCTGGGTAGAGGGGATTTTACTGTTACACCCCTGTCATGGTCAGATCACTCATGTCTCCGGCTTGACTTCCCTGGCGCTACCCCCCACCGCGAGGAGGCGGGACCAGACGGTCCACGCTGGTACCGCCCCAAGCACCTGATGGAGCCGGATAGGTTCCAGACGGAGCTTGGGCCATTACCTGTAGCCCTGACCCGCGCTCGGTCGGAGGACCTAGCGGCCGCCTGGAATAGGGCGGCGGCTGGGGCCTTGGACCGGGTTGCGCCTTTGCGACCTCTCCTGCGGCAGCGACCCACCCGGGCTCCTTGGTATACCGAGGAGCTGAGGGTGATGAAGCGCCACAGGAGACGTCTAGAGAGCAGGTGGAGGTCCTCACGCTCCGAATCTGATCGAACACAGGTAAGATCCTACTTGCGGACCTACCTTGTGGCATTAAGGGTGGCCAAACGTAGATATTGCGCCACCCTTATTGCGTCTGCGGATAACTGCCCTGCCGCCCTGTTTAGGGTGACCCGCTCCCTCTTGTCACAGAGGACACAGGGGGCACCCTTACAGGGCAGAGCAGAGGAATTTGGGGAATATCTGCAGGACAAAGTCGCTCAGATCCGGAGCGGATGGGCCCCACTCAGTGGACCAGACGGGCCGCCAACAGCGAGTCTTGTGAGACCATCCTGGGAGGAGTTTGATTCTGTTGCCCCCGAGGATTTAGATAGGTTGCGTGGACGGCTGCGACCCACCACATGTTTAATGGACCCATGTCCCTCCTGGTTGGTACTGGCATCTTGGGAGGTGACCCGAGGCTGGCTTCTGGGCCTGATGAATGCCTCATTGGGTGAGGGATCCTTACCAACCGCCTTGAAAGAGGCGGTGGTGAGGCCCTTGCTTAAGAGGCCTTCACTCGACCCAATGGAGCTAGCTAATTATCGTCCAGTCTCCAACCTTCCATTTCTAGCGAAGGTTGTAGAGAATGTGGTGGCGCAGCAGTTTCCATGACACCTTGACGAATCCGAGTATCTAGACTCAGGCCAGTCCGGCTTCCGACCCGGGCACAGCACAGAGACAGCCTTGGTCGCGTTGGTTGATGATCTCTGGAGGGCCAGAGATAGAGGTTGTTCCTCTATCCTGGTCCTATTAGACCTCTCGGCGGCTTTTGATACCATCGACCATGGTATCCTATTGCGCCGGTTGGAGGGGATAGGAGTCGGAGGCACCGTTTTGCGGTGGTTTGGCTCCTACCTCTCCGACCGGAGGCAATGTGTGTTGACAGGGGGACAGAGGTCGACCCCGAGGCCACTCACTTGTGGAGTGCCACAGGGGTCGGTCCTCTCGCCTCTCCTGTTCAACACATATGTGAAGCCGCTGGGTGAGATCATCCGTGGTTTTGGGGTTGAGTATCACCTCTACGCTGATGATACTCAGCTGTATATTTCAACTCCAAACCACCCCAACGAGGCTGTCAAAGTGATGTCCCGGTGTTTGGAGGCCGTCGGGGTCTGGATGGGGGACAACAGACTTAAACTCAACCCCTCCAAGACTGAGTGGCTGTGGCTACCGGCACCTCGGTTCAGCCAGCTGATCCCATCGCTGGCCATAGGGGGCGAACAATTGCCCCCTGTGGAACGGGCGCGCAATTTGGGCGTCCTCCTTGATGCCCAGCTGTCAATGGATGACCATGTGGCAGCCGTGGCAAGGGGGGCGTTCCACCAGGTTCGCCTGGTGCGCCAATTGCGCCCCCTACTGGACCGGGATGCCCTACGCACGGTCACTCATGCGCTGGTGACGTCCCGCCTGGATTACTGCAATGCTCTCTACATGGGGCTGCCCTTGGGACACGCCCGGAGACTGCAGTTAGTTCAGAATGCAGCCGCGCGGGCTGTGATGGGGAGTACGAGGTACTCCCACGTAACACCTCTCCTGCGCGAGCTGCACTGGCTGCCTGTGGTTTTCCGGGTGCGTTTCAAGGTGCTGATTACCATCTTTAAAGCGCTCCATGGCACGGGACCTAGTTACTTGCGGGATTGCATCCTCCCACATACATCCCTGCGGCCAATACGCTCACACAGGGAGGGACTTCTCCTGGTGCCGTCCACTAGGCAATGCCAGCGGGCGACACCGAGGAGTAGGGCCTTCTCTGTGATGGGCCCAACCCTCTGGAATGACCTCCCCCCCGACATTAGAACCACTTCTGACCTCCGCTCCTTCCGGCAAAAACTGAAGACCCACCTGTTCCGACTAGCAGGCCTGGCATAATTCAACTGTCCCTCCTGGCAAATGTATTATATCTGGTTATTTTAGGGTTTTTTTAATTTACTGTATTTGTTTTTAGGGGTTTGAATTTATTTTATATCTGCTTTGTACAGTTCTTTTAACTACATTTTAACCTCCTCCATGTCAATTGTCAACTGTACATATTTAATTTAATTTTATTGCATCCTGTTATATTTTGTATGAACTGTACACCGCCCCGAGTCCCTTGCGGGAGAGGGGGCGGTCTAAAAGCATTAAATATTATTATTATTATTGTTGTTGTTGTTGTTGTTGTTGTTGTTATTATTATTATTATTATTATTTATCAGCACAAATACAACACAAATATAAAAAGGCAACATTAAAAATAAAAATATGGTTTTCTGCCTGGATGGTCTTCTGTGATTAGCCGAATGACAGAAAGAGGGAGTAGTGAGCTCCCTCCCATATTTGGGCATACCAGGGGTTGTAACACAAATACACAGACAGACAGACAGACAGACAGACAGACAGACAGACAGACAGACAGACAGACAGACAGACAGACAGACAGACGACAGACAGACAGACAGACAGACAGACAGACAGACAGACATACATACATACATACATACATACATACATACATACATATATATATATATATATATATATATATATATATATATCTGCCATCCTCACCACTCTCTGCACCGTCTTCCTGTCCAAAGCAGTATTTTTTTAGTCCCACCAATTCTTGCTTGCAGGCAATTTATTTCATTAATTATTTCATGTTACTTCATTATTTCATTAATATTTCATATTAATTCATGAACTGGGAGTTCTGGGGTCCAGAGCAGGTCAGCTCCCCTCAAGGCTGAGAAAGCTCTTCTGACAGCTGACCTGAGTAAAAGACACAAAGCCGCTGCCCGCCCACTCCCGCCCTACAAAAGAATCACTCAGAAGGAAGTCCTGTCCTAGGCTGCTTCCACTCTGTCCAAGCTATGGAGGTGCCAAGTAACTTTTTTTGCTATAGTTACACAAGTCACAAAACTGGAGCTTTCTATATTTATATGGTTATATATAAATATCGAATAGCTATATAGCTATATTTATGGTTATTTAAATTATAATAATAATTATAGCCACAGAAAGCACTAGGCTTGTGATCTGCACACGCTTACTACCTTAACTTAATTGTAGTTGCAAAGGTTGGCAAAACAACTTAATTTTGTGTGCACTCTACTTTTTACTGTGCATGTGGGTTTCATGAGTAATGTCTACATGCAGACATGTGCCCTTCAAGGGATCATAGGATGCAGTTTAAGTAACTTGGGATTCCTTAATAAAATTATTCATTAATGGGAATGATTCAAAGGTCTTTATATACCCAACACTTTCCCTTTCTTGGGAGGCAACCCTTCCACGAAGGGAGGACCAATTCAATCATTAAAAAAAAAATCTTCAGTTTTTTCCCCAGCTTTGCAAGTCCTCAGCTTCATTGCCTCACTTTACAGAATTAATTCATCCTGCTGAGAGAGCATCAAAGTATTCTTCCTCTTTGATCTTAATTGCCCACCCCATCTCTACTTTCAAAGGGAGGCTGTAAAATGCCAGTGAAGTTTCAGTGTGAACTTTCCTTCTCCCCACCACCCCCATCCACTCTCCACTCCCACTCAGGAGACCGTTATGATTATAAAGGGTTGCATTTACTGCAGACTGAGTGTAAAGGAAGAGGACAGGTTTTTTTTTTCTTCCTCTGCAAATAAGATACCTGTGCAGAGACATACAATTTAAAATCCTTTTCAAGTGACTTTTCTCAAACTGCTGACAGCATAGACACATACCCCATTTCTTTTTGTTCAGATAGCAGATGGAGCAACCTATGAATTAGATGTCACCAGCAATCTAAGCATGCTGTTGAATTCCAGACACATACTTTTCTTCTGTAGTTGCTGCAGAGTGTGTGCATGTTTCTGATATTCTAATATGATAACTGTTGTGGCCCGTCAGTGGCCAGCGGAACTGATGGCAGACTCAGACAGTGAGGAGACTGGGGAGAAACATGGGCCAGTCCTGGAGTCTGGGGAAGGCTCTGATGAGTGCTCTGCATCAGAGGCAGAGATGGGGCCAGGGCCGTTCAACAGTTATCAGCTGCCTTCAGAGTCGGAGATCAATGGGGCAGAGGAACAGCTGAGCCTGTTCCTAATGTGCGCATGTGCAGAGCTGCCAGGAAAAGGGAACAGTTAAGGAACAAGGGCCAACTCAGGTATAAAGGCACAGGTGGACAGTGAATGTCTTCTCCCATAGGGAATAAAGAGGAGTGAAAGAGGAGTGTGAAGATTTGTTTGTGACTCTTAGAAACTCCTTGCCAAATATTTTATTGTACAGCATTGTGTTTGGAAGATACCGGCCTGGCAGCTCTCTAAACCAGATAAGGTCTGTGGTTGTAAATTCACCCTTGAAAGACTGTTTGCCAGGACTTTGCTGGATGTGAATGAGAAGAATTCACATTGGCTTAATAAAAGGGGTTTTTATCAGGACAAGGAGTCTGCTTTGTGATTTGGTAAAGCCTAGGTCAGAACAGATAACATAACTGGTGGAGGAATTGAAGTGTTTATTGCAAGAGTACAGAAATTTCTTGATTTAATTAACATTAATTGTTATTGGAGTGATTCAATTTCTTAACTGAATTAGAATCAGACTACAGAATTCTAGTTTTCTAAAATTAAGTTTATGTTTATTGTAATTTGTCTTAACCTATTGTTTTTCTTTGTTGTAGATCTTTCAACTGACCCAGATGAACTAACTGATGTAGCCACAAAGTTTCCAGCAATCACACAATCTTTGAACAAGAAGCTATACCATATAATTAACTATCCAAAAGTCTCTACTGCTGTTGAACAATATAATAAACAGCAATTCATCAGCTGGAAGCAAAGTTTAGGGCAGAACTATTCAGATATAATAGCTAATCTCAGATGGCATTGGAGCTGGAAAAAGAACCCAAAGAAATATCAACATGCCATTGACACATGGATCAATGAATGAATTAGTAAGATTTCAGACACCATTTATACATTATATTTGAATAATTATATCTTGCTGTTGTAAAAGGGGACATAAAATCAAAATTGTCCACTGTTCTCAGCCTCCCTATCTCCTTATATAAATTCACCCTACCAACACATTTCTTAACCAGGGTGCATTAGTCAGATTTAAAACTAATTAAGAAGAAAACCTGATAATGGATAACATGATGCTGCATGATCAGTTGTGTAGCAATGAGGGTAATGACACCACATATGCAGTAGTGTGATTGGTCAAATGGTGACGCCATTGCATCCCAGAGGTGGTATTCAGCAGGTTCTAACCAGTTCTAGAGAACAGGTAGCAGAAACTTTGAGTAGTTCGGAAAATCAGTAAATACCACCTCTAACTGGCCCCACCCCCATCTATTCTCTCCCTCCCAAGTCCCAGCTGATCGGGAGGAAATGGGGATTTTGCACTAACCTGGAGTGGGGAAGGAATGGGGATTTTACAGTATCCTTCCCCTGCCACGCCTATCAAGCTGTGCCACGCTCACTAAGCTATGCCACGCCCACCAAGCCATGCCCACAGAACTGGTAGTAAAATTTTTTGAATGCCTCCACTGGTGTATCCCAACATCTAACGGAATATTTCAGTTGTTGCATTTATACAATCACATGGTCATGCATGTTGTGACATTTCTCCCCTTACTTTCCCAATGATTTGATTGCCTTCTGGGCTTTTTTAGGTAAAAAAATGCCAAACGCATGCTTCTCTATTCCTACAATATGGCACTCAGAAAAGAAACATACCATGTACTTTCGACTGAGATTCTCCAAATGGTAGCCTGTAACTAAGCCATACAATGTGAGTCCTTGGTGGCATCTGAGCTCGGTTGTTTCCTTGCAGATAGTTTATTACATATGCGTATGTATATGCATACATTTGGTGTTGTATAAATCCAGTCCAATATTGATTCAATAAGTCATTAATTAAGCAAAGTGTGAGATAAAAATGCAGTCTATATCTAACATAAAATAAAGAATGGTTAGTCTAAAACATGACTTAAGAGGATAGCTCAACCTTGGCTCCCCAGGGCATTATTTGCTATAATTGCCAAGACTGTTGGAAATTTTCAGTCCAATATCATTGATCCAAAAGCTGGTTTAGATAAATACGCCAACTTCATAGTGCAATTATGAAGTTAACTTTAGTTGAATAACGCTAATAGGATTCATATTTTTTATTATGAAACATAATTATAAAGTGCCACTGGAGATGCCAAAGTTAAATAAAATATGTATGTAGCATCATCCTTTAATCTTATGCATATTATTTTTAATTTTAAAAATCTAGCACTGCTCACACATAATACAACAGACTCACATTCAAAGGAAAGACATGGAGCAAGAGGGTAATTCAAATGATCTTATGAACCAATTTTTATACTTTTACTGACTTGCTGAGATGAGAACATAACCGCTTGCTAAGGATAGGGGAAATCCCATAGCAGCTCTGCAGTCTATTGCAATATAATAGTTTAGAGAAGCCAAATTAAGTGGACACAGCAAACATGAGGGCATCATTCTGCAAAGCATATTGTGCTAAAACTAGACTTTTAGGCTAAATAGTATACTAAGAACAACCTTTCAATTATATATGAATTGGAGCAGTAGAAAAGGCCAAAGCCTAATTTATTGTCCCTTGTCCCTTTTTTTTCTAAGCATTTTATCTCTACTTGAGAACAAATGATCTAAGTGATTCATAAGTAAGTCTTCCAAGATAAAGTACTTAACACTAGCAGGTTGCATGAAAACATTTGGCTACCCATTGAGCAATGATAGCTTGTGAAAAACTGCTTCCCAGACATGTTTAGAACAATCAAGATGTTGGCTGAAATTAGTAAAGAGCCAATTCCTTATATGATTTTTGTCATTTTCAAGAAAAAAATCATTCCATTAGGAATGCAGGACTTGGCCAGAAGCCTTTTTAGTGCATTAGCACTACCCTCATACTTATCTGCCAACCTAGCAGTTTGAAAGCACATAAAAATGCAAGTAGAAAAATAGGAACCACCTTTGGTGGGAAGGTAACAGTGTTCCGTGTGCCTCTGGCGTTTAGTCATGCCAGCCACATGACCACAGAGGAGTCTTCGGACAGTGCTTTGCAGCTTTGAAACAGAGATAAGCACCGCCTCTTAAAGTCGGGAATGACTAGCACATATGTGAGAGGGGAACCTTTACCTTTTACCATACGTATCAGATATTCAACAGGATCTCACAAATGGGGCATGAGAACAAATTATTATCCAGCAGCATTTTATTCTGAGGCATATTGGAGCTTGGTATGAGGCATGACCAGAAGCCACAGATAGTAGTATTGTCCATAACAGCAATGTTATATTATCAGCACTCAGTTGACTTGCTTATAAATATATAAAAGTACATTGATTTAGTAATGATCAACTTGTCTCACTGATTTCATTTAGTCCATAATCCAAATATTGTGCTAGATTTTATTTTGTGTTTAACATTTTGGGCATATGGGATATATGAACAAGGTGTACATCAGTCATTACAGTATGAACACTCAGAAAATGGAAATATAAGATTTCACTCACCCAACATATGGACATATTTGGATGTGTATAAAGGTTTATTCTTTCTAGGTAGCAAAAATCTTTCCATTAAGGTCTCAGAAGAAGGCAGCCCCTGGTTGGATTGGTCTGTGGTTAAAGGTTAGACAAGGTAGGCCCTGATTAACACTTTGATGAGAGGCCATCAAGAAATCATAAGGCTAACTTCAGAGTAAAAAAACTAACTACTACTATTATCAATAAAAATACATGGATGTATCTATCTAGCCAGCATGAATTCTGAGAGTTGAAATCTATGCATCAAGAGTTTTTTAATTAAAAAATTAGAAGAATATGGCAAAGAGGCAGGATTAAAAATCAATAAAGGCAAAACAAAAATGATAACCAAGAATATGACAAAAAAGCAAGAAGAGGAACTGAAATTAGCAACTAGAATGCAAATAATTAAGAAAGTGAAATACTTGGGGATCTGGGTGTTGGCAAAATGTTCCACAATTAAGGACGATAATTATAATAAACTAGTGACACAAATAAAGATTTAGAAAGCTGGAAAAATATTCAGCTATCACTAATGGGACGTATAGCCACAGCCAAAATGAATATTTTATCAGAATCTTATTCTTGTTGCAAGCCGCACCTATTAACCCGGGTAAAACTTTCTTTCAAGAGTTAAACAAAATAACCGCTAGGTTCGTTTGGCAAGGACGAAAAGCGAGGATTAAACTAAAGTCAATGCAAGATAGCAAGGAGAGGGGAGGTTTAGCATTACCAAATTGGGAATTATACACATTAGCAGTAACAATTACAAGGGTAAAAGATTGGCTAGAGCTAAAGAATAAAAGAATTTTGACCTTAGAAGGCCATGATTTGCAAGCAGGTTGGCATACATTCCTATGGGATGATAAAAATAAAACGCACAAATACTTTCAAAAACATTTAATTAGAAGGGTGTTATTGCAAAACTGGCTCAAAATCAAAAAAATCCACTGTGAAAATCCCGAATTGGCTATCACCGTCAGAAAGCACGATCCATCCAAATTTTATAGATATGAATAAAATGCTAAGATACAGAGACATAATTGATGGACAGGGAAATTTAAAAACAATTGAAGAATTGGCAGAACAAAACATGAAAGTTGACTGGCTAACCTTGCAAATCAAAAGTAAATACAATAGTGATACTAAAATATATGACATCGAAACAGAACCACATGAATTGGATAAAATAATTCATAGCTCGGATAGAAAGATGATAGGGAAAATATATAAATTTCTCCAGAAGCATAAAATGGAAGAGAAAATCGTGAAAGAACAAATGATAAAATGGGCACAGAACTTTGACTATAATATTGAATTGGATAAATGGGAAAAATTTTGGAGAACAAACTTAAAAATGACACTATCATTTGCATACAAGGAAAATCAGTACAAAATATTTTACAGATGGCACCTGGCACCAACAAGGTTAGCTAAAATCTCAACAAATACCTCCCCAAAATGCTGGAAATGTGAATCAATACATGGAACATACTACCACTTATGGTGGACCTGTGAGGAGGCTAAAATTTTTGGAAAAGGATCAAAAAGTGGCTAGAGGTAATAACAGGTGTTAAAATAGAATGGAAACCTGAAGTTTTTTTATTAGGAATAATGACTGCGAAATATAAAAAAGAAATTCAGTATTTAATATTACATATAATTATGGCGGCAAGGATTGCCTTTGCTCAGAAATGGAAAAATAAATAAATTAATTCCAAGCGAAGATGAAATAATAAGAAAGGTTGTGGACTGTGCTGAAATGGACAAATTAACAAAAGAAATCCAGGGAAAAGAAGAAACAGAATACTACTAGATATGGGATAAATGGTATAGGTCAGTGGTGGGCAACCTTTTTTTTCAACTGAGCCAAATCTTGCCAAAACCACGATTGAAATTTATTTGGAGAGCCGCTCTTGCTTAGCAACCAAAATTTTGGGCTCAATTGTGGTCATATGTTGTTTTTCTTTCTTTCTTTCATCTCTCTCTCCCACTTTCTTTCTTTTTTTCTTTTTCTTTCTCTCTCTCTCTCTCTGGCTCTTTGTCTCTCTCTCCCTCCCTCCCTCTCTGTCTCCCTCTGTCATTTTCTCTGGGTGTCTATCTGTCTGTCTCTCTCTCTGTCTCTCTCTCCTCCTTCCCCCATCTCTGTCACTCTGTGTGTGTGTGTGTGTCTGTCTGTCTCTCACTCACTCTGTGTGTGTGTGTGTCTCTGTCTCTCCCTCTGTCTCTCTCCCCTCCCTTCCTCTCTCTCTGTCACTCTGTGTATGTGGGTGTGTCTGTCTCACTCATTCACTTAATCACTCACTCTCTGTGTGTCTCTCTCTCTGTCTGTCTATCTTTCTCTCCCTCCCTCCCTCCCCCTCTCTGTCTCTGTGTGTGTGTGTGTGTGTGTGTGTGTGTGTGTGTCTGTCAGTCTCTCTCTGATTCCCTCCCTCACTCCCTCTCTCTGTTCCTCTCTCTGTCTGTCTGTCTCACTCACAGACACACACACTGTGGTCACCACAGTGTGTGTGTCTGTGAGTGAGACAGACAGACAGAGAGAGGAACAGAGAGAGGGAGTGAGGGAGGGAATCAGAGAGAGACTGACAGAGACGAATCAGAGACGTACTTTTAGCTACCTGGCAGCGGCGTTTTGCCTTGGGGGGCTCCTCAGAACTTCCCAAGACTTCGGAGGGAAGTTTACAGCCCTCCCTCGGAACGCTTCGGAGGGAAGCTTCTGCAAAGGCGAGTGGCAACAAGTCTCCCAGGCTTTAATTTGCCGAGCTGTGCGCACGCGCCTGTTTTCCACAGCGTGGAGCAGCGGCGAGATTCTGCGTGGCGAGCAATGATTCCAGGGGCCATCCGGGAAGATGAGGAACGCGAGGGGGACCCTGCCCCCCCACTGATGCCCCCCGGAATCATCGCTCGCCGCCCAGAATCTCGCCGCTGCTCCACACCGTGGAAAACAGGCGCGCGCGTACAGCTCGGCAAATTACAGCCTGGGAGACTTGTCATGCCCGGGCTTTTGCAGAAGCTTCCCTCCAAGGCCTGAGAGGAGGGAGGGAAGCGGGCGCCCGGCGCACAGAAGAGCCACATTAAAATGTGCAAAGAGCCGCATTTCGCTCGCGAGCCGCGGCTTGCCGACCACTGGTATAGGTGGATGGAGGAAAGAAACAAGGATCAATGAAGGAAGACAACAAAGCCCAAAAATGGTAGTTAAGGAGAATTAACACATATATGTATCCAAGTGGTTTAAATTTACTAGAGGTAATCAGCCAATATAGCAGACAGAGGCGTAAGATAAGAGGGTTAAGAATGGTGAAATGCAAATGAAATATAATAGAAAGGGAAACAATATAAGGTGAGCGATATCGATTGGCAATTGCTATTAGAAAGAACAGGAAGCTCCTGTTTGTATTGTATTGTGTAAATGTGGTGTATGTCTAAGTTTTGTGTGTGTGTATTTTACATATTTGTAAATAGAATTTGAAAAAAGAAAAAAACATGCATGTATCTATCTAGTCAGCATGAATTCTGAGAGTTGAAATCTATGCATCTTAAGAGTTTCCAAGGTTGAGAAACACAGTGAGAGTAATGATGGACATTTTTTTTTAAAAAGCCCCTCCCTTTCTTTCCTCTGCTGAATTTGCTTCTCCCACTGTCATAATAAAGTGCTCATATTCAGAACTTTTTGTCACTTTTTAAGCCATAGTCAATGAGAGATTTCAATGGTTTTCAATGTTTCTCGCTTTGTTTTTTCCCATCTTTATATTTTGTTTCTGCAAACTATGTATCACACAAATTTTAGTATTTGGTTTCTTTTTGATGGCCTGAACAACAGTATTTCTCCTTTAGACCATACATTTCATTGAGTGGGGAGAGGTTTCTCTGTAAGACAAATTGTCACCCTTTTGGGCCACTGGTGGACACTTTTGAAATTTAGAATGCATTTTATGCACATTTTGCATAACAACTGCTGTATGGGAAATAGCCAAGAAAGAAGTATCATTTATAGCAGTGGTTCTCAACCTTCCCAATGCCGCGACCCTTCAATACAGTTCCTCATGTTTTGATGACCCCCCACCCCCACCCCAAATTGGTGTCTCTGTTCCTAAGACCATCGAAAATATGTGTTTTCCGATCGTCAGGCGACCCTTGTGAAAGTTTCGTTCGACCCCCAAAGGGGTCCCGACTCACAGGTTGAGAACCACTGATTTATAGCATACAAATGGGTGGGAATGCTTCCTGCCCTTCTTTCCTTTCTGAATAATATCTACCCACGCCACAACTTATTTTTATCCCATTTAATGGGTGGAAGGAAAATGCTTCCAAGCCACACACTGAACTGCAGTCGGGTGTTCTGGAAAGATTTATCAATTCCACGTAGCACCCAATGGGATTCTTGGAAACAAAACATTGGAAAACAGTACTTTGATTTATAACAAAATAGTTGCTTTTTACTTTTTTTTAAAAAATAAATTATTTTAATATTAATGAGGACTTGGGACAGTAAACCCCAAAGGAGATACCTACAAGTCCACTGATACTCATGATACCATCTTAGGGATTCCAAGGGTAGTTGGCTGGGGAAATCTGAATTTACATTGTAGCTTACACGGCCATGATATTGGGTCTAATAATTATTTGAACATGGGGAATAATATCATTGGTCAAGTGAATCCTGTTTCAAAAAGAAAGGAAAGCGAGTAGGAAAGGAAAGCCACTCCAAAAAATGTCATTGCTTCTGTTATGAGAAAAATAATTTCTGATCTTTCTGAGCTGCCATCATCCCTTCTCTAAATTTGATCTTAGATGTAGTGAAACGTAATTGTGCCTCTGAAAGGAACACTTGAATAAAAAGTTGGCATTGATTTCAACATTAATAAGATGGATTTTGTCCTGATCAGTACTTGTTATCAATGATTCATTTTAATGTCTGTGGAGATTCTCAATCATTCAGGTCATGGTTGTCCCAAAGGTACTTTTCAAAAGGCACCTGGACTTAGCTTTTTTCCTTTAAAATGTTCCACTTCTCATCCAAGAACCTTCTTCAGTTCTCTGAAAAAGAAGAACTGAAGAAGCTTCTTGGATGAAAACTGAAAATGTTTTCAAGGGAAAAAAAATCAAGAACGTCCAGTTACCTTTTGAAAAGCACCTTTGGGATTGATTTCAATCAACCTTACTAACCCTTCTGGGATACATTTCCGGTATAAATATGTTTCCATATCTTGGATTTGATTTTATCCATTTTACATATTCTGGTTTTTTTCTGTTTTTAATGCACCATTGCAGCCATTCTAATGCTATTTGATATAGAGTGGTTAAAACAGAAAGGATAGATAACAAGTCTGGTTAAGAGCACATGCACAAAAGTTTGTTGTACTGTACCTCTTTATTATGGAAATCTATTATGAAAAACTAGGTGGAATATAAGTAGAATATTAACTTGCCATATTAGTCAATTCAGAAGCATATTGTTAAGAAATGACTAGGATGAACTCCTTTTGATACTGCTTTATAGTCATGTAGAGGACTGCAAGTCTAAGCTAAAGAAAACATATTTCCAAAAAAGTTTGCTCCTTCAACTTTAGCTTTCAGAAGTAAAAATACTCTATTACACTACCTGCAATTGCCAATGTTTGTTGCTTATAAACAAGACATACCTTAATAGCTAAAGTAACACTACTGATATTTAATTGCAAAGGAGATGAATTTCTATATTATTGAAAGCTTTTAGTTTCTGCAGTTTATTTTATATGTGGATTTTTGTTGTTGTTTACATACATGCACATATCAATAATGCAACCTTTACTGAGATTCATAATATAAAAATTAGGTCAATATGTAAGTAAACCCCCTTTCAATGAACAGAAAAGACTCATTATAATAAACTATGTCTCATTTTATATTGGACATTTATTTGCAATTAATATGTAGAATATGACAAAATGATGGAAGGCATGAATAATAATACAATCTCTTTGCATAGCAACAAAAGTAACCCTCTTGTTTCTCTATCTGTCTGGAAATATGAAAAATAAAAAATATATGAATTTTTTTTAAAAAATGCTGTATTGATGGTCCATGCCTAGATTGGCATACATTTACGTAGTCTCAGCAATGACTGGATTTCTGTGTGTTTGATTTGAACACAAACCCAGAATACCCTTTGGGGCAGAAACATTCTGGGTTGGGAGATAGCAAGGAAAATGCCAGGTAATTGGAAAGAGCTAAGTGAAAAAGAGAGAATGAAATGATCAGGGGAGGGCCAGGGGATTGGCTGGCAGAAGTACAGGAGCATTAGCAGTAAAGGCTTCAGGGAGATTGGTGGATGGGCTGGCCCACAAATTGTGTAGAGAAAGAGAGACAAGGCCAACATGCAGCAACATTTCCTGCTTGCCAGTAAGATGCTTCCATAGCTTTTTGGACAAAGTCAGACAACCACACGTCCTATAGTGTTCTGTCTGGCTGCTATATGACCTACCCAGAATTGTTTGACGAAGCTTACAAGTATTTGTTGTGTGCACAAAACAAGCAAACAAAATTTCCAGTTTGTGTACGTCCATAAATACTACAAAGTACAAGGAGAAATGTCTGAATTTAGTGAATGCCACAGATTAAACAGTTTACATCGATGTGTTATACTCCCTTGTGTATAGACAGAAAGTTGTTGTATCCAACAGATTTTGGATGCAAATTACTGGAAGTGCAAACAGTCCCATTTGCTTTGAACATTGACAATAGAGTAAAATGAACAAAACCTCAGACAGGCTGAAGACACCTAGTTGAGATATTCCGATATTCCACATCAGCGCTTGTGATAAGAGCCAGATCAGTAAAAATAGAATTCATTTGCAATGGTAATGAAGTTTTATATGGACTTAAATTCCTACAACTGGCTAGGCAATTGGAAAGAACTACCCAGCTCAAAGTGGGCTCTTGAGCAAGTGCAGAGTGTCTTTTCCTTTCTTCCTTTGAACACATGACCTGCAGGCAAGCAAGCACGCTGGAATCTTTTATTTTACTCTTAAGATAGTGGAGCACATTGTATCAAAAGTCCAAACAGATTTAAAGCCATCCTAATTGTCTAAAAGTTCTTTCTCCTTCCTTTGACCTCCTCTATGTTGATCCTAATGCAGCCTTCTTCAAAGTCGGCTCTTGGTCTTAGAATCTGCTCTCGCCAACAGCCCGGCTCTCCTCTTTCTCCAGCTGGCTGGCTGTTGCGATGGCAGGCGTCTTCGTTTGGCAAGGGCAGAGCCAAAGTTCAGCACGATCCGCGGCCGCCCGTGGAGAGAGCCGCTGCCGGGGGCGAGCTTGCCGTCTGGGTTGTCCATCGGGGCACCGGCAAAGGCTGCGCTGGAGCCGCCGCGCCCAGGGCCGGTAACTGTGGAACAAGAGGCAGACGTAGGGATTGACGGCGCTGTTGGTGGCTGCCATCATGTTGCTGAGGGTCGTCCGGGCTTCGTGGGTGGCGGCCTCGGGAGAGGCAAAAGCTAAGCCCAGCTCCAAAATAAAACGCGGGAAACCGCACAGCGCGAAGAGCGCGAAGAGCGCCAAAGTCAGCTGCAGCGCCCTGACTCGGGCGCGGGGCAGGCTTCGGGGCGCCGCTGGCGAGCGGGACGCGCACTTGGAGATCGGCAGAAGCCGCAGAAGTAGCGGCGGGCTGGGGCCAGCGGCGCCAGGCAGCTCAAGGCGACAGGGTCCGGCGCTGCCGCCGGGGCCCTCGTGCGACGGCTCCTCCTCCTCGGCTCCAGAAGCGCCGAGGGTGGCGACGATGCGGCTGCACGTCCTGACCAAGAGGCAGGCGGGAGCTACGAAGCCCGTGATGGCTTCGTATACGGCGTAGACCTGTCCCTGCCATCGGGGCAGCTGAGAGAAGATACTGAGGCAGCGGTTTCCGGCTTGCGACGGGGCCAGCCTGTAAACGAAGAGTTGAGGCAGGGCAAGCAGCAACGCCAAGAGCCAGCCCAGCGCGGCCAGGGCGCTCCGGGCGAGCACGAAAGGCGGCAGCGAGTGCTGCGGGGGCGGAGGGCCCGTGGCTAAGCGCTGTCGCTCGAGCGCGATAAGAACCAGCATGTGCGACGGCGCCAGCAGCCCCGAGCCTTGCAGAAAGCGGAGCAAGCGGCAGGTGGCGTCTCCGGCCGGCCACCCCGCGTCTCCCGGCTCTGCAACGCGCTCGTCCTCTGCTGGAGGCAGCTGGGAGAGCAACGCCATCCCGCAACCGTAGAGATCGGCGATGGCCAAGTGTGCCAGGAGGAAATCCATCTTCCGCCGCCTCCTGAACCGACCTCCGCAGCAGCACCCTCCGCAGCGGAGCCGGTACAACAACAGGCAGTTGCCCACCAGCGCCAGCAGCATAATCACGCCCGCCCCGATCGTCTGCGCAGGTTGTCCGGGCAAAGCCCAACGAGAGGGCAAAGAAAGGTTCAAGTTCCAGGCGGGATGCTGAAGGCTGGACAAGTTGGCTCCCGGGGTTTGGCTGTCTGGCTCGAGCGCATCAGCCATGGCTCCCTCTGGCCGCCAAAACTGGGGACAAACTTTACTCTTAGAAAGCAGCCGCGCGGATTGTGTGTGGATGGACGTGCCCGGCAGCATATATAGGGGCTCTGCCTGTCACCTGGCACTCACCGTGGGTGGGCACTCCACGAGAGGTAGAGCCTTCGCGCCTGTGCTGTGCCCACCCCTCAGCCTCCCCCCCCCACTTCCAGTTCAGCGACAGTCGCAGTCTTTCACACCCACCTGAAGTGAGCCCAGGTTTCTCCGCACACTTTGTGAAGCTGCCTTTCACATCTGAATGAAATCATCCCCTTAACCCTCCCTCCCCCTTTCTTCCACAGACTCCACGATGCTTGCTTGCTTGCTAGGTGGTGTATCTGCCAAAATATGGCCGTGCATCTGAAACCTGTTGAAAGAGATCTCTTTTTTTATTAATGATTTGATTTGTATTAAAATCTGTTGAAGATTTGCAGTTGCCTTCACTAGAAACAGAATCACATGTTTTCCTAAGCTTGGGGGGGGGGGTACCAATTGATTAAAAAAACCTAGCTGTCTGGGATACAATTTGATTTTAAAAATTTGCAAGTTAAGTTTTTCTTTTCAACAGCACACACACACACACACACACACACACACACACACACATACACACACACCACTGACCAGGTCCTAAGCTTTTGGATAAAAATGTTGAAATCCTAGCCTGTTAAAATAAGAGCAGCTGAACTGAATGGAATTTACTTTTGAACACCCATATATAGATTAGATTATAGCTTTATTGAGGCCAATGATGTCAAACCTTTTGTGGGCTCAAGTGCCAAAAGCAGGAGGAGTGCAGGGGGGGTCATGCACAGGCGTGCCATACCCACAATGCTATGCGCACGACCTCCGTGCACATTCGTGCACGACCAGCGCTCCCTCCCCCCATTTTTGGCATGCTTTTTTTGCCCTCCCCAGGCTCCAGAGGCTTTATAGGAACCTGGGGAGGGCAAAAACAGCCGGAGGCCCTCTGGAGGCCCTCTGGAGGCTTCAGGAGCTTCCCTGGAGCCTCCGGAGTGCAAAAAAACGGCCCTATGGGCAAACCGGAAGTTCAGGAACGGACTTCCGGTTTGCTTGCAGGGTTGTTTTTTGCCCTCCAGAGCCTTCAGGGAAGCCTCCAGAGGGCGAAAAATGGCCTCAAAAGAAGGCCGAAGTCAGCTGGCCAGTGTGTGCATGCGCGCTGGCCAGCTGACAGGGCAACGCCTTATGTGCCCTGACAAATGGCTCCATGTGCACCTGTGGCACACGTGCCATAGGTTCGCCATTACGGCTATAGGCCGTATCAAAGCACAAGGTTCAAACACATATTACCAATAAAATCCTATACAAACAATTTAAAATAAGAGTAAGTCATGTTAAGAGTAAGCTGCTAATGGAACTTTAGCTTTGTAAAAGTGAAATCTATTGACACGTTTCAAGATGTTGGCTCAAGTAGCATAAATCCTTGCTCACTGTTGGTTTTAACCTATATGCCCTGCTCTGGCTTGAATGCAGGATGTCTGTAAAGCGGCTTTAGACTAGCTGGGCAAGAAATTGGTACAAAAAGTCCCATGGCTGTGAAAGCTCTGATAATGAAGCTGTTACAAAGAGTTCCAGTGGTTGCTATGTTTCAAACGCAAATCCAATTTACAGTAAAGTCAAGGCTGAAATTCTTGAATTTCTTCTATTTATAGTGCAGCCATTCTTGGGTAGGTAGGACAGTTTCTAACTATCTTACCTTAATAACAAGACTGGTTTGGTTCAGGTTGTGTTTGGAGCAGGGTGTAACCTTCTAAGAATTGGGTCTCATATATTTGTGATTCCATCCTCCCATTAAAATGGACTCTTCTCAAGAGAAGAAACTTATTATTTCCCTTTTCTGAGGGTTTAAGAAAATAGGCCAATGCCATGGCTTCATTCCTTTACCATAGTTTTCATGAAAGGTACAAACCCTGCCAATGGTTTGGCTTTTAAGAAGTATGGTATTTTATTTTATAGGGACCTCAATGGCTGATAGTTGCTCATAACGTTTTGACACCATTTTATGATCATTTATTGTTTGGGGGTTAGGGTTTTGGTTGCATTTTGTATTTTATCTTTGTAAATTGGCCACAGAGATTTAGAATGTAGTGATGCTTCTACTGTGAGAAGTATTTTTTATTAAATAAATAGCTCATATGAATTCCCAATAGCTCATATGAATTCCAGATTCCATCTTATTTTTGTCTATCAGCTTTGTAGAAAGAGGAAAACTCAGGTACACCAAAACTAGAAAGCGTTTTCATGAGGCAATAAACATGTCAGGCTTCAAATGGGTCACATTTTTCATGCATTCTCATGAAACACTCATTTTGTGTGTTTAACTGTTGCTGTTACTTTGATGCCCTTTAAAAGAAATATAAAGAGCATTGATTTTAAAAGGAAGCTCATTGTTCCTAATGATAATTGAACATGGCAATTTTTATATATAATGTTAGAAAAGTTTACTGGCAATATTAACTCCCAGTTTTGTAGGTCTACCACATTACTATTATCTCCATTGATCATTTGTGTATCTGGAAAGTTCTCACCAGCAATTGCCAGAAAAGGGAAATAAAAAATGATTGCTGCTACTTCTTTCCCTTGTTAAGTTTTTAGAGGAGACTGAAAAAGAGCAATGGTAAGAGTGATTGGTCTGCTGGGTCTTTAATTAGGTTACATAGTGGTGCATGGTTGTGATGCCAGTCTGAAATCAGTGAGTAGAACAAAAGCACAAAAAGGTAATTTGGTTGTCCTAGTATTCCATTTAATAAAAATGACAAGATTAAAGATTCTGTGGCTCTTTTATGTCAGTCAAAGCCATCTTTCTATCCATAATTGATAAAGAACCTGTTTCCAAGTTTCATTTAACTCATAATGGCCCTATTGTCTTTCTAGTTTGAAATAAAAATTGTATCCCATTGAAAAGCATGTGTCATGCTCCAAGTATGTATTTTAATGGCAAAGAATTAGCAGCAGCTTTCTCTAGGCAAACACTATTCAAATCTACTTGGACCAGAGTAATGTTTTGTAGCTGTTCAGAATATGACTGTGATCTGCTAGTCCACATTCTTGCAGTGGAATTAGCCTGGATGGTTCAATGTAACCAGAAATCTAATAGCAGGATACTACTTTAGAATGTTAGTAGGGTGGGGTGACAAGTTTTGCGACTACTTCTTTTCAGTAGCTGTCCAGTCCTTGCAAAAGCTGCTCAAAAATTGATGGGAGGCCATTTGGGCCATGATTCTGTCTTGGCTTGATTATTCTTTATTATTTAGTTAATTTAATTGTAGGCTTTCATTAGTCTCTACACCTCTTACTTTTCTCCTTGGTTTAGTATGTATGATTATGTATTGTTTCTTGTGTCTCTTTTTTTGTAAAGCACCAAGACCTTTTGGGATGAATAAATAATGTCAGAGAGAGAAGGAAGGAAAGCTGTAGAATACTGCAATATTAATTCACTTATATCTTCATCCCAAATCAAATATTTCCTATACTTTTAACTTTCCTACAAGTATGCCCTCATGAAATGAAAGACAAAATAAGCAGAAAATATTTTAAGTGTGACCCCAGTTTTTATTCTATTAAAAAACATAACCCAATATATCAGTTTATAGAAATTTTAGGAAGTTTTGTTTGAAATATTTTGTTTCAAATATTTATTTTCAAATATTCCTTTGATTTAGAGCAATTTAGCTCATCTGTTATATGACTGGGGTGGGGGTAGAGCAAAATAATAATATAGGGACAAAACATTGATTAGCATTCAATCCTTAAAGCACTGGGTTAGATTCAAACTTAAAAATGAAATCAAAGAGGACTTGCTACATAATTTAACAAATTAAATAAAGTTATATTTCGTAACTATATTTTGAATCAACTTATTGTATATATTTTTATTTAGTGGAAGTATAAGATAAAGTGAATAGGCTTGAATATTTTGCAAAATAAGAGGTGGAAGATTGGCTGCTGAATGATGGTTCAACATTGAGTGTATATGCACTGCCCTTTATTTGATTTCATGAATATAATCCATGACTTTGGACCAGTCTCTCTCAGTCCAACCCACCTCATGGGGTTGTTGTTGTGGGGAAAATAGGTGCATACAGAAGGTGCATTGACTATGTTGGTTGCTTTGAGTTATTTGTAAAAATAATAAAAGGCAAAATAAAAATAAAAAATAATGAAAATTATGGTGACTTTAGAAGACAGTTTGTGGGGACCTGAATGTGATTATGGATTGGCTAAGAATCCAAATGATTTATTAAATAAAATGTATGATGCGAAAACAAGAATGAAGAGGAAAACAAATATTAAAGATAAAAGTAGCTGTGATTGACAGGGTAAAAGGGGACAATTGCAAGATAAGATGTGTAAATGCTGGTAGGTATTATATACTTTTTTTAAAAAGTGAAGAACGATTTTCTGTTAAATCATTTGTTGATTTTGCTATATGGTGTGACAGTTAAGTATGTCAACAAAAACAAAATAAATGGAACATGAATATGGTACTTATGTGTGGTAAAACCAGAAGAAATGGGGCCAAGAACAAATGGGTGATTAATGAACGTGACTGAATGCAATAGTGAGTAACTGATTCAAAAGAAATGCTTAGAGGTGGTTTGATAATACAGAAATAATTTCTAAAGAACAAATCGCAAAACTAAGGTACAAAAAGTGGTTAGATTGAAAAAAAGGAAGACCAAAAGTTGTAATAAGATGGAATTGATGAGATCATCAATAAGTGATAAGTTTAAAGAAAAAAAAAACAATTCATGAAGTGGTATAGAGAAATGAGTATGATTTGTAAGGACAGAAATCTATCGGAGGGAAACAATATACTAAATATGTAGATGTAAAGTAGCTTGTGCTGCAAGTCCTTTTCTTCTTAATTCTTTCATTTTTAATTTTAATTTTTTAGGCTTTTAAAAAACTCTTTTTACACTTTGCATAGTAACTACATATCCAAAACAGAATAAAGTAATAGGTATGTTGATGAGTAAATCTGACATATTGATATACATTATAAAATCTGATATACTGATATACTAAAGCTCTACATACATTGCTTAACTTGGGCTTGCTGACAAGAAGGCTTGATTGAAAATGAACCTTCTCTGCATTTTCCACTGAATTGGAAATGAAAGCTGCATTAGTATAATCAGCTCTTACTGCTCCCTAAAGAAACATACATCACTTTTTATACTATATTGCTTATCAGACAGAACCAGGTCTGCTGCATTATGCTGCTGTTTGTTTTAATTAAATAACAAATAATTATAGAATTACAAATGTGACAAGTTTGTTTATATACTAATCTCAGCCATGATAGAATACATGGTCCCATGTATGCCAACCTGATGTAAGATTCAGAATAGGAGGTAAAAGCCAAAGGCTGCAATAAACTGTTTCATGTTCTTCAAAAATGCTAGAAGTTCTAAGAGAGGAGAGAGAATATTTTATTTCAACTGAGTCTCACAATGCATTAACATACGACAAGCTTTAGCCAATATAAAGATCGCAGTATTTTCCCGGGTTTTAAAAAACCTGCGTATCCTTCAACCTCTTCGGGATCTGATGAAGCTGACCTGCCCTCCAAACTTCTCTTGTTCTAACTTTTACAAATGGGACTTCAGGGTCTCTTCTTCGTACCAGGCTTTTCCTAACCATTTCTTCCTCTTATTCCTCTCGACCTGGCCAACCCCAGACCTCAGTGGCATTTTCCAAAAATCCACCATTTTGCTTCTGGTTTTGTTTCTTGAATAAACCAGGGTAGGCAGAAAAAAAGTATTAGGGGATTTGCAAACAAGAAAGACCCGTGTAAATTTCCTCCAAAGCAACCCAAGGCATAAAGAAGCACTAATCAGCAGGCCAGGTTTTATCACGTGACGCTTATAGCTCCAGTAACATTCAGATGTGACGCACGAGCAGGGGGGAGAAAAACAACCTAACTCAGGAACATCATCTTGCAGCGTAGGACTCGCAGCCAGATTTGAACGGCATCTCTCTCGACGGGCGAAATGGAACAGGTTGGTCTTTCTTTAAGTAAAAGTCTTCTCTCTTTTTTTTTTCTCTCTCTCTCCCCTCCCTGTAAGAAGAACACGTGAAAGAGAAGAGTGAATAGGAGAAAGGGCTGAACGCAGCGCCTGCAGGGAGTTGTGGTTTTGTGGAGCGCGAAGGCTGCTGGGCGTTGTGGTTTTGCAACTGCGGACAAGCTCAGGCTGGATGCGGCACGAACGTCCGCATCGATCGCCACCTTGCGGATGGCAAAGATCGCGTGATGGAAGTAAGCAGAATGTGGTGAGGCAGACCGAGGTAGGGCGATACAAAAAAAATATATCCTGCTATGTTTGGTCCCATGATCACAGGAGTTTTAAGTAATATCTCTGTGTGACATCTCACTGTCAGCCTTCCTTAAACTACTATTCTCCAAATCTTGGGATATTTCTGTATTTTGAGTTGAAATCCAATTACATCTACGGTCCCTGGGCAGCAAACATCCTTCCGACCCTAGCCGACGCCAAACTTACGTCGAATAGAAAGCCTTGGTTGCCCTTCGTTTGAATTGTCCAGATATTTGCAGCCTGGATTTCATATTCCAATGCTTGATAGAATCATAATTTCACAGCCTGAAATAAATAACTATGTATGTATGTGCCACTGCTACACAACTGTTATGTTTAGACAATCGAGGAATTGAAAAGTTGCTACATGTCCGAAGAAATGCACTTCTAGCTACATCTGCAATTCAACCCAGTTATAATTTAAGCCTAAAATAATGAGCCTTGACAGCCAATTTGGTATAGAGGTTAAAGCATCAGGCTAGAAACCAGGAGATTGTGAGTTCTTGTCCTGCCTTAGGCACAAAGGACCTTGGGTCAGTCACTTTCTCTCAGCCCTAGAAAGCAGGGAATGGCAAATCACTTCTGAAATTACCTAGAAAACTGCAGGTAATTGCCAACACTTGACTCAGGCAAATAATAACAATAACAATAATAACAACAACAGTGTGATCAGCAGAAGTAAAACATATTTACTATAGATGGGATTCCTGTAAAGAATTGCAAATTGCGAAGTTGGAGACAATCCCCAAAGAAGGGAATGGTAAACCATTTTAGAATTGCCAAGAGAACTGCACAGCTGCATTAACTAGGTAACTGGGAGTCAAATTTGAAGGAGAGTTTATTTTGAACTAACATGTGTAAGCTCACATTGCTGTTTTATTTTAAATGTGGCATATTTATAAAGTACCTTTTAAGGTACTTTTTAAGACAGTGTGCTAGGAAGCATAAATAAATATAAAAGTAATTATAAAATGAAAAAGTAACAGCCCTGTATAACAAGTGAATTATAATTCACTTATAAGTCAAGATGAATATTTAGATCCAGGTTTGAGAGGGATCAATTGAAGCAATTCCACAAGGAGCGAATCAATGCTGAAAAGTATCTTGCCAATTTTATCACTTTTACAGGCAGGCATATGAGTAGTAGAGAGCCTCTTTGATATAGTAGTTATGCTGGATTAGAAACTGGGAAATTGAGGTCTGCTTTAAGAATGAAAGCCACCTGGATTGGGTGACTTTAGGCCAGTCACTCTCTGTCAGCTCTAAGAAAAAGGCAATGGCAAACAATTTCAAAAATGTTGCCAAGAAATTACATGGATTAGTCCAGGCAATGCCAGGAGTCAAGAGTGAGTTAAAGATTCATATTCTCGCCTTCCCTCCCTCCCTCTCTCTCCCACCCATCTCTCTCACACACTTATCTGACACTGATACAAGAACAGAAGCTGCAGTGCCAAATGAATATTTTCTTACCTATCTCTTGTAATTCATTTAATATGGAAACTAAGACTATTTATGTCTAAAATGAGGTCAAACACTGAATAATAATAATAAAAATTAAAAGACACAGAATACTGCTTAGAATAGACAAACTACTACACTCTCCAATACTTTGCCCAAATATAAAAAGGCAACTGGAGGGTAATTATGCCAATATCTATAATTTGGGAGAGTCTCCTGATGCTAACATCAATAATGCAGCCTTCAATAAGAGACTACATCAGAAATCTGCCTTATTGAGAAGAGAATGTGACACCTAGTCCTGCTTTAGGCATGAAAGTGACTGATTTTGGGCCAGTCACTCACTCTCAGCCCAAATCACCTCACAGGGTTGTGGTTATGGGAAAAATAGGAAGAGGATTATGTATGTGTTCTGCCCTGAGTCACCTTTAAAGTAACAAAGGCAGGATAAAAATCTAATACAAAAATAAATTCTGGGGTTTCAACATTACATTGCAAGTACAGGTAGTCCTTAACTTACAAACTGCATTTGAGCCACATATTTCTGTTGCTAGGTGAGACAGTTGTTACACCCTATTTTATAACCTTTCTTGCTAGAGTTGTTAAGTGAATCACCTCAGTTAAGTTAGTAACACGTTTGTTAAGTGAACCCGGCTTCTCTATTGTCTTTGCTAGTCAGAGCGTCACAAAAGATGATCCCATGACTCCAGGATACTGCAAATGTCATAAATATGAGTCAGTTGCCAAGCTTCTGAATTTTGATCACATGACCATGAGGAGGCTGCAATGGTTGGGTGAAAAAGGGCAATAACTCACTTTTTAAAGTGCCATTGTAACTTTGAACGGTCACTAAATGAACTGTTCTAAATTGAGGATTACCTGTACTTCCATTATCTAAACCAAGGAATACTATCAGGATAGATGTACAGTTAGTCCTGAACATAATTTTGGTCATAAGTCATGTTCATAAATTGCTGCGGTCATAAGTCAAGACCAGGCCTGGTTTTTCAAGCATTTTTATGGCAGTCATTAAGCAAATTATGAGGTCACACAGTGAATCTATTTTCCTAAATAAAAAAACCCTGAAAATTGGGGAAAAAATATTGCAGATCACAATCACATAACTGTGAGATGCTGCAACTGGTTGCAAATGCAAACCAATTGCCAAGTGTCCAAAATGCAGTCACGTGACTACAGCAGGGGCGGTGTCAGGTTTTACAACAGACAGACGTGGTTTATGGGTCCTAAAGTACCCTTTCTGAGGCATCATAATTTAAACAGTCATTAAATGACCAGACATAAGTCAAGAACTACCTGTCTATCAAGAGGATATGTATAAGGATTTATTTGTTTGTTGTTGTTTATTATTTATTTACTTTCTGTTTTAAAGCAGGATAGATTTTTTAAAAAGTATTAAGTAATAGATTCATTAAAAACACAGATATAAATATACAAAGGTGTAAGTGAGCAATGTGTCAAGTTTCCAAGTAATGAACCCAAGCCATTCAGCAATCTGAGACTTTCAATTTTCTCAAAGGTCTGTTTTATTGAGTCCATCATTTCAACACAAATGAAAATAAAACCAGCTCTAAATATTTCCCACGGTTTCAGTATAATTAAAGAAAAGATAATTCCCTCCCTCATGGTCACAGGTCACATTGTCCAGTTACATGTTCTGGCATCTCCTTGGCAACTCCCCTCAGTCTTTGGCTATCACCTGTTGAGATGACCTTGGTTCCCACAAGATGGTCGGTTGTTGCCATCTGGGCTGACATTCCGGACTCTCTCTCTCTCTCTCTCTCTCTCTCTCTCACACACACACACACACACACACACACACTGTGGCAATCTGAGAAATGGCTGCATCAGGCCTGAGCTGTTTTGAAGTTGGCACAATGCCCATTGTCTATTTGATGGAGAAAGTTAATAACGCTTAATAACCACAACCATAATCATAGGGAGTGTTCATAACTCTCCATAACCATAGCAGCGTGGTGAGAGCTAGTTTGGAACAACACTGGATCATAAAAGAGCCTGAAGCCTTAGCAGAGAAGCGGCCAGCCATTAAAGATTTCTTTTTTCTCCCCCACTTCCTTCCCTTAGATTTCACGTCTTTGTATTCTGAGCCTGCTGCAGCTGTTAATGCTGTGCCAGTAGCTTTACTTTCAGCCAGTTCCTTCATAGTACATCACATACCATTTTGCTTGTTTCTCTTTTTAAGAGGCTGTTTGGCAGTAGGAAGGCTGACTCACAGGAAGAATGAGGATTGGTAAATGCAAGCTAAATATCAAACAGGATTTTCTCTAGACATTGGCAGGGGCTGATTTCTTCTCCCTGTAGCAGTGGTAGGTTGCAGGCGGTAACATGTGTTTGTCCAGAGGTATTTCTGCTGCATCGAATTGATAATTTTAATTTTAGTTTGGAAAAAAGAAGCATTTTTTTCAATTTTGAATTTTTTTTTTTCTGTAGGATGTGTTTTCTGAAGAACAGGGTTTACACCAGTGGTGGGTTCCAGATTCTGTTCCAACTGGTACGGTTGGAATGGCCCCGGTGTCACCCATGTGCGGCATGCGCGGTGCGCGCATGCGTTGTAGCTTCAAATGATGCTTCCGCAAGCCTCCATGATACTCCAGCTGCTTGGCGGAGCATCGTGCAGGCACTGTATACACCATGCACATGTGCGGAAGCGCTGACAGCTTTAAACCACGGTAAGGGGCTCGGGCAGGTGGGTGGGCCGGCCCTCCGGAGCACCATACCAGAATGGTACCCGGTGCTCCGGGCAGGCTCCGGTACGCCTGTACCGGGGCGTACCGCCTGTAACCCACCACTGGTTTACACACACGTATAAAGCCATCATACAGTTTGGCTTTGTTAAATTGACTCAGGTAACATCATTTGCAAAACATCACCTCTTGTATTACGCAATCCCATTAGTAATGATTTAACATAGATTGACTGAAATAGAGGAGTATTTAAGAGGACTATCAGCCACCTATAAATTAATCTTCCTCAGTTTGGAATACTTTTTTTAGGATTA